>NC_088364.1:65155499-65167999 GCF_034508935.2 Berghia stephanieae
GAGATTAGGAGGAGGTAAGTCTTGCTTCGTTACGCACGTTCACACTTTTCGCGGTGTCGTGGTCGCGCGGGGCATGACGGGATTTCGATGATTCCCCATCATCTTTCTACTCACTGGGTTTGTTGTTTTGTTTTTTTTATGTTCAGTACTTTTGCTACTTGCCTACTATAATTGGAGATTAGTTTGTAGACAAATATGTAAACAAGAGACGAATGGCACGTTTTGAGAAATCTCTGAGGATGTTCACATCACAACATCCATGCTCCTTGCTATAAAACATTCGTGAGACCAATCTTGGAATATTATACAAGTATTGTCTGGGACCCCTATCTCCATATATTATATATATATATATATATATATATATATATATATATATATATATATATATATATATATATATATATATATAAGGCTGTGCCAAAAAGGTCGTTTTGTGACATTTGTCAGAAAAATAGTCTAATGTTCAGTTATTTAGCAAAATTAAGGAGGAAATCCGATTTCATCCAGTTTCTCTGGGTAAAATAATATGAAATAATAAAGCAAAGGCTGACGATCTGATCTACCATCAAAATTATAGGACTTCAGATTTTAGAGCGTCGAAAAAGTATGGACAAAGTCGATTTTGTGTTCACACTTTTGAGAAACTATTTATTCTATTTTGTTGGATCAAGAGCGGCAATCTATTTGTTTATTTTGCATTATTTAACTAACAGAAACTCATGAAAACTATTTTTTGTCTTTTCTAGTAAAAATGAATTATTGTTGGAGTATTTTTATGGGCACAGCCTCATATACATTAGAAAGGGGAACTTCTCAGAAAGTACTAAACCTATCTTTAGGTCAATCCTGCCTATTTGAAAATCTAAAAATTCGTAAATTTTGGAAGATAAAAAAGACTGTAGTCGCTATATTTAACTTATAAAAAATCAACAATTTATCCTCACTAGGATTGAATAACACTCCAAAATCTTTACATTTCTGTATGGCATCAACTCTCATTTTCAAAAAGATTTAATGACGTAGAGCTGCTCATGAAGTTCTGAAATAGGAGCCAAAAGATCGTAATTCTACGAGTTTTTCGTAAAAGTAGGAAGTTCTGCTTTAGCTTGACGAGGGGATGTGCAGGTCGAATAAAGATGCTCTCATCAAGATCAACCGCCCATCTCAGTTCCTATTACCAGTTCTCTATGGAATCTCCTACCACAATGAGAACTCTGATCGTTGGATATCACTCTGTCCCCTATCACATCATCAAGCACCGACGTTCCTCAATCTTTCATCAATTTCTATATCAATATCGCTAATTATATATTTTAAAATCTGAAGGAGGAGGAGGAGGAGGAGGAGAAGAAGAAGATGAGGAAGAGAAGGAGGAGGAAAAATGCTGCACCGGGATCGATCTCGGTCCCTTTGCTTATGAAGCGATTGCTCTACCAACTGAGCTATCGGGACCCCCATAATGAATTAACCGGTAGATTTTTGAACAATCAAAACGGAGATTTGTAATATACCCGCTCGGACGAAATGTTTTTTTTGGTTTTTTTTTTTTGTTTTTTTTTTTTTGTTTTTGTTTTTGTTTTTTTTTTTTTATCATAAACTCGCTCAAGGGCCATTATCCATCTTATTAACTGAGAATTCGAGGACAGACAAGGTTATCGCCCTTATCAAAGGTCTGACCTTGTTACCACTTTTAATCTATTTTTGAAAATGAGTTGTTTTTATTCATATTATTATCATCATCATCATCATCATCATCATCATCATCATCATCATCATCATCATCATCATCATCATCATCATCATCATCATCATTATCGTCCTTAATATGATTGTTATTATTATTATTATTATTATTATTTTTATTATTATTATTATTATTATTATTATTATTATTATTATTTATTATTATTATTATTATTATTATTATTATTATTATTATTATTATTATTACTATCATCATTAGTATTATTATTATTCTTATTATTATTGTTATTATTATTATTATTATCATTATTATTATTATTATTATTATTATTATTATTATTATTATTATTATTATTATATTATTATTATTGTTATTATCATTATTATCATTATCATTATTATTATTATTATTATTATTATTATTATTATTATTATTATTATTATTATTATTATTATTATTATTATTATTATTATTATTATTATTATTATCATCATCATCATCATTATTATTATTATTATTATTATTATTATTATTATTATTATTATTATCATTATCATTATTATTATTATTATTATTATTATTATTATTATTATTATTATTATTATTATTGTTATTATTATTATTATTAAACGTTTATATTATGATCGGGACGTCACCCATTGACGGTATGAAAACAATAACAATGATAGGGGAGGTCGATATCATTCACTTTATTCTTTATAAACAACCAACTATGTTTGTCTGATCACATGTGAAGGTGTGTCACAAATTCCATGTTTTGATCGATCAAAAATCTTATAGTCGTAATAGATACTTACAGACGTTATATCTCATCCTTCATGTTATAGAAGGAAAGATATTGACGTCACTCAGCTCTATGCTATTGTTTTTAGCCATCCATTTTTATTATCAGTTCTCACTAAATGTTATCAATCAGACGAATAAACGTTCAATATAGTTTTGTGTGATGGGACGATATTGATAGTATGCACTTGGATAAGAAGCTCACAACATTGCCATCCGGAAGTATAACGGACAACACACAAAACTATGTGTAACCATGAACATTTTTATAGTCTGGATAATACAGTTCAGTGAGAATTGCTCATAAATGTGGATGGCAAAAAACAATAACAAAGACCTGAGTGACGTCAACTTCGATCTATAGATAGTTCGAAGATGACGTCACTCATGTCTTTGTTATTGTTTTTGAACCATCCGCGTTTATGAGTAATGCTCACTGAACTGTATTAACCCGACTATAAACGTTCATGGATACACACAGTTTTTTGTGTCGGTCCGTTATACTTCCGGTTGGCAAAGTTATGAGCTTCTTAGCCAAGCGCATACTATCTATATATAGATAGTATGCAGATGACGTCACTCAGGCCTTTGTTATTGTTTTTGCCATCCGCGTTTGTGAGTTGATCTCACTAAACTGTATTAACCAGACTTTTAAAGATCATGGTTACACAGAGTTTGTGTGTTGGTCCGTTATACTTCCGGATGGCAATATTATGAGTTTTTTAGCCAAGCGCATACTATCTATAGACAGACCAAAATTGACGTCACTAAGCCCTTTGTTAATGTTTTTTCCAACCTGTTTAATGATGAGTTTCCACACAATATTCAATCAATAAGACTATAAACGCTTGGGTACATAGTTTTGTGTGTTGGGTCGCTATATCCGGCTGGCGGGTGTTATGAGCTTTTTGAATAAACGCATAGCATCAATAGTAACTAGCACACAAAACGATGTATAACTTTGAACGTTTATAGTCTGATCGATAAAATTTAGTGAGAACTAATCCCCAAATAGACTGTCTAAAAATAATGACGTCACTTTCGTTCCTTATATTTTGTCTGAAGGCACAACATGAATATAATATAAACTAGAAACTTATCTTTTCTTAATATAATCAACACACACGCATACGCGCACGCACACACACACACACACACACACACACACACACAATTCTCCACGTGCTTTTATAATCTTTTGAATAAAAATGTGTAAAATAGGAGCACTCTGACGAGAATGGAAGCCATCTTAAATAATAATATGTAAACAATGAAAACAGTCTAGAGAAATGACGGGGATGAAGGTTATGGAAAATTAGGGCCATTCGCCTAGGGCCAAACTCTCACGCTTTGCATTTTATTCTATTCCTTTATCTATTTCTGGGGGCGAAGTGGCCAAGTGGTTAAGGCATCAGGAATGTCCTGGGTTTGAGCCCCGCTTCAGGCACTTTCGTTTTTTTTTCCTTGAGCAAGATTATTAACCCCCAATTTGCTCACTTGGACAAAATGGGTGATTCCTGTTGACATCAGACATCTTGTTTGATGAGTTATCTATATTCCTTTGTGGGATGTCTGGGCGACGATATCTTATGAGGTCGTGGTGCAAAAGGCATAATATTTTTTTAAAATCTATTTCTGAAAGTCTTTCTTTTTTTCTTTTTTTCTTAATTTGTGGAAAAAAAAGGGGGGGGGCTTATTTTACAACAACTTAAGCACCACTATGCTGTCATGGTCTCAAGTGAGTAAAGAGCTACTCGACTATGCATAAAGATATATGTAGAATGAGGCCCCAGAATTTACTAGTTACTATAAATGAAAAACAATTAACGATTTGTTTACAATGAAATAAAAATAATGATGAAATTTAATTAAAAGAGATAAACAGTGATCGTGGCAGTTACAAATAGAGATCTGAATATTTTACGTAACTTATGATAATATCTCAGGTTCGTAAGTTTACGTTTCCAGGCAGTTGATGGGCTTGGATGATCTATTCCTCTGATAACAGGATTGGACTCGTAAAATTCCACTTCCAGGCAATTGGTAAGAGGTTATAGTGTAGTACAGCGGCTTGGGTTTGATCCTTGAAGATTATACAATCAAAGTTAAAAGCTCCGGCGTCTTAATGGTGTAGATATAATATCTACAAAGTCCCAAAAGATAAAAATCTTACAATATATATATATAGGAATAGAGTGACTGGCCGTCCGGCATAGATTGTGGAGAGAAAGTGAGTGTCAAATGTTAGACCTATCAGCTTTTATAATAAGTGGCTACGTGACAGAATGTAGAACGAAAAGTTTTCACTAATTAGAAATTAATTCGAGGGAAGGCTATAAAAGGAAAGACGATCTAATATTAGAAGGTAAAGTTTATCTAAGCCTACCGAAATATAACTGGAGTGAGATGAATTCAGTTCTTAATAAAATAAAATTTAATAAGATAATTGTGAACAATCTTTACTGTGACACCCCCCACCCACGTTTAAAATATACTCTTTAACCATTATGGGAAAGATAGATTTTACAAACGGAAGTAAATCTACTATCATGATACTCTAGCATTAATCCATTGTTATGATTTGTGCTACAATTAAATTATTGATTAACTAGACATGGAAATGTTTATATTAACGTAGGTATATGAATGGGTGACAATAACAATGAAAGATTGTGATTACAAATCATTGTGATGAACAACATGATGGCAATGTGATTACAAATCATTGTGATAAACAATAGTGATGGCAATGAAGCATGGTTTAAGTCGATGATATGAAGGTAATTTACTGAATGAAATGAATGAAAATGTAAATGGAATATTGACATTTCAATTATTAATCATAAATGAGTGAAAATTCGTAACAATAATAGATAAAGAGAAGATTTCCCAAATCATGAATGGGTATGGTATATATATCCAAACAATACTCAATGTTACATTAAGTTGGGTCATCATGTTTACAAATAAAATTATCGAATTTGTGCGTTCTGATTTGGCATAATTTGCGAGGTAACTAACAGTATGCATGGGAGGTTAAGTTATACCCTTCTCACGTCATTACACTAATCGAGAAAGTAGGTCGGCGTGAATATTTTCACAACCTGGTATGTGAGAGATACTGAAAGTGTAATTTTGCAAAAATAGACTCCACCTTAGTACTCTACTATTATTCATTTTGTTATTTCTTATGTACGTGAGCGGTTTATGGTCCGTTTCGACCACAAACTCTTTTAGCAGTAGATATCTGCTGAATGTCTTTAAAGCAAAGACGATGGCCAGTCCTTCACGCTCTATTACAGAGTATCGTGATTCTCTGTCCAATAATTTTCTGCTTGCATATAAGCAAGGCATCAGAGTTCCCTCATGTTCCTGTAATAGTACACCTGCGATGCCCTTATCAGACGCGTCAGTTCTTACAACAAATTCTTTTGATATGTCGGGTAATTTAAGAATTGGTTCTGAACAGAGTAATGCCTTTAATTGGTTAAAGCTATTCTGACACACTTCTGTCCAAACAATTTTGTTCGGTGACCCATTCTTTGTCAGATTTGTTAGCGGTGTCGCGATGTGCGCGAAGTTGTAAATGTATTTCCTGTAAAAATTTAGGAGCCCAAGTACTTTGCGTACTTCTTTTTTTTTTGTCTTAGGTGGTTGCAATTGTGCGATTTTTGTTTGTTTTTCTGTCTCGGGTGTCTGTGTCCCATGACCAACGGTATGACCGAGAAAATCAATTTCGTAAAATGCAACGCTTGTTTTTGACGGTTTTGTTGTTAAAGAATTACGTTTTAATGCTTCAAGCACTAATTCTAAGGTTGTCATGTGATCAGTCCATGAGTTTGAGAAAATACATGCGTCGTCGAAGTATGAGAGTGTAGACGGGATGTCTTTTAATAACATACGCATCATTCTTTGGAATGTCGATGCGGCTGTCGATAATCCAAATGGCATATAGTTAAATTCTAACAATCCTAATGGTGATTGAAATGCTGTGTATTTCTTACATGATTCTTTCAGTGGAATCTGCCAGTAACCTCTAGAAAGATCACATTTTGTCATGTATTTTGCTTGAGATAAGGCAGCAAATAAATTCTCTTGATTTGGTATTGGTTCTGCATCAAACACTGTTGCTTCATTTAATTTGCGAATGTCGATACATAGCCTTATCGATCCGTCTTTCTTTTTCACTACTACTATTGGTGATGAGTATGGGCTTGAAGAATATCTAACTATTCCTGTATCTAGCATATCCTTAACTTCCTTTTCAACTTGTTCTCGTGCGTGAAATGGAATAGGATAGTTTTTTCACGTTGATAGGGGTAGATGTGGTTAACTTTATGTCGTGTTCCACTAATGTTGTATGTCCGGGTGCGTCTGTAAAGACTGACTGGTACTTTTCTAATAATGACCTGATTTCTCGTTTCTGACATTCGTTTAGTTGAGAATTGATTGTGACGTCATTAATTGTACTATTTTTAGAGTTACCGTGTTGTGGGGTGTGTTGTAGTTCGACATCATCGCTGTGAGTTTCGATGATTAATCCTACATTTGCAGCTTCAACATGGTTAAATATTGGTTGTGATAATCTGTCTCTATCGAAATATTTTTTTAGCATGTTTGCATGGAATGTCTTTGTTGTGTTGTTAATTTGAATCTCGTAATTAACACCAGATCGTACTGCTAATACATTGAATGGTCCTTTCCATGTAGCTAAAAGTTTACTCGAGTCATCGGGTAAGAGTATTAGTACTTTGTCACCAATCTCAAATTTTCTTGACTTGCTTTTTCTATCGGAGTATTCCTTGTATTTCTCTGCTTTTTTAGTGACGGATTCCTGTGCTAGCTTACATGTATCCTCTATTCTGTCTTTCAGGTTTCTTACATATTCGTAAGCAAACATAATTTCGTTATTGCCCTCCTCATTCCCTTTACAAATGTCGGCTACTATATTGATCGGGCCGCGAGGTGATCGTCCATACATCAACTCAAATGGGGAGTAGCCTGTAGATTCTTGGGGTATTTCTCTATATGCAAATAGGATTGCTGGTAAGTATCTGTCCCAATCATCTGGTTTTTCTGCTGACACTTTTCTTAACATATTCTTTAGAGTGCCATTAAATCTTTCAGAAAGACCATTTGCTTGGGGGTGGTAGGGAGTTGTGAATGAGTGTTGGATTCCCATGAGTTTCATGGTTTCATGCATCATATGTGATGTAAATTGGGGTCCATTGTCCGACAGTATCTCATTTGGTATGCCTATTCTAGTAAAAATTGTCATCAATGCTTCAGCTATGTGATCCGATGTAGTTGATTTCAATGCTATCGCTTCTGGCCACCTGGTTGCGTAATCGACTAGTGTTAGTATGTGTGTATGGTTTCTATCTGATTTTGTTAAAGGGCCTATAATGTCAATTGCAACTTTTTGAAAAACTTTTTCAATAACTGGGGTTGTCTCTAATGGCAATCTCGGTATTCTGCCTTTTGCGACTCTTCTTTGGCATGTGTCACACGATTTCACATATTCTCGGACGTCTTTAGTAATTCCAGGCCATGTGAAATTCTCGGATATTCTCTTCAATGTGGAAGAGCTCCCAAGATGTCCAGAAGTTATTGAATCGTGCGCTATTCCAAGGATTTTGTTTCTGTAAATACTCGGCGTGACCAGTTGTTTAGCTATTTTGTTTCTTTTCCTATGTAACCTGAACAGAATATCTTTTTCAATGATGTATTCAACTTTTGATTTCGTCCCTTTGTTTGCGATATTGAAATATGAAGTTAAAGTCGGGTCCTTTTTCTGTTCTTCAATGAACGTGTTCCTGTCAAATTGTTGTGGTTCTAGAGAAATAGTCATTGGCTTCTCTGTTGTCTTAGTCATCTTTCTTGTTTCTGCTAGACAAGCTGTTTCTTGGGTTAATGACCATTCTTTTACATCTGTTGGGTTGTCTTTAAGACCTTTTATATTGACAACAATAACATCAGCGACGGGGTTGGGAAGTATACAGCATTCCACTATTCCTGTATAGTATGGGGTTTCTATGTACACATTAGCTGTTTCAAAGGTTTCGACTGTGCCACTGAATGTGATGCATTGTACCGTTTTTCCAGTTTTGTCTTCGTCATTGATCAAAGATGCTTTTATTTCTACTGTACTGCATCCTGTGTCTCTCAATATTTTGCAATCAGTTCCATTAGCTTTGCCTTCACAAAAAAATAGCGATCCTGATTTGTGAGTTTGTGTTAAAAGTGACATACCTTTCACGCAATACACATTTATATTTTCTCCTGACATTACTCGTGTCTGATTGTTTACACTTGTTTGGAGTGATGCATTTGCAGTTTCTTTTGGATATCCCACGATTTTGTAACATTTGTCTGCTGTGTGGCCTTTCATTCCACAATATTGACATTTAATTATAGGTTTGTTGGTTTTCTTATACTCAGTATTATTGTCAGTGCTATTTCTTGTTTTGTTTTGATAGGGTCGGCTATGGTCTCTATTGAACTGTTTGTTCCATGGTTTGTTACTATGGTCATCCTGTTTCACTTGCGTGTTCCGAGTGATTGATCGGCTCGTTCTATTTGAGTACTGAACTTTAGGTGTACCTGGACTCTGAGCAGCAGCAGCGTAGTATGGTTCCTTCAATGTTCTGCTTAGGGGTGTCAATGGATGTGCGCTGTTAAAGTTTTCTGCGTAGATTTTTAATTTGTCCAAGTTTTCTGGCTTTCTCTCTTTAAAGAATGCGACTAAATCTGGGTTGCAAGCTTGATAGATTCGATTCTTCAGCGTGAGATAGTAAAGGCCTGCAAAGTCGTCTTGTTTTACGTTTGCCAACTCAAGCCACCGATTTAGAAATTGAGTAATTCGGTTCACGAATGTATTAAAGTCTTCTCCACTTTCCGGTTTTGCAGTGTGAAACCTTTCCTGGTAACCATCTTCTGTTAATCTAAATCTTTTAGTAGAGCATCTTTAATTTTACCATAATCATCTGCATCTTCAGTTGTTAAGGTATAGAAAACTTTTAGCGGTTCTCCAGATAAGCAGTTAATCAAGGCTGTGGCCCATTTGCTTTCTGGCCAACGATAACCTTTAGCCTGAACTTCGAATCGGTGTAAGAAGGATTCTAAACAGTCTGAGCGTTCATCGTATGTTGGCATGCGTGGAAGTTTCACGAAAAATTCATCACTATTATTATGTTTTCTTTCATGACCGGTTTTTGTTTTTTCAATTTCCAGCATCATTTGGGTCCTTTTGGTTTCTTCTTCTGCTAAAGCTATTTGTCTTTTTAGTTCCCTTTCTTGGACTCTTTCTTCTCGTTCTTCTCTACGTATTCTTTCTTCATTTTCTTCTCTACGAATTCTTTCTTCATTTTCTTCTCTACGAATTCTTTCTTCATTTTCTTCTCTACGAATTCTTTCTTCATGTTCTTTTTCTTCTTTTACTTTCTCTTCGCACCATGAAAATATTCTTTCCTGGGGTATTTCTAAGTCCTTTGCGAGACTTAAGTATCTTTTATATGCTTCCATGTTGCAATAAATTAGTTACGATATTTTATATATATTATATTGACAGGATACTGTTACTGACCGTTTTATTTATTTACACTTACTGGAATGAACTGTTCTATTTTTAGAAATCTCTCTCTCTCTCTTATTTCAACTTATTATGTATGTTGAATTTGATGCCTTTTATCGTTATATCTTATAAAGCAATGTGTCAATACAATGCGGAGTTATTATGACTTGTGTCAATAACAATGTGTCAATCGCGTGTACTCTAAACTATGTTACTACGAAAAATGTATCACCAATGTGTGTGACTCGTCGTTAGTTTGTGTACAATTATTCGCAATGACGCTAATATACTAGAGTGTGATAACAATAATAGGATGCCAAAATAATCCCAAGTTATCTATCACTAAATATAACACGACGGCTAGTAGACTCCTTTTATTATTATTTAGTTTTTAAAGACTCACTTTTCAGAACATAATATATAAGTGGTTTTCGGTAACAGTAATATGCCAAAAATGCATTTAAAACAAATCACTATGCAAAACAAATCACGATGTCTATAGTTACTATGTGATGCCCAACTCATATAAAAGAGAATAATGAAGGATATATCTACCAACTCAGTTCGTGGCTGGGACCTCTCTCTTGTTCAATGGTTGTTCAACAATTGTAATTAGGTATTGAAGAGTGTTTAACAGTGATGTTTGAAATACAAAACAATAAAATATCGTAAGATATACAATAGTTACAAAATGTGTTCACAACACTGAGTGATTGGATGATAG
This sequence comes from Berghia stephanieae, assembly GCF_034508935.2. NCBI lineage: Eukaryota > Metazoa > Mollusca > Gastropoda > Nudibranchia > Aeolidiidae > Berghia > Berghia stephanieae. The sequence continues at coordinate 65,166,309 of NC_088364.1, forward strand.
GTGAATGAATCGTTATGGAATGTAAACATATTGAAAACAATTCATGAATGAGGCAAACAACAAAATGAAATGAGTGATATAATAACAAAGTGGACAAGGAATGAATGAATGAATGAAAAACTGAGTGAATAGATGAATGAATGAATGGATAATGTATGAATGAAAGAATGAAAGGAGGAATAAATGTATGAATGATTGGATAAATGAGTGAATAAACGAATGAATGGATGAATGAATGAATGAATGAATGAATGAATGAATGAATGAATAAATGAATGAACAATGAATGAATGAATAATTTATAAATGAATAAATGAATGAAGGAATGAATCAATAAAATGCTATTCAATTTGAATGAAAGAATGAATGGATAAATTGCTATTCCATTTAAATGAAGAAATGAAAAAGAAAAAAAATTAATCCTGTAAATAGGGAGTTTAATTAAAATATGATCAAGTGGGGCAATTAAGAGTTTTACAATTTAAACTTTAAAGTTAGATGAAATAGATATATGTAACTAAATAAATTAAATTCTTTATATGTGTCCCCTCCAAAATGTCATGGTCTCAAGTGAGTAAAGAGCTACTCGACTATGCATAAAGATATATGTAGAATGAGGCCCCAGAATTTACTAGTTACTATAAATGAAAAACAATTAACGATTTGTTTACAATGAAATAAAAATAATGATGAAATTTAATTAAAAGAGATAAACAGTGATCGTGGCAGTTACAAATAGAGATATGAATATTTTACGTAACTTATGATAATATCTCAGGTTCGTAAGTTTACGTTTCCAGGCAGTTGATGGGCTTGGATGATCTATTCCTCTGATAACAGGATTGGACTCGTAAAATTCCACTTCCAGGCAATTGGTAAGAGGTTATAGTGTAGTACAGCGGGCTTGGGTTTGATCCTTGAAGATTATACAATCAAAGTTAAAAGCTCCGGCGTCTTAATGGTGTAGATATAATATCTACAAAGTCCCAAAAGATAAAAATCTTACAATATATATATAGGAATAGAGTGACTGGCCGTCCGGCATAGATTGTGGAGAGAAAGTGAGTGTCAAATGTTAGACCTATCAGCTTTTATAATAAGTGGCTACGTGACAGAATGTAGAACGAAAAGTATTCACTAATTAGAAATTAATTCGAGGGAAGGCTATAAAAGGAAAGACGATCTAATATTAGAAGGTAAAGTTTATCTAAGCCTACCGAAATATAACTGGAGTGAGATGAATTCAGTTCTTAATAAAATAAAATTTAATAAGATAATTGTGAACAATCTTTACTGTGACATATGCCATACTCTTGATAAACACATATTTAGAAATTTGGCCAGAAAACTCGTCCTTCAAATGTCGATCGATTTAAATGACCCTCGTCTTAACAAAAACTTCGCGAAATCCCAGGTTTAAAAGTTGATCATTAGTTTGAAGTATGTGGCTATGTGGTCTAGTGCCATGACACTTGGCTTCGAATCGGAAAATCCTGGGTTCGAGTCCGCTTTTGGCGGTACATAATTAAGTCCTTGGAAAAGACTCTTTACTCACATCCTCATCAGGTGTAAAATTAGAATCGTTAAAAGGTCGTCAAAAGCGCTGTCTCTGTACGAAAAATTGTAATATCGCATAACAGGCGTCATGTCTCTCTTACATGTGAAGTGTTGCTGTTGGCTAGGCTGCCCTG
>NC_088364.1:65172999-65192999 GCF_034508935.2 Berghia stephanieae
GTATTGTATGAAACGCATCGATCAATTGAGGCGAACCCCCAAACTGCCTCAAAAAATATAAACCCGAGGTTTCTGATACGAGTCTTGAACTTTTAAATCATTTTTGACGATCATCTTACGAGTGATTGATTCGTCGACCAAAGATGTAGCCTAGATATTTTCTGTTCAAATGAAATAAGGCGATTTGTCAGTTCGTCAGTACTATTTTTGACTGGGGCGTTTTTTGGCGGCGTTCGATTTAAATCTAAACTGACATCTGACCTTATCGATTTCACAAAGAGAGCAGTAATAGAAAGAGCGAGGTGACTTGAGTTTCAACGAACCCCCAAGTCGCATCGCTGATACTGTTCTATTGATGACAACGATTAAATAATCAACTTTTACAGTTTAATTCCTGGAATAGGATATGAATTTGAAAAATTGAAATTCAGTCTAAAAGTGATAGAGGGGGTCTCACTAGCTCAGCTGGTAGAGCACTCGCTTCACACGCAATCGGACCAAGATCGATCCCGGGTGCAGTCGAGATTATTTCTGACCTCTCCCCCCCCCCCCCCCAACCTCCACGCCTGTCCACTCAGCAGTGAATGGGTAGCTGAGTCTGTTAGATTTGGCAGAATGTACTTTGCGATAGACTAGCGTCCTATACAAAGAATAGTAAGTATTGCTATTGTTCATGTCCCGCTACAGAGAAAATTCGACTCAATGGGGCTAAAGGTTCTGAAAGATTACTTTTTTTTAACCATATAAATACTGGAATACAATATGAATTGAAAAATTGAAATTCGGTCTCGCAGTGAAATGGTTAACAGTAGAAAAGGTACATTCCGTACCAGCACACGTATTGTCTTCTACAACTTCAAAGGCGGAATTTGATTATATCGTGACAACGTTGATGTTTTGGCCACGAAGCCCATTTGCATCAAGTTCCATTATTGATATATAATATAATTTGACTTTGAAATTTGACATTTTTCTCAAAGAACTGGAAAATGATTTGTTTTTAGTCTAATTTTAATTACTTTATTTTTATTACTCAAATTATTATTCCGGATTTCTATAATGAGCTTTTTTCTGTCGATGTATCGTTCTATTCGGACCCTCTTCTCTCTCTCTCTCTCTCTCTCTCTCTCTCTCTCTCTCTCTCTATCTATCTCTCACTCTTTCTCTCTCTCTCTCTCTCTCTCTCTCTCTCTCTCTCTCTCTCTCTCTCTCTCTCTTTATTTCTTTATCTATCACTCTCCCTTCCTCTTTCTCTCTCTCCCTCTTTCTTTTTCGCTCGCTCTCTCTCTCTCTGTCTTTCTTTCTTTCTCTCTCTAACTCCCCTCTCTCTCTCTCTCTCTCTCTCTCTCTCTCTCTCTCTCCCTCTCTCTCTCTCTCTCTCCTTGTCTCCCACCCCATCTCTAATTATCTGTATCTATCTATCAATCTATCTATATATCTACCTGCCTATCTATCTATCAATCTATCTATCTATCCATCTATGTATCTATCTAGCTATCTATCTATCTATATGTCTTCTTCTTCTAGGTTCCATGCCTGGTCCAGGCTTCGGATACTGCATGAATTATCTCTCTCTCTCTCTCTCTCTCTCTCTCTCTATATATATAAAATATATATATATATATATATATATATATATATATATATATATATATATATGTCTATCTATCTCTTTTTCCACATTTAATGGTAAGTTCTCCAGGATTGAAAACTCCAAAACTTGCAAATCTAAATAAGAAAAGAATGTTTAGTTATATTCCGTAAACTTTTACCACTTTCTACTCTTGTTTGTTTTTAGAAATGAGAATAGAAGAAACAATTTTAAACTCACTCGGCTCTTTATTGAGGGTAGTGTGGCTCAGGGGTACGGTCTCTGCTTCGTACCCGAAAATACCGCGTTCAATAACCCGCCGCTGCGCTGAGTGGCCATAATCAACTCACCTCGCCCTAGTTTAATTTGCGGCGCTGCACTGAGGCTGACGCCTGGGTTATTTCAGTCGTTCCTTGGAATAGACCCAAGAGACAAATTTCCCCTATGGAATGAATAACGGGAATTTAATCTAATTTAATTAAATTATTATTTTCAGCATGCCGACAAGTGAGCAAAGTTCTTTTAAGTGAAAAATGAGATGCGGAAAATGAGAATCAAACCAGTTTCCTATGGGTATTAATCAGACCATAAACGTTTAAGATCATACACAGTTTTGTGTGTTGGTACGTTCTAACCGGCGGGCGGATGCTGTGAGCATTTATCCCAAACGAACAGCATCACTATATCGACCGATGTCAAACTTCTTGATCGAGAAAAGAAATGTTTACAAAGCAGAAACGTTTATAGATGGTGTGCGCTTGGCTAAGAAACTCACAACATTGCCATCCGGAAACATAACGGACCGACACACAAAACTATGTGTAACCTTGAACGTTTATAGTCTGGTTAATACAGTTTTGTGAGAATTCCTCATAAACCTTGTTGGCAAAAAGCAATAACAAAGACCTGAGTGACGTCAACTTCGTTCTGTCTATAGTCTGGTTAATACAGTTTAGTGAGAATTACTCATAAACATGGACGGCAAAAAACAATGACAACTATCCTAATGACGTTATCATCGTTCTATCTATATCATCGTTGTTATTATTACATTTGAATGTAAACATTACCTATCTTTTAACTGGTCCGATATATTTCCGGATGGCAATGTTGTGAGTTTCTTAGTCAAGCGCACACTATCTATTAACCAGACTATAAACGATCAAGATTACACATATTTTTGTGTGTTGGTCCGTTGCCTTCCGGATGGCAATGTGAAAAAAAACGTTATTGGAAAATTACAACTCAACAAATCAAATGTTGGACAGAACTTTTGGAATTGCTTTTTGCCATCCGCGTTTATGAGAAATTCTCACTAAACCGTATTAACCAGACTATTAAAGTTCAAGGTTACACATAATTTGGTGTGTTGGTTCGTTATACTTCCGGATGCCAATGTTGTGAGCTTCTTAGCCAAGCGCATACTATCTATAGTCAAATTCTTCGGATTATGGAACGTAAAAGAGTGAGGATGGATGATTTTTATTGACGACCAACATTTATTTAGACTAGAAAATAAGACACCATCACCCTGAGACCAGAAGATGAATTACAGAACGTTCCTAATCCATTCCTGCGGCAGAGTATTTTTACACTTTCAATGAAATGGGAACCGGTTTTTCGACATGACACTTTTCGTCCCTATTAGCCAATGCTTTCTTTAAACAGACAGCAATTGGTTTAAAGACTTGAACTTAAGTCCCAAAAATGTAACAAAGGTGCTCTAAAAAATAGAGCTTTTATACTGCGCAATATCAACTATACGTGCTCAAAGCGCTTTACAGTTGTCCCTAGGCAACAGCAACACTTAACATGTAGGACAAGGCATAACGCCCGCTGGGCGATATTACAAGGACTCAACATTGCGCCGCTGTAGAACGGGAATCGAACCGGTCCGAGGGATAGTGTCATACCACTGGACCACCTGAGGCCACGCACAAGAATGACACCTCATAAACAGAAAACTTTTCACCCTTTCTCTATCAATCTCTTATCTTCGATCTAATCTCTATTCTATCTGCTTTCCTTTCTCGCCAGACGCCCACGCCACACACACACACCCAACGTGATAACACCAAAAACACTTAGCTAAACACATTTATTAAAATTTGGCCAGAAAATATTAATGCAAAAATAGATGTCGTCACTCAGACCTTTGTTATTGCTTTTTAGCTCACAACATTGCCATCCGGAAGTATAACGAACCAACAAACAAAACTTCGTGTAACCTTGAACCTTTATAATAACCTCTGGTTAATAAAAAAAGGTTACACACAGTTTTTTTGTGTGTTGATATGGTTAATAAAAAAAGGTTACACACAGTTTTTTGTGTTGATATGTTAAATATGACTGCCGGATGTTGCAGCATTTCATCTAAACGCAGAACATCAATATAAACACACAAGTTAATTAAATTAATGTGCGGCTTTGTGGTCTGGAGGGATGGCACTCGCATTCGGATCGAAAGATCCTGGGTTCAAGTCCCGCTCTGGACGGCGTCCCTGGAAAATGGTCTTTACTCACATTCTTTCACCGTGCTCAGGTGCAAAATAAGTTAGTGTTTTGTCGCTGTCGACAAAAATGTGTTGATATCGTCTTAAAGTGGTCATGTATGTCTAAATTCTAAATGCACTAAGTTTGTAGCCCATTAGAGTTGTCTTTCTGTAATAATATCTCCTTAGGGCTAACCCACACCGGAGACTGACTCCGACGACCCGGCACTGCCGTCCAATTATGCCGTCTTCCGGATAAAGACGTCGGGCACGGACAAAATACTAAGAATAAAGAGAAGAGCCGCTAGACCTAATTTTTTTTTTCAAAATTGAGCTTTATATAGCACAATATCCACTAAATGTGCTCAAAGCGCTTTACAAGCGGTCCCTGGTCAACAGCAACGTTTAACATGTAGGACTGGACATGACGCCTGTTAGGCGATATTATAATTTTTCGGACAAAGACAACGCTGTTTACGACCAGGTACTCATTTTACACCTGAGTACGGTGAGAGAATGTGAGTAAAGAGCCTTTTCCAAGGACTCAACTATGCGCCGAGCGCGAGGCTCGAACCCAGGACCTTCCGATCCGAAAGCGAGTGTCATACCACCAGACCACATAGCCGCACTGGACCTACCCATCCATACCAAGCGCCCGACGTCCTCTGCCGGTTTTTCTTTTTTTTTCGAGCTTGGTATGGGTAGGTCTAGCGGCTCTTCTCTTTATTCTTAGTATTTTGTCCGTGCCCGCCGTTTTTATCCGGAAGACGGCAGAGGACGTCAGTGCCGGGTCGTCGGAATTAGTCTCTGGTGTGGGTTAGCCCTTACAGACGTTATGGATATCTTCCATCTCAAGTAGTGCTGTTTGCTACTGGAATCCTGATGAAGTGTTTTGAGCCCGTTTAGTGGATATTGCGCTATAGAAGGTTCGAAATTGACGTCACTCAACTCTTCATCAATGTTTTGTAGACGGCCTGTTAGGGAATTCTTTTGACTAAATTACATCAATCAGACTATAAACGTTGTTAGTCTATTTAATCTGGCTGGTGGATGTTGTGATTATTTTATCTAAACGCAGAGCATCAATATTCAAGTTAACTAAACGTTTTCTAGGTAAAATTGAAAAAAAAGTGTTTCTTCTGCGAGTTGTGTGGCACAACAAGACCCGTTGATAAAGTAATTATCAACTTCGTGAATTCACTCCTTGTAAAGTGCTTGGCGCACATTTAGTGGCTATTATATCATCGCACTATATAAATGCCCAAAGAGCAAACTAAACGTTTTGGTTTTTTTGGATAAAATTGTCAAATGTTGTTTCGTCTGCGTGTGCTGCGTGACACACAACAAGACCCGTCGATAAAGTAATTACCCACTTCCTTAAGTCACTCCTTGTAACGTGCTTTGAGCACATTTAGTGGATATTTATTATTGCGCTATCTATCTAAACACTCTAAACGTCTTCTAGATAAAATTGTAAATAAATTGTTTCGTCTGCGCGCGCGCGCGTGTGTTTGTGTGTGTGTGTGTGTGTGTGTGTGTGTGTGTGTGTGTTGCGTGACATACAACAAGACCCGTCGATAAAATAGTTATCCATTTTGCTTGTTGTTTGCTGTTGTTATCGTTGTTCTATCAGGCCATGCGCGACACATCTGGCAGGAAATGGCGTGGCAATGGTCTGGGTTGTTGTTGTTTTTCGGTTGGGGTGGAACGAATCGCGGTTTGGATGAAAACAGGCCTGCCTATTACTACGATAAATTCGTAGAATTTTACAACATTTTGGCTCCAATTTCATAACTTTATAGATAGAATGAACTTGACGTCACTCTGGTGTTTGTTATTGTTCTTTTTTGCCATCCACTATTATGAGTCTGGTGTGCGAGAGTGGGTGGGGTGGGGTGTACATGAAATGGGGGGGGGGGGGGGAAGAGTTTTAGGACTTTGAAATGTTATTTCATTCTTGTCGGGGTAAATTGTTAAATTTTTAACTCCTAAAATTTGCGAATTAAATATTTTTCAAGTAGGCAGGTCTGAAAAAATTGAAAACTAGAAGTCTGATGCGGGGGGGGGGGGGGGGTGACGGATGTAGATGTAATGGGAGAGGGGGGGGGTTAAGGACTTTGAAATGTTATCTATTCCTTGTGATGGTAAATTGTTAATTTTTTAACTCCTAATAATTTCAAATTTCTAACAAATTCAAGTAGGCTGTTCTGATAAAAGTGATCTGATGTGAGGGATAGAGGAGTGTGTGGGAGGGGGGTAGATGTAATGGGAGAGGGAGGGGGTTAATTTAAGGATTTTAAAGTGTTATTTAATCCTTGTGAGGGTTAAATTGTTGATTTTTCACTCCTAAATATTTCGAATTGAAAATTTTAAAGTAGGCATGTCTGATAAAAGGGAAAGCTAGAAGTCTGATATGAGAGATGGAGGGGTGTGTGGGGGTGTAGCTGTAATGGGAGGGAGGGGGGTGAGCCTAAGGACTTTGAAGTGTTATCTAATCCTAAATCCTTGTGGAGGTAGAGTACATTGTTAATTATTGAACTCCTAAACTATAATACGAATTTTAACATTTCCAAGTGGGCAGGTCTGAAACATTTAAAGCTAGAAGTTTGATATGAGGGATGTAGGGTTGTGTGAGGGGTGTAGATGTAATTGTGGGTGGGGGGGGGGGGGGTTAAGGATTTTAAAAAGTTATCTAATCCTTGAGAGGGTAAATTGTAAAATTATTAACTCCTAAACTTTTCGAATTAAAAATGTTCCAAGAAGGCATGTCTGATTTAAGTGAAAGCTGGTGAAGTCTGGTGTGAGGGATGGAGGGGTGTGTGGGGGATGTAAATGAAATTGGGGGGAGGGGTGGGGGGGGGGGAATGGGGGAAGTTTAAGGACTTTGAAATGTTATTTCATTCTTGTGGGGGTATATTGTTAATTTTTTCAATCCTAAAATGTTCGATTTTTTTTTTTGAAGTAGACAGGTCTGAAAAATTGAAAGCTTGATGTGGGGGGGTGGGGGTGGAGGGGTATGTGGGGTGTAGATGTAATGGAAGACGGGTGTGTGGAGGTGTATGGGTGTAGATGTAATGGGAGCAGAGGGGGAGGGGGGCTGCTGGTTCAATAACAATTTACACGAGAATGTATCTGATGATTGGATGTAATCAAATTGTAATGTCGCCGTCTTTTGAGCGGTGTTGGATAGAAAAAAATGTATTGAAGAAGTTTCGTCTGTGTGTGTGTGTGTGTGTGTGTGTGTGTGTGTGTGTGTGTGTGTGTTGTGTGACACACAAGACCCGTCGATAAAATAGTTATCCGTTTTTCTTGTTGACTGTTTGCTGTTGTTATCGTTGTTGTATCTGGCCATGCGCAACACATCTGGCAGGAGGAAATGGAGAGGCAATGGCCTGGGTTGTTGTATTTTTTGTTGGATAGAAAAACAATGTATTGAAGAAGTTGTTTGTCTGGATTTTAATGTTATTAAATTAATAATAAACATATATGAATTTATATGACGCATTTCAGTAGATTTACCATCCTCAATGCTCTTTACAATGTTTCACGTATTCTCCCAGCAAGTCATTTGAAAATATTTTTCCATTTCATACAGTATTAGTCGCCGGTTATGCGTCCTTTTGTACTAACAGTCTTACAATATCCGTCACTATCTGTATCCAGGTTCTCATTCACACCTGAGTCGAGTGGGACAATGTAATGTATGATAAATGCCGTATCCAAGGACACATCGTCGATCAATGTCACCCATCCGGTCTCTAACCACGATTAACATCGCTTGACTTTTGTGTCAAGACGAGACGCACATACCTACACCATACCACTAAGACACCGAACCACACGACATGTTGTTGTTGTTGTTGTTGATGTTGTTGTTGATGGTGATGAATGGGAGGACAGTGCCAGGAGAGAAAAAATAAACATGGAATATGTGGTCATTCGCTGTACAATGGTATTATATAGGGGTGAACCAGACGCCAGGAAGTAATATTAACTCTCTCCTTACCGAATATTTTCATGATTTTTATCGAACTGCCATACCTACATGCCCAACACAAAAATTGAAAACTCTAAACCCAAAAGCAATAAGTAGTGGTATTCAGTAAGACGAGCCTTACAAACAGCATTAAGTTCTTATATTTATTTATAACAGATTGTTCTTCAAACTTTGTGTTCACCAAAACAAGTCTGAAAGAAAAATAAAACGTTTGTGACATTTTTACTATAGATAGTATGCGCTTGGCTAAGAAGTTCACAACATTGCCATCCGGAAGTAAAACTGACCAACACAAAAAAAAACTATGTGTAACCTTGATTGTCTATAGTCTGGTTAATACAGTTTAGTGAGAATAACTCATAAACGCGGATGGCAAAAACAATAACAAAGACCTCATCAAGACGTCATTTTCATTCTATCTATAGATGGTAAGGAGAGGGTTAAGATAAAATTACCAAAAAAGTGAAAATACAATTTTTCATTTGAAGCATTACTATAGAATCTCCTTTATTTACCAGTTCAATTTCTGTACTCTGGAACAACTCGTATTTGATAATTTGACCAGAAAACTCGTCCCTTTAATTATTGATCGATTTAAATGACGTCATCTTGGCAAAAACTATCCAATCTGGGATTTTAAGGAACGCTCCCAGGTTTGTGTTTTTGCCAAGATAAGAGTAATTTAAACCGGTCAATAGGACTAGCTTTATGGCCATTAGAAAACGTATTATTTTCAATGACAGTCGTATATTGTTGACTATAAATTCTAAATCATCCCAACAGAATATCACTATAAGGGGGGGGGGGGGGGTTACATTATTTTGCATGATAGAGATCAGAGCCACGAACATGTTTCGATATTTATACATTCCTTCAAACCCATGTGATTCACACACCTGAAGTTTGTCCAGCTTTCTGTAGTTTTGAACAAAGCGCAATTAATTGCTACCCTTTAGACAGAACACAAATCTATTGCATTCTGCCAAGGAAATTGTGCCAGCTATCCAATCACTGCGGGAAATGAGATATGGAAAAGAAACATTGTCCCCACCCCTGGCTAATACTGGTGAGACAAGTGGTCTACTCACTGATCTATGGGGACCAAATGGGAACTCCTTAGTGCTGACTTTTTCCCTATTATTATTATTATTATTATTATTATTATTATTATTATTATTATTATTATTATTATTATTATTATTATTATTATTATTATTACTATCAGCATTTTCCCTATTATTATTATTATTATTATTATTATTATTATTATTATTATTATTATTATTATTTATTATTATTATTATTATTATTATTATTGTTATTATTACTATCATCATCATCATCATCATTATTATTATTATTATTATTATTATTATTATTATTATTATTATTATTATTATTATTATTATTATTATTATTATTATTATTATTATTATTTCTATCAGCATTATTATCATCATCATCATCATCATCATCATCATCATCATCATCATCATCATCAGCATCATCTTCATCATCATTATTACTCATACCAATATATAATATCATGATGACATTGACATAAGCCATTCCATGTCATGCTGCACAACCTATGTAATCTAAGCGATAATAATTGGTCCTATCCCGGAGAAACAGACAGTAGGATTAATAGTTGAGTAATTTTATTGACGCTCTTTCTGCTCAATTTAACAATCCTAATACACAGCATCGTTCTTAACTTAATGGGCATGATCGATAATACATTTCCATTTGCTCGAGGTCATTGGTCACATTGGAATATGTGCTCAAAGTGACCTACATAGTGAAAAGTGTTCACAGTGTTTGAAATATCTAATATCACAATTGGTCATTTTGTTCAGCTTGATACATGTGTATGCTTACAACTTTCATAAACAAAGCTGCGTGTTTACATTTCTGAAGAAATATCCAATCGTTGGACAGCAACAAATCTTGTGATTGATGACTTGGTTGGACGAAAACATGAATATAGATCGCTCCCATTCTAACAGAGTTGGAAAACAGAATATCGTAACTCTGACGTCATCTGAAAATATACAATTTTTTTCAAATTTTGGCCAGAAAACTCGTCCTTCAAATATCGATCGATTTAAATAACCCTCGTCTTAGCAAGAACTCTCACACCTGGGACTTCGATGGAGTCCCAGATTTTGATAGGTTTTTTTTGTTTTTTGTTTTTTTTTTGACGATGAGAGTCATTTAAAACGATCAATATTTGAAGGGCGAGTTTTCTGGTCAAAAAGCAAACATTCTAATTATGCGTTTTAACCAATACGTTATACTTCCGGATGGCAATGTTGTGAGCTTCTTAGCCACGCCCATTCTATCTATAGATAGGACCAACACACAAAACTATGTGTAACCATGAAATGTTATAGTCTGGATAACACAGTTTAGTGAGAATTACCCATAAACGCTGACGGCAAAAGAAACAAAACAATAACAAAGACCCGCGTGACGTCAACTTCATTCTATCTATACTCGTATAGATAGTTCGATGATGACGTCAAACAGGTCTTTGTTATTGTTTTTTGCCATCCGCGTTTATGAGTAGTGCTCACTGAACTGTATTAACCTGACTATAAACGTTCATGGATACACACAGTTTTGTGTGTTGGCCAGTTATACTTCCGGATGGCAATGTTATGAGCTTCTAAGCCAAGCGCATACTATCTATATCTGCTCGGACAACACGATTCTCAAAGGAGGCCACTGCTGTGACGAGATGTGTCAATGACCTGTTGTAATGATACAGATTGTTTACTATGGAGACAGAATAATAATTATATTATGAAATATCCCCCGAGGAACCTGCATGTTTGAAAATCAACGCGTGTTTTATTCCCCAAAGGAGATCACGTTACAACCACAAATGATAAGATGTTAGAAACAAACATAATGTTTTGTGACGCTCTTTTACAGGAGATATTATTGTTGATTTTATGCCTCGTTTGGAGTAATGGATGTATGATTTATGCATTTTTTGGTAAAACAATAACAATAATAATGATAGTGAGTTTAATAACAGTGTTAATGATAACTATAATATAATAATAATAATGATAATAATAATAATAATAATAATAATAATAATATAATAATAATAATAATAATAATAATAATAATAATAATAAATAATAATAATATAATAGTAGTAATAATAATAATGATGATAATAATAATAATAATAATAATAATAATAATAATAATAATAATAATAATAATATAATAATAATAATAATAATAATAATAATAATAATAATAATAATAATAATAAATGCATGATTGACCACTACGACGACGACGACGATGATGATGATGATGATGATGATGATGATGATGATGATGATGATGATGATGATGATTACACTGGCAGTCAACAACATGAACAAAAACAACAACAACCCCCTCTCCCCCTCTCTCCCCCCACACCCCTCCGATCACCAAAATATGCTGTTATATTATTAACTTGTGAATAAAAACCAGCCTGACCGTCAACGGTACCGCCATCCATCCATCATTGTTGGTTGAGACTACACTCGTCGTTCTAATAATGAACGATTCCATAACCCACACAGGAAATTCCAGATATCTGTGACAGTCCTAGGAACGGAATGGAATGTGTCAGCATCCACGTCTACTTATTTACAGGTCTGATTACTCAAGATTGTTATGGTCTCATTGTTGTAATGGAAATACTCTCAAACCAACGCGTACATATTTGAAGGTCTGATTACTCAAAATTGTTATGGCCTCATTTTGATGTAATAAATAACAATGTGAAATTGAATGTAAGGTTCAATTTAATATACGGAAACAGATAAAATGGACGTTTCGGTGTTCCCCTTTATCAACAAAACAGGATGAATGAATACAACAGACGAATGAGATAATGAAATTTCTCGAAACCCGAAACGTCCATTTTATCTTTTTTCGTTTATTAAATTTAGGCTTACATTCGATTTTACATTGTTATTTATTTCTTCGAGCTTCGAACAGCAACATTTACATTTTGGTGTAATGGAAATACTTTCTTGTGCTGCTATGAGGTCTTATTGTGGTATGGCACTCGCTTTCGGATCAGAAGGTACTGGGTTCGAGCCTCGCTCGGCGCATAGTTGAGTCCTTGAAAAAGGCTCTTTACATTCTCTCACCGTACCCAGGTGAAAAATGAGTACCTGCTCGTTGAGAGCGGTGTCTCTGTCGGAAAAAAAATGTTATATCGCCTATATATAAATGTGTGTGTCTGTGTGTTTGTGTGTGTGTACGTGTGTGTGTGTGTGCATGGATTATCTAGTTTCATGAAAACCCGCGAGTGTAGAGATGATCTACCATTTGCTAAAAAATTCGATAAAGTACAGTAAAGACAAAAAATACAGAGTTAAGAGAAAAGTAAATTAAGTTAGTATTAGCATGGAGTAAATATAAAGTTCTTAGAGTTACGGGACGAGGAAGAGAAGAAGGAGGAGGAGGGAGGAGGAGGAAGAGGAGGAGGAAGAGGAGGAGGAGGAGGAAGGGAGGAGATGAAGGAGGAAAAGGAGGAAATGAAGGAGATAAAGGAGGAAAAGGAGGAGGAGAAGATCAAGGAGGAGAAGATGGAGGAGAAGATGAAGGAGGAAGAGGAGGAGGAGGAGGAGATGATGAAGGAGGAGGAGGTAAAGGAGGAGGAGGAGGTGGAGGAGATGGAGATGGAGATGGAGGAGGAGATGAATGATGGGGACAGAAAGAAGAAGAAGAGAATGAGAAAGAAGGAATAAACGGGTATCCAAAGCAGGATTCAATCAAATTCCTGTATAAACACTGTATCAACTACCAAAATAATCGAGTACCGAGTACTACTTGATGGCACTTGATCCGGCGGCACGGTGAACCATGGTATCCATTCATTCAATTTGTGCTCTAGAAACAAACGAAAACAAAGTGTACACGAACAATTCAGAAAATATGACCAACCGCTCGAAATGGTTGCATGTGGAGATGATTCACTCCAAGGTTTCAGATGTTTTGACAATACGAGGATTATTCTAATCGATCTATATTTGAAGGACTAGTTTTCTGGCAAAAAATATAAGTACGAGTGCCCCGATAGCTCAATTGGCAGAGCACTCGATTCACAGGCAAATGGACCGTGATCGATCCCGGGTGCAGTCGAGATTTTTTAACTGGACCCCCCTCCCCCCACCCCTCCTTCCCATCTGCCCATCCAGCAGTGATTGGGTAGCTGGGTCTGTTAGATCTGTCGGACAGTACTTTGAGATAGAGTAGCGTCATATCCAAAGAATAGCGAGCACTTGCTATTGATCGTTTCACGCTATAGAAACCGGGATAGACTCCTGTTTCCATCGACCTCATTGCACTAAAGGACTACTACTATTATTTTAAAAGTACGATAGAAGTCTGTTTCCAAGCGCCTTACAAGGGGTCCCGAGTCAAGAGCAACGCTTCAAATTAAGGACGATACATGACGCCTGTTAGGCGATAATACAATTTCCGGTATTGAGTACACTTGAGTACGTTGAGATAATGCGAGTAAAGAAGAATCCACGGACACAATCATGCGCCATTCGGAGCGGGATTTGAACCCAGGACCTTCCGATCCGAAGGCGAGTGTCATACCACTAGACCACATTGCCAAACGCTTTGCTTTTGAATCGAAAAAAATGAGTTCCCTGGGTACTTGAGTCTCATGTAGCCGGAGTGCTTAAAAGTAGTCCTTCCAAGCTATGAGGCCAATGGAGCCGGAGTTTATCACGATTTCTATAGCGTGAAACGGACGATAGCAATTACTTTCTACCCTTTGGATAGGACGCTAGTCTATCGCAAAGTATTTTCCGCCAGATCTAATAGACCCAGGGACCTATTTTCTGCTGGGTGGATAGGGGGGTTAGGAAAATTCTCGACTGCACCCAGGATCGATCTTGGTCCCTTTGCGTGTGAAGCGAGTGCTCTACCAACTGCGCTATCGGGACCCCTAGCACTTAACAGACATTTGCAATAATTGCTTTTGACAGTGCACTTGTCTCTCGTAAAGTATCTTTCGTCAATTTTAAAAGAAATAATGTCGGTCTTGTAAAAAGACACAACTCCATTACGAAAAGTATTTTTAGAGGACAAAGTTGAAGGCAGAAGACCAAAGGGCAGACAACCAAGAACATGGATGAATGATATGGTAGGCTGGAGCGGACTCTCTGTAGCTGAATGTAGAAAGAAAAGCATGCAAGAGAGAAGAGTGGCGCACCATTTAAAGTCGACCTCTGCCTAAGAGATGGCACAGGAAGTAAGTGAGTAAGTAATTAAGTAAGTAAGTAAGGAAGGAAGGAAGGAAGTAAGAAAGTAAGCTACTTAATTTTGCGGCCATGGAGGTATTGTGGTATGACACTCGCCTTCGGACTTGAAGGTCCAGGGTTCGTCCCGCTCTGAGGAGCGCATAGTTTAGTCCTTGAGAAAGGCTCTTTACTCACATTTTCCCACCGTACTCAGCTGTAAAAAGAGTACCTGGCAATTAACAGCGTTGTTTCTGTCTGAAAAAATGTATCTCCGCCTCATAGTAATAGGTGTCATGTCTCGTCTTACAGTGCTAAGTGTTGCCGTAGTCTAATGATCTCTTGTAAATCGCTTTGAGCACGTTTAGTGGATATTGCACTGTATAAATGCTCGCGTTTGAAAAAAAGATGCTACTGGGTGTGTAAAAGGGTCAGAAAATAATCTCGAGTTCTCACTGGATCGATCCAGTCCCCTTTGCATGTGAAGCGAGTGCTTTACCAACTGAGCTTTCGGGACCCCGGTTTCCATAGCATGAAAGGGACAATAGCAATTTCTTGCTACCCTTTGGATAGGACGCTATTCTATCGCAAAGTACTTTTTGGTCAGATCTTATAGACCCAGCTACCTATTTACTGATGGGTGGACAGATGTGTCGGAGAAAAAAAATCTTGGCTGCACCCGGGATCGATATTGATCTCTTTGCGTGTGAAGCGAGTGTTCTACCAACTATCGGGACCCCAATAATAATCTCATTTACCACTAACTTAATTGAGCACATTTTTTTTTCATTTATCTTTAATGTGAAATGTTTATTTATTTTTATTGCAGCATATGCCGTGGTTAAATGCAAGGTGGTTTGTATGAAGTTCCACAGTTCCCTTACAGATGTAAAGTGATTGCCTTTCCAACTGATTATGAACTGATTATGTGATATATCGACTGAGCTATCGGGACCCCCTTGTTTACCTGTTAACAAATTCCAATCGCTTAAATGTTATCGTGATTAAAAACCACAGGTGTTGGCATATTATTATTCTGTACAAATCCTATTTCTGTCATATCGGGTTTTTACCAGTCAACTGTCGTACTTTGAAAAAAAACTTGTATTTAAAATTTTGGCCAGAAAACTCATCCTTCGATTATTAGTTGATTTAAATGGCCTTGATCCTGGCATAAACCCTCAAACCTGGGACTTCACGAAGTCTTCCTTATGGTCCCATGTTCGATAGGTTTTACCAAGAGGAAAGTTATTTAAATCGATTGATATTTTAAGGGGGCGTTTTCGGGCCAAATTTTAAAATACGAGTTTTTCCAGAGTACGGCAATTAACTGGTAAAATAATATATCAACATTTTTTACATGTTTATGAAGTTATAATTAAAACCAAGGCAAAATAAAATAACTGTCCCCAGCGAAAAGAATTATTTACAAACAAAACACTGGAGAGAGATTGAAAGTTATCTTATCGCCACATGACTACTCGACCGTAGTCTGGATAAAGACATATTTAAAAATTTGGCCAGAAAACTGTCCTTCAAATATCGATCGATTTAAATGACTCTCATCTTGGCAAAAACTCTCACCCCGGGAGTTTGGCGAAGTCCCGGGTTTGAGAGTTTTTGCCAAGATGAGAGTCATTTAAATCGATCGATTTTTGAAGAATGAGTTTTCTGGCCAAATTTTTAAATATGTGTTTTTCAGAGTACGGCAGTACTGTAAAACATTCATTTAAAAGGTAAAGAATGCAAAATAATGAAAAATGATGACACATGTGGTAGTTTAGGTAATGAAATGAAAAATCAATTTAGCTTATCTGTCTACTGAATTTTTTTTTTGTTCGAATGTGTCTGACAAATGTATCGCAGGTACACAAAAATATCTTATTTATATTCTTCATAATACCCACTACCAAAAAAAATTGAAACCTGTTTATCAATACTGGCTGGTATTTTTGGAATGTTTGGGTTTTTTCGGGTGTGGGTTCGTTTGTTTTGATTTTTTTTTTCCAGCATTTTTCTCTATGCTTTGTCTGACACTATAAAGAACTGAACAAGTGTGTATGAAAGATACCAGACAAGGCAAGAAAGAAAAATACAAGATAAAAAAAAAACAGCCCAAAAAAAATCAGTCTATCTACATGCAATATGTATTGGTAGCACGTCTGACCGGTAATTAGAAGGTCTGAGGTTCGATCCACAGTGGTGGTAGACTGATTTTAGGGATGGTTTGTTTGTTTTGTTTTTCTTGTATTTTTCTTTCTTGCTTTGTCTGACACCTTTCATCCACACTTGTTCAGATCTTTATCTCACACCAGTGCCTGCTCCTTAATTTCTTAATTTGATATTTGTCTGGCACTGTTTTATACAAACTATTTCATATCTTTACCTTACACCAGTGCCTGCTCCCTAATTTATCAATATCATTCTGCAGGAAAGTGATGCAGCGTGGTTTTGTGGTAAGTCATTCATTCATCTTTGAACCGTTCGATCCCTGGTTCGAGACTCGCTATCCTCGACGCAAAGTCGAATTCTTGGAAAAGCCCATTTTTTCACAATTTTCTCACCGAACTCGGGTGTGAAAGGAGTACCTGATTAGCGTTGACAGCATGTCTCAGACAAAAAAAAAATATCGCCTAACAGGCATCATGTCTAGTCCTACATGTTAAGTGTTGCTGTTGAAAATAAATGCTGTAAATGCTTAAGGAGAAAAAAAATTCTACGTGATCTCAGGACATTTTGTTGACAATTTTTTGACGTCATCTCACAAATCAAATAAACAGGTTTTAATTATTGTGCGAGTCGAAAACCTTTCAAACGCGCACGATCTTTGGACTTGATATTCCGACAGAAACCTTTTTGAACATCATATCACGTATCGTTGGAATTCCACGTCTGTGGTGGATATAAAACAATAAAATACAGTTCGAAACAAGTGTGTATGAAGCAGTGCCGGACAAAGCAAGAAAGAAAAATACCGGTGGTAATCAGGAGGTCTGATGTTCGATCCCCACTCGAGGAAGACTTTTTTTGGTATTTTTTTTAAATCTTGTATTTTTAATGCTTGTTTTGTCTGGTACCGTTTCATACATTTTTTTTGTAATCAGTAGGTCTAAGGTTTGATCCCCACTCGTGGAAATTTGATTTTTTGGGATGGTTATTTTTTCTTGAATTTTCTTTTTTTCTTTTTTTTTGCATTGTCTGGTACAGTTGCATACACACTTGTTCAGATCTGTATCTGCTTGCTCTCTAATTTCTCAATTAGAGAAAAATATAAAAAAAAAAAATTAATTCCCTTTATTCATCCCAAAGGGGTAATTTGTCTCTAGGGCCTATTCTAGGGGAAGACTGGAATAACCCAGGCGTCAGCCGCAGTGCAGGGCCACAAATTGAGCTCGGGCGAGGTGACTTGCTCAAGGCCACACAGCGCAGCGGCGGGTAATCGAACTCGGTATCTTTCGGGTACGAAGCAAAGTCCATACCCCTGAGCCACGCTACATGTCTATATCAGTAGGTCTGAGGTTCGATTCCCACTCGAGGAACACTGGGTTTTTTTTTTTGGTATGGTTTTTTTATCTTGTATCTTTATTTCTTGTTTTGTCTGGCACCGTTTCATACATTAGTTTGGTAATCAGTAGACCTGAGGTTCGATCCCCGCTCAAGGAAGTCTGATTTTTGGAATGGTTATTTTTCTTGTATTTTTCTTTCTTGGATTGTGTGGTACAGTTTCATACACTGTGTGCGGCTATGTAATCTAGTGGCATGGCACATGCTTTCGGATCGGAGGGTCCTGGATTCCAGCCTCGCTCGGCCCATAGTTGAGTCCTTGGAGAATGGTCTTTACTCACATTCTCTCACCGTACTCGTGTGTAAAATGAGTACCTGGCCGTTAACAGCGTTGTCTTTGTCCGAAAAAAATAGTAACATCGCCTAAAAGGCGTCATGTCCCGTTCTTCATGGCAAATGTTGTAGTTGGCCAGGGATCCATTGTAAAGCGGTTTAAGCACGTTTAGTGGATATTGCGATATATAAAAGCTCAATTTATTTCTTTTTGATACACACTTCTTCAGATCTTTACCTGCTTGCTTCCGAATTTCTCAATTAGATATAAAACAATGAAACTACAGTTTTAAATGGTGTACTAAACCATCAGGAATATGTGACTCAACCCCCACATTTCGGTAATATGTCTGTTGGAACCAATTTCTAAAACATGAATTAAACTTGAATAAAAACGGTTAGAATAACTGGATCTTTTTTTTTATCGCGCAATATCCACTAGACGAGCTCAAAGCGCTTATTAAGGGTGCTAGTAAACAGCAACACTTAACATGTAGGACAAAACATAACGCCTGTTAGGTGAGATTGCATTTTTTATATCAACAACAACAACAATAACAACAATGACAACAACAAGAACAGCCAAAACAGCGATAACAACAAAAACAACATCAATAACAATAACAATAATAACAAAAACAAAAAACAAAAAGATTGTAACACACGAAACAACAATGGAATTTACGATGACATCAACAATAATAATAACAACAACAACAACAACGACAACAACAATAACAACGACGACAACAACAACAACAACAACAACGACAAAAACAATAACGACAACACCAATAACAACGACAACAATAACAACAACGACGACAACAACAATAACAACGACAGCAACAACAACAACAACAACAACAACGACAAAAACAATAACGACAACAACAACAACAACGACAAAACAACGACAACAAAGACGACAACAACAACGACAACAACAACAACAACACCAACAATGTTGTGAACGACAACAACACCAGTCCACAACCATGGTGGTCAGCCAATTAATCAGGCCATCCTCGGACCATGACCAGACCACCGCCATCATCGTACACCCCATTGATTACCTGTGGCAATCCGTTGTCTATAATAATAATTACACCATACGTAGGATGTCGGGACGATCACACACACACACACACACACACACACACACACAATTACACTCTCTCTCTCTCTCTCTCTCTCTCTCTCTCTCTCTCTCTCTCTCTCTCTCTCTCTCTCTCTCTCTCTCTCTCTCTCTCATTCTTTCTGGCCAAAACAAATAACAAACGGCATTTTCACATTTTGGGTAGAAATCTATTAGCTCATATTAAACTGATCAATAAAACCACATAACTGACGTAATCTAAAAAACGCACAAGTGTAAATTAGTGTTTTGTCAGTATGTGTTTAACATTCTGAGTAGTTCTTCCAGAGCCATAGAGCCCATGGAGCGGGAGTTTATCCCGGTTTCTATAGCGTGAAACGGACAATAGCAATTGCTTGCTACCATTTGGATAGGACGCTAGTCTATCGCAAAGTACTTTCCACCAGATCTTACAGACCAAGCAAGCTACCCAATCACGGTTGGGTGGATAGAAGGGGGTTGCGGTTCAGAAACAAAAACTCGACTGCACTCCGGATCAATTTCAGTCGTTTTGATTGTCAATCGAGTGCTCTACTAACTGAGCTATCGGGACCTCCAAATGTGACATTGTCAGTTCTCAATCATGAGCACGCTCATCACCATAATGTTTTCATCTCGCTTTCCGCCCCCTTTCTACCTCCCCTCGTAAACATTCTCACTTTAA
>NC_088364.1:65197999-65220499 GCF_034508935.2 Berghia stephanieae
GTTATTTACAAATTGTATAAACTTGTACATATTGGGTTTTTCAATTAAATACTTAGGTAAATATTTTCCTCTGAAATAGTTATACCGTCTGCATTCACAGATTATGTGGTACTCATCTTCAATTGAGTTACAATTTATACAGAGCCTAGAAGGAAAATCAATTTTTGGTCTCTGCCATCTCCCCCTTTCGCACATAAAATTATGAGAACCTAATCTAATTTTTGTAATGGCGAATCGAATTACTTTTTCCTTAATCTCGAATATATAGCGTACAGAATTGTCATTGTCCAAATGTTTATAAAGTCTATGATCGCTAGTTGATCTTATCTCCTCTTTACATTTTTGTAAAAAAATATCGCTAAGGCGTTGACTGAAAGTATGTAAAAACATATTCTCATTTTCAACGTATAGATAGTATGCAGATGACGTCACTCCGGTCTTTGTTATTGTTTTTGCCATCCGCGTTTGTGAGTTGTTCTCACTAAACTGTATTAACCAGACTATAAGACTTCATGGTTACACAGAGTTTGTGTGTTGGTCCGTTATATTTCCGGATGGCAATGTTGTGAACTCCTTGGCCAAGCGCATTCTATCTATTGATTAACCCAAACGTATCCAAAACCATATTTACACAACATTCCTCTTAGCAAAGTTACCCAGTTAGTACAAGAGATATGCTCTGTAGCCTGTGTTAATAATTTATTATAAATTATCTTGACTGGATTGTTTTCTTGTAGTTTTAAAATTTTAAACCAGTATTTAATTACTCTTATTAATCGCTGATTGATTAATGGGAATACTTTTAATTCATGATATACGAAAGCTGACGGTGTAGATTCCCTTACCCCCAGTATGGATTTTAAGAATCCTAAATGCATTTGTTCCATTTTTACCGCTTCACAATAGCCCCATATTTCGCACGAATAATAAAGTATTGGTGATATTAGAGTATTAAACAGATGGAGTTGGGTGGAAGGTGATAATTCCTGATATTGGTGGAGCAGAGAATATAAGTTAAACATTGCTCTACGACCTAGGTCTACAAGGTTCTGTATTCCTTTCGTAAATCTTCCACTACTACCAAACATAAACCCCAGATATTTGAATTGCCCTACTGTTTCTAATAATTTGTCTCTATAAAACCACCTGTCCATCATCCCGATCTTTCCACCTCTTTTAAAGGCAACGCATTTGGTTTTTGTTGTGTTAACGCGCAAACCCCATTTGTAACAGTAATCACTTAGACAATTAAGTCCTCGTTGTAAACCAGTTCTGCTTTCACTGAATAAAACCATATCATCGGCAAATAAAAGGACAGTTAACAGCAATGAGTTAATGTTTACACCTATGTCGTTATGCTGTTCAAAAGCTTCGTTAATGTCATTTATAAACACAGAGAAAAGAAACGGAGATAGAGACTCTCCCAGAAGAACCCCATTTGTTGATGTGAAGAAACATTCATCATGAGGGTCATCGCGCTTGTTCGTAGTGGATGTGAAAATTGACTGTTTGATGCAAAGTTTTATTTTACTGTACATATTTTGAAGAATGTTTGTGACTTTACAACTGATTTTGTTCTTGTGTAACTTAAACCACAGAGCCCTTCTATTAGCACTGTCAAAGGCTTGCTTTCAGTCAATAAAAGCACAATATAAGGGCTTAGAGTTGTTTAAAAATAATTCTAATAAACCATGTAAGATAAATATGCAGTCAGTTGTTCCTCTTTGTTTTCTAAACCCAAACTGATTTTCTGAAATGACGTTATTTAATTCTGCCCAAGTACATAATCTCCGATTTAATATTGCAGTGAAAAGTTTACCAATACAACTTAACAGCGTAATGCCTCGGTAGTTGTCTGGATTATTAATTTCCCCCTTTTTTGTATATGGGTATGATTTCACCAATTGCCCATTGTTGGGGAAAGATGCCACTGCTAAATACTTTGTTAAAAATCTTTAGTACAACTTGACGAAGAGCACTACCTCCATATTTTATAAATTCATTAAGAATTAAATCGTACCCCGCACTTTTGTTATTTTTCAAGCTTTTGATACTATACTCTAATTCGTTTATGTTTATATCCCCGTCCAACCATTCATCATAATGGGCATCGTGACTTTTTTCCCATTTGCTCACTTCACTTTCACCCGAGCCAAGTGGGGATTGAATATTGTTCATGGTACGGAAGTGCGTAGTAAAATCACAATCACCCGTGACTAATTTCTCCCTCTTTTTGATTTTATTCCAAAACTGCTTCGGGTCACTGCGGCACAATTGTATTAGGTCATCTGCTTGCTGCAACTTTAACCTTGTCCGTTTCGTTCGGCAACATTTCCGATAGTCATTTCTTGCTTTGCACATTTTATATTTATCCAATGGATTTTTTGTTTTCTTGTATATGTTTTTCAAATTTGTAAATACCTTCCCCATTTCCTGACACTCCCCGTCATACCATCCCCTCGTTTTGGCCCTGTTACTAAGTTGTTTTCCTACTTGATGAGGTTTGGCAGCAGCCAAAATTAATTCACTTAATTTTGTGATACTAGCATTAATAATCTCGTCATCGTCTCCGTCGCTATCAAGTATTTTTAAAATTTCGAGCAAATTCTCAGTACATTCAACTTGTTGCATGTTAGCAATAAACTCCCCCTTTTTCTCCTCCCTCCACTTTATTCTATTTTTGTATGTTGTATTGGAATGTAAATCTGGTGAATGGTTTAAAGTTTGACATGTAAGTTTCAAAACAATGGAAGCATGGTCGGAATAAGCATTAAAATCGTTCACAATAAAATTGTTTACTAAAGGTAATATGCCCAATGAACACAACGCATAGTCAATAGTACTTTGACCGTTTCTGTTACAAAAAGTCATCTTCCCTACCCCTTTATCTTCCCCCGCCCTACCATTGATGATTACCATGTCACTCATTTTACACATTCTGACAAGACGTTGCCCCCACTCATTTACTCCTTTATCTTCATTTGGACGATTGACAAGCATGTTGTTGACTGACAGGTGTTCCATTGCCATACATCTGATGCCGTCTATCTTTGTGATATTATTATCTTTTTCAAAACTTATATTTTCTTTATAGATATCAAATAGCCCGCCCGTCCTTGAGTTTAAATCACCTATAACGATAATGTCACCTTTCGATTTCAGTTCGGCAATCTTGTCAGTTAAAATCTCGTATGAGCTTCTTAACCAAGCGCATAATACTATCTATAGATAGAATGCGGTTGGCCAAGGAGTTCACAACATTGCCATCCGGAAGTATAACGGACCAACACACAAACTCTGTGTAACCATGAACGTTTATAGTCAGGTTAATACAGTTTAGTGAGAACAACTCACAAACGCGGATGGCAAAAACAATAACAAAAGCCTGAGTGACGTCATCTGCATACTATCTATACATCGAACGAAATAGACGTCACTCGGGTCTTTGTTATTGTTTTTTTTTTTTTTTTTTTTTTTGCCATCCGCGTTTATGACACAAAACTATATGAAACCTTGAACGTTTATAGATAGTATGCGCTTGGCTTAGAAGCTCATAACATTGCCATCCGAAAGTATAACGGACCAACACACAAAACGGTGTGTATCCATAAACGTTTATAGTCGGGTTAATATAGTTCAGTGAGCATTACTCATAAACGCGGATGGCAAAAACAAAGACCTGAGTGACGTCATCTGAATACTATCTATAGTCTGCTAAATACAGTTTAGTGAGAATTAACAGGTAGATAACCACGCCTCTCGGACAATCGTCATAATATAAACAATGGTAGAGATTGGTAGACACAGCAAACTACACAGGTTTTGCTCTCGATGGTATGTGTCTAAATAAAATACCCACTGTTCAACCGCTTGATCAATAGAACTAACACAGAAAACTATGTATAAATGTAACCGTTTAAAATCTGATCGAGAAAATCGTGTGATAACTAGTCACCCATCTGGCGGTATAAAAACAATAACAATGATCAGAGAGAGGGCGATTTCATTCACGTTACTGTTTATAAACAACCAAATATGTTTGTCCGAGCACGTGTGAGGGTGTGTCACAAATTTTATGTTTTGATTGGTCAAAAATCTACTCACAAACATGGCTGTTCTGAGATGCTATGTCTGGTCAACCCTTCTTTATGGCTGTGAAAGTTTGACTTTGACCAAATATCTTAACCAAACATCTCAGACTGAGAATAGATAATTTCGAAGGCGTGACGTCATGACTTTTCCTCCGAACTGACACGATTGATCTGGCGGTCAGAATTGGTGAGTACCTTACTTAAACACACACCATAAGTTATTTAGAATGAATATAAATCACACATACTACAGTGCACCAAATCACGCCTGTGTGACAAGGTGTGTTGTCTTCTATGGTGTTGAAGTTTTACCGAAACAAACTTCACAATGTTTGTAAACACTTTCCAGATGTTGGATATTTTGCGCACCGGGCGTACTCGGGGGGAATGCGTACAACACTTGGTGGTTTTTTTTTTTTGTTTTTTTTATGAAGACCACAAATATAATTATTTTTCATATTTAATTTAAATAGATCGAACAAAGTTGACGTCACTTAGGTCTTTGTTATTGCTTTTTGCCATCCATGTTTATGAGTAATTCTCACTAAATGGTATTAACCAGACTATAAACGTTCAAGGTTACACAAAGTTTCGTGTGTTGGTCCGTTATACTTCCGGATGGCAATGTTTTGAGCTTCTTAGCCAAGCGCATGCTATCACCATCCGGAAGTATAACGGACCAACGCACAAATCTATGTGTAACCTTAAACGTTTATAGTCTGGTTAATTCCTTTTAGTGAGAATTACTCATAAAAGCGGATGGCAAAAATTAATAACAAAGACCTGACGTGATGTGAACTTCATTCTATCTATAGAATGTGAAAAATTGAATTTGACGTCACGCAGCTGTTTGCTCTTGTTTTGAGACAATCCGTGTTAATTATTAGTTCTCACTAAATTATACCAATCAGACAATAAACGCTCAAGGTCACGCATAGTTCTATGTGTAGGTACGGGATATCCGGCTGGCGGGTGTGGGTATTTTGTCTAAACGCATAGCATCAATACGTTACAAGCAAAATATTTTAGTGCTTAGCTACGGAATATCTCAAAGGCTATGAAAGAAATGCTATTGTAGGAGAGAAGTGCAGTACCGCCGTACTCTGGGAAAAAAAAGATATTTGAAAATTTGGGCAGAAATCTCGTCCTTCAAATATCGATCGATTTAAATGAACCTCATTTTGACAAACATTTTAAAACCTGGGACTTTGCGAAGTCAAATAAGAAGAAAACGATGATAAAGAAAACAAGACGGAAGAGAAGGAGGAGGAGGAGGAAGAGGAGGAGGAGGAGGAGGAGGAGGAGGAGGAGGAGAGGAGGAGGAGGAGGAGGGGAGTAGGAGAAGGAAAAGGAGGAGGAGGAAGAGTAGGCGGAGAAGAAGAAGAAGAAGAAGAAGAAGAAGAAGAAGAAGAAGAAGAAGAAGAAGAAGAAGAAGAAGAAGAATGAGTTAAGGGGAAGCAAGTAGCTGCACTTAATCTTCACAATTTCCGTCTCAAAATGAAACAAGGAAAGGGTGCTTTATTTTCTATTTGTTTCATGTTTAATCGTTTTGTCTTGGATTTTGTTTTGTTTTTGTTTTGTTTTGTTTTTTTTGGGGGGGAGGGTTTGTTTTGTTTTTTTGTTTTTTTTAATTTGCTGTTTATGTTTTTTGTTTGTTGCTCTTGTTGTTGTTATTTTGTTTTGTTTTTTTGTTTTTTTTTGTTTTTTTTTTTTTTTTTGTTGTTGTGGTTTTGGTGGTTTAGTTTTTTGTCCACCCAGCGGCTGGTGAAAACGTATAGAAGGAACCAATTTGACGTCACTCAGCTCTTTAGAATTGTTTTGAGTAGCAAAACCAAAACCTAGATGTGCCTAAATGAGCCAATAAGATGGAAAGAATGATAACGTGAGTAAATGTGACTCATATATATATGGGAACAACACAAAATAAACGTTTCGAACTTTGGCCTTCTTCAAGTAAATACGAAATATTTTATATGTAATAGAAAATACATAAAACATATTTCGTGTTTTAGGTTTCTCAAAAAGTCGAATACACATCAAAATAAATGTAATTATGGGAATTAATAAAATGCAATTATTATTTTTGAATGTAGTTAAAATGCAGTGGAAAAAAACCCCAATAAAATGATACTTATAAATATTTTTACACTTATATAAGTGATAAGATAATTAAATGTTATTAAATTCTACGGTTACAATTATTATTCAGATGTATAAATTTTTGGGACACCCTGTTTATATATATATATATATATATATATATATATATATGAATGCATGTCTATTTATCCATTTTGATAATGAAATTTGAACATATCAAATAGTACTTATATAATTATTTTGGATGAGTTTCATTGCGTTCCTCGTCCGTAATATAGAACTGTTCTTTTCTTACAAAATTTCTAATTCTACAAATTATTCAAATGAAACAAGCATGTACATTTGTGTGCACGCAGCTATCGATTTGAAGGAAAGAGTTTTGAGATGGCCGAAGATTAAAGATCTAACTGACATACCAAAATCAATAATCTGACACTGCCCAAGGCATTAATTTCCAGGTTGTTCCAATTTAATTTGTTTCCAAATATTTTTTTTCATTCTAAGAAAGGAAAATGGAATAATGGATATTCGGTTTGTTCTCTAGATTTATTGGGTTAGAGTTTTGGGGAGGATGAGTATCTAGAGGAAACATGGGAAAGAAAACACGGGAGGGAGGGAAAGAGAGAGCGAGGAGGTGAGGAAGGACGGGTAGGATACTGTAGTGAGAGGTGTGTGTGTGTGTGTGTGTGTGTGTGCGTGTGTGTGTGTGTGTGTGTGTTCTAGAGTGAGTGAGTGAGTGAGGGGTAGAAATATAGAGAGAGAGGGCGAAAGAGAGAGAGAGAGAGATATATATATTATATATATATATATATATATATATATATATATATATATATATATATATATATATTAGAATATTTGTTAGGACGAGTATATGGAGGGGCTGACTGAGACATAGGACACAACATTAAAGAAGAGATAGAGGGGGAAAGGAGGAGAATGTAGAGGGGAAAATGAAGAAAGAGGTTTAAAGAGAAAGAGAGAGAGAGAGAGAGAGAGAGAGAGAGAGGGGGGGAAGAGAGGGGAGGGTAGAGAGAGGGAGAGAGATATGAGGGGAGAGAATGAGAGAGGAAAGGGAAAAGGGGGGGGGGGGAGGAAATATAGATTGGGAGATGGAAAGAGATCTAGAGGGAGAGGGAAAGTAAAGGTAAGAGATAGGGAAAGAGGGTAAGTGCGAGAGAGAAAGGATAATGAGAGATAGATAGGCGGTGGGGAGGGGGGAGAGGGAATGAGGATTACGGGGGAGCAGAAGAAAGAAATTGAATGAGATACGTTGCGGAATGAGAAGAAGGACGACTGAATGATTGTCTGCTGAGGAGTATTAACTAAGCTATTAAAGGACAATGCCGTGTAATTTCTACACATTATACATTGTCTGGCAACGCCTGTTCATTGCAAGGAAAGTATAGATGATTCCCCCATTTTAGATCAATAACAATTCATAGTTTGTCTGAGGGCAGTGCTTTACACTTTCTTATTAATGCCCATATTTGTTTTTACCCACTTACAAAGGATACAATGGCCGTCAACTTTTTCACAGCATAATTTACTCAGACCAGAATGGTATCGAGGTTTTTTTTGTTGTAATTAGTCATTTTCTTTACCCAAACATTATAATAAAAAAGTAAAGGAGATATATTTTCCTTCAAAGTCAATGCAGGTGTCTGTGAAATGTCAACAGCCGAATAGTTCAATGGTTACATACAGGAATTTTGTCCTTTGCGTAAACCAAATTATGTGTGATAAGTGACACATCAGGCAGTGTGTCTACGATTTAAACAGTGCCTCATCTTCCTATCTAAAGTCATTACAGACTTTTATAACAAAGAAGAAGAGCAAAAAAATATACTAGGATGCAATAGAAAACAGTTTAAGATGTGCTTCATCGACGCGTCGCAAAACTAGTGGACTGCTTAATGAAAAACAGACGATGCTTTAAATTCCTTTAACATACATTACCTATTTTGATCAAGAGATCCTATTCACAGCTTATTATACCGTCATAAGGGGTGACTTTGCTTCAAGGAGTAACTTTGCCTTTGTAGATTTGGACAAGTTAGATTATATTTAGTATTTTGACAGTTCTTTCTTTTGATTAAAACGAAAGTCTTCTCACAAGGGAGATAACTGCAACAAGCATGAGAATACTCAAAATGCTCCAAATCGGCAGGGGTAAAGTCACTCCGTGAGGCAAAGTAACTCCATCAGACGGTACAATGTTCGAAGGCATAAAAAATAATTGTCTATCATAATATATTTAATTACTTACAGCGTGAGATCTTCAAAGTCCTCCATTTCCTGCAGGGAGATTCGATTGTATCCACGTAGAGACATCCTGCTGGAGATTGAAGGGAGATCCGCTACGAAAAGAATCCTGTCAGATTTGCCTGTCGACGAAAAAGTCGCCGACAACAGATTCTATCTATCTATTATCTCCCCTGGAAAACACCTACACACGATGTCCTGGAACGACAATGAACTATTGACGGATTTCGGTTATGGAGGGATGTGCTGGGCCACACAAGCCATTTATCACGTGACTCACTTTCGTTATCCCTTTCGCTTTAAGAATTAGTAACTGTTATTTTGGGGAGAGGGGTGGGGGGAGAGAGGGTTCAAGGAAAGAACAGTATCATAATTCTTGAAGATGTTTCTAAGGGGTTCCAGTGTTCATTAGGCATGCTGGTTGGATGAGGCATCAACGAACAACGAGAGCTTGCGATGAACAGGTCTGAAATCTGAAAATAGAAATGAATGTTTTTAGTTATCAAATTGATAAATTAGGGAGCAAGGCACTGGTGTAAGATAAAGATATGAGAAAATGTCTATAAAATAGTGTCAGACAAATCAAGAAAGAATACTACAAGAAATAAAACCAATCCCAAAATTCTTCCCTAGTCAAGTAAGACTGATTTCTGGGATCCTTATTTTTTCCTTGTATATTTTTCTTTCTTGCTTTGTGTGGCACCGTTTCATACATATCTTCCGGTAATCAGGAAGACTGAGGTTCGATCCCCAGTCGAGTAAGACTGATTCTTGGTATCGTTATTTTTTCTTGTATTTTTATTTCTTGCTTTGTCTGGCATTCTTCCATACACACTTGTTCAGATCCTTAATGATTTTGAGTAAAGCGATCATTCAACCTTAGAGAATTATCTCATGACTTTTGAGTTGCCTCCCTTGACATTTGAAACTGATAATAAATATGACACTGAGATAGGAATTTGTTCACGTTTATTGCTACATAAGACAACAAGATGAATAATAAATATGACCCGTTGGTGTTAATCTGGTGTTATGTCAAATTGAACAAGATGGAGAAATTTGGATTTAAAGTTCAGAAATAATGGGAATTGGGAAGTTTCAGTTGCTTTTAAAAGTTGGCGAAACAAAATTCTCTCTTCTCCATTATTATTATTATTATTATCATTATTATCATTATTATTATTATTATTATTATTATTATTATTATTATTATTATTATTATTATTATTATTATTATTATTGCTATTATTATTATTTATTATTATTATTATTATTATTATTATTATTATTGTATTATTATTATTTATAGTAGTAGTAGTAGTAGTAGTAGTAGTAGTAGTAGTAGTAGTAGTAGTAGTAGTAGTAGTAGTAGTAGTAGAAGTAGTAGTAGTAGTAGTAGTAGTAGTAGTAGTAGTAGTAGTAGTAGTAGTAGAAGAAGTAGTAGTAGTAGTAGTATCGTCATCATCATCATTCTAATCATTATTATCATCGTCAATATTTCCACCCTCAATACTATAGCAAGAGGCAAAAATCCAAGATATGACCGTTTGAGAAGTGTGGAAAAAATGACAGCTCGCTCTATACAGTGAGTAGTGCATAAAACAATATTATATTGGCCCAATGGGATCGATAAAAATTGGAGTAGAAGTTGGCGACCTTCGATGAACCAGTTCTCATTCATCTATCTTTTTACCAGTTAACTGCCGTACTCTGGAAAGACACGTATCTCAAAATTTGGTCAGAAAAGTCGTCCTTCAAATATCGATCGGTTTAAATTACCGTCTTCTAGGCAAAAAGTCTCAAACATGGGACTTGATGGAAGACCTCGCGAGTGACGGCAATTTTGTTCCTTCTATTGATGTTATGCGTTTAGGGAAAATAATCACAACATCAGTCAGATGGATATAACGTACCAACACATTATGGAACGTCTATGGTCTGATTGATTCAGTGAGAACTAATCACCAAAATAGCCGTCTAAAATAGCAAAGAGCTGAGTGACGCCAAGTTCGTTCTTCCTATATACGCGCTCTCTCTCTCTTTCTCTCTCTCTCTCTCCCTCTCTCTCTCTCTCTCTCTCTCTATATATATATATATATATATATATATATATATATATATTGATTATACAGTGTCAGTTGGGTTAGTAATCGAGCATTGTCTGTAAAGGGTTAACACTGTTTTCCCATGAGTTCAATAAATCCCGCACGTCCCTAGAGCAAGGGTCGCATCAAATTATAGTCTAACACTTTTATTGGTTCCACAGTGCAGAGAAAAAAAACTATGCAATCTTAAGCACTATTTAAACGTTGACAAAACATCTTTTTCACATTCACATCGTGTTGAAACGGTTTTGACACCTCGCGGAAGGGGATAAACTCACGCCCCTCGGACAGTTGTCCGAATGTAAACAATGACACTTAGTTCTAAACTAACAAAGTACACGGTATTGATGCTATGCGTTTAGGTAAAATAAAATCTCAGGCACTATTTAAAAGCTAATAAAATATCCTTTTTCTATTGTGTCGAAACGGCATTGATGCTTGGCGCTTGGTTAAATTATTCACAATATTTGCCAGCCGGATATAACTTACGAACACACATAAATAAAATTTCTTAATTAAAAAAAAAAAAAGAAATATTGTGAGTTGTGACCAACCAAGAAGGAATTTGTAAGGGTACAGATAGATGGATATAGATGGATTGATCGACAAATAGATGTGTAAATAGACGGATATATAGGAAGATAGATAAATAGACTGATAGATATATAGATGATAGATGGATAGATAGATAGATAGATAGATAGATAGATAGATAGATAGATAGATAGATAGATAGATAGAAAGATAGATAGATAGATAGATATGTGGATGGATAGCTAAATAGATAGATAGATAGATAGATAGATAGATAGATAGATAGATAGATAGATAGATAGATAGATAGATAGATAGATAGATAGATAGATAAATAGAAGATAGATAGATAGAAAGATAGATAGATAGATAGATAGATAGATAGATAGATAGATAGATAGATAGATAGATAGATAGATAGATAGATAGATAGATAGATAGATAGATAGATAGATAGATAGGTAGATAGATAGATAGATATTTGGATGGATGGATAGATAGATAGATAGATAGATAGATAGATAGGTAGGTAGGTAGGTAGATAGATAGATAGACAAGCAAGAATGCTGACTGGCAGGCTGAGGGGAGACAGATAGTTAATAAAAGAGATAATAAATAGACAAGCAAATATACCGACTGGCAAATAGACAGACATACAGACAGATGTGCTTACAGATAGATCGGTAGATAGATAAGTAGATAAGTAAAAACCTAGAAAATTATATATAGCGCATTATCTACTAAACGTCCCCAAAGCGCTGTATTTTGCGTCGCTCTCCAACAGCAACACTCTAACTCTCTACCGATCCTTTTCGGTATTCTTCCAAAATGACAGGCTTACCCCGCAGAAAAAAAATGATTTTCTAAACTCAAACAAGCTCTCTACAAAACAACTTTATGTTCTTATTAATTAAACAAAGATCATTCTTCAAAGTTTGTGATGTACACAATAAAACTGAATAAGAAAAATGTATATTATGTTGTAACAAATGTGACGACTTTGCTGTAGGTGGTAAGGAGAGGGTTAACATGTAGGACGAGACATACATGGCTACCCACTGAAAATATGTTAAGAAAAACTCTACAGAAAACAGGTTATCATGCTTATCGATGTCCTGCGATTAAAGTAATCCCTCACCAGTCTAAATATAGCTTGTTTTATAGTTGTGCATTTTATATCTACCCATTCGCACGGTTAACAGACATCAGATCTAGCTATTCGGTGAAAACGTGCAATTCCAGAAGAAATGATTATAATATTTTGCTAAGTTTATTACGGGGGGGGGGGGGGGGGGGAGTGGTCCCAACAACTCAATTGGTAGAGTACCCAAGTCGAAAACTAAAGGACCTGTTTCAAATCCTTTGTTGAGCCTGAGCTATATGTGTCAGTGCATGACATAATCAGTCGGAAGGTGAAACTTTTGGATATTCAATTCTATTTTATTTATTTCAAAGAATATGCTCCCCAGAGAATTTGATCTTTATTTAAGTAAATCGGTTGGTTTTTCATGAAGTTATGGTCAGATCTATGTGAAAGGGATCCAGCAACTTTTTCTCAAATTTCATAATTTTTCAACTTGGCTAGCTGTAAAAATATTTAGAAGTGAAATTAAGCTTTGATATTTACCGAAGATGTACAAAAAGGGTTGATTTAATCATTTATGACAAGAACTCATTTTTTTATTGTTTTGAAATTGACCTTCTAACTAAACTTGGCAATATCTCAGTTCAAACCTTTTCACTAACCGACTGATTATGTTACACACTATAACATTTTTTTTCTACACACTTTGCCCGTCTGGAAGGAATTCGTTAACTCAGTCTATAATGTATGGCGGAAAATACTTCACAATCATTGATTGAAGGAGTTCCGATAGCTCAGTAGTTACAGCAATAGCTTCACAAGCAAAGGGACCGAGATTCATCCGGTGTGCAGTCGAGATTTTTTTTCTGACCCCAATTCAGTTGGAAAAAGAAAGCTACATATTAAGACTGAGTACTGGTCCTTGCATGTTCATTCAACACTTGAGTAGGGTTTGAACCGATGTGTACATATATATGCAGGTCTGACATCTAAACCCACGTATGGGCCTAGTTTGACATTACAAAATGGACAATATTTTGCGTCAATTTTTTGCTTTGAAATTTCCATTACAACAATGAGCCCATTATGAATTGGGTTATCAGACCTGCAAATAAGTGCACGACGATTTGAACCGATCAGCCTTAAGTGAGACAGTCCACTAATCCGTATTTTGCTATCGTGCTGTATAATTTGTAATACGTTTTATTTTCCTTTTGACCAAAGGAAATATGAATGTAAAGTGAAAATTGAACCTGAAAGGACCTGAAATTGAAAAATCGTGAAAAATGATCTAGCGCAATATCCACAAAAGTGTCCACCCAGCATTTAATGGGTAGCTGGATCTGTTAGATCTGGCGGAAAGTACTTTGCAGGAGACTCACGTCCTATACAAAATATAGCAAGCAATTGCTATTGTCCGTTTCACGCTATAGAAACCGGGATAAACTATGGCTCTGTGGACCTGGTGACTCTGAAGGACTATAATATCCACTAAATGTGCTCAAAGCTCTTTACAATGGTTCCTAGCCAACAGCAGCATGTAGGAAGAGACATGACGCCGGTTAGGCGATGTTACAATTTTTTCTACAAAGACAACGCAGTTAACGGCCAGGTACTCATTTAACCCCTGAGTACGTGAGAGAATATGAGTAAAGAGCCTTTTCCAAGGACTCAACTAACTGCTATTCAGAGCGGTACTCGAACCTTGGACCCTCCTATCCGATGGCGAGTGTCAAACCACTTGACTACAATTTATAAATTTAAAGGCAGGTCTCAGAGCCATGAGGCTCAGGGACCTGGAGTTTATCCCAGTTTCCATAGCTTGCTATCCCTTTAATAGTAGTCTAGTCTATCGCAACGCACTTTCCGCCAGATCTAAAAGACACAGCAACCCAATCGCTGCCGGGTGGGAGATTGGGGGGGAGGGGGGGGGTCAGAAAAAAAATCTCGACTGCACTTTTAAAACAGGTGCTTTTTACATAGCGCAATGTCCACTAAATGTACTCAATGCGCTATACAAATGGTCCATGAGCAACAGCAGCAAGTAACACGTAGAATGAGACATAACGCGTGTTAGGCGATATTACATTTTTTTTTCAGACAGTGACAACGCTGTTAACAGCCAGGTACTCATTTTACACCTGAGTACGTGAGAAAATGTGAGAAAAGAGCCTTTTTTCCAATGACTCAACTATTCGCAGAGCGAGGCTCGAACCCAAGACCTTCCGATCCGAGAGCGGATGTCATACCACAAGACCACATAGCCGCACTCAATCTCCTTAGTAAAAGAATTTACAGTAAATTGGATTATCAAAATCAAATAAGTTTAGTTTCAAATTTAGTTTGAACATCAACCTAACCCCACATTTGCGCGTCAATGTCCCGCAGCATATTGAACGCAGGCCTCAAAATTAAGAGCATAATTCTTTTGCCAAACATCATCTGTGTAGAATTCCAATTGGGGATCACATATTTCTCCCACGTTTCTTTAGATATCACTTGAAACACTTAACATATACATCAGACCACCAATGCATGCGTTTAATATCATTTAGATTTACCTAATAAAACTCCTATCGAAATTTATCACGATCCATCGGTGTGTGCCAAAAACTACTTTAAATCTAAGAGATACTCTATAACACACCTACGTGATATAACAAGACACATCTTGTACACACATGTGTTGAAAACGGATATCAGACCACCGCTGTCAGATTTCCGAACATGTCTTTTATTTTAACTCTTCTCTTATGCATGATATCCAGAAGCGTGGCGTCATCATAGTATATGGTAGTGCGGCAATGTTCATAGGGAGAAAAACTTATATTATAAATGAATGAAGTTATTGACGTCACCAGGTCCCTTGTTTTCAAACCGCCAGTTTGGTGATTAGTTCTCACTAAAAAATAAATCAATCAGACTATAAGGGCCAGACAAGATTTGTGTGCGGTGTGATTCATCTAACAAAAAGTAAGCTGCTATTATTTCTAAACACGGAAATAGAGGTGGTACTTGGCACCACACCAATCAATAGCGCAACGCCACTGATAATTATATCAAAGATATCCGAGGCCACTAATCTTTGTTGGAATGAACTTAAATGATTCCTCTTTAGCTGGCTAATTCAAAAACAGATACGTCGAGGACCCAGGTTTGCGGGTTTTTGCCAAGATAAGAATCATCTGTCATATCATATATCAATTAAGGGTGATTTAGGCCAACTGATCTAAATCGATCTTTATAATATGAAGGACGAAGTTTCTGGCCTCATTTTTAAACACGTGTATTTCAGGTAACTGGTTAAATACCCTTCATGTTGTAAATTTACAAAATTCAACAGTTTGCACTTTTATCATAACGTTTTTGGCACCTGGGGATGGGAAGTAAATGTTAAAGTACATATTTTATGACAGACTGTTTTGCATCTTTTACTTCATCTAACTTCCCACCCGTCCCCTGCCCCCCCCCCCCCACCCACCCACCCACCATCCCAACCCACCCACTAAACCCGATAAATATACGTTATCGCTGCATTTGTTTATCTCTTGATCGATCGAAAGCCTCACTCAAATCGTTTCCGGTCTTGGGTTGTCGAGGTTTTTTGTTTTTTTTTAAAGACAGAACTTTTCTATAGAGCAATATCCACTAACCGTACTCAATGTGCTTCAAAGGGTTTCCATTACTTGCTTAATTCCTATCGAGCCCAGCAAGGCATCTATCATCTACTAAAGACATTTTGTCCATGTCTGTCTGTCGTCTGCATGGACACCGACGTTGTTCCCGGTTAGGCCAGCCTCTTTAATCTCTTTAATCATTGATCTTCTCCGGGGGTTTTTCTGGGCCTGTCTTTGGGCCTCTTCCTCTTTAAGTCATCAGCCCTCCAACGGTGTCCCGAGCCAGCAGCAATACTTACCATGTGGGACCAGTCATTACATCTTGTCTGCGATATTATAAAAATGTTGTTTTTTTTTTCGATAGAGACAACGCTGTTTACGGCCAGGTAATAATTTTACTTTTGATCTGAATACTTATGAGAGAATGTGAATAAATAGTCTTTATTTCCAAGGACTCAACTATGCGACGACGCTTAGAGCGGGACCCGAACCCTGGACCTTCTGGTCCGAAGGTGAGTGTTATACTACAAGACCACATATCCACACAAAGGATTCAAGGATTTTTGTTCATCAAGGAACTTAATTTTCCGACTTCCGAAGAAAAAATATTTTCATTTTTATTTTGAACAGAACGGTTTTTCCTTGAACGTTTTAGGATGACTATACATATTGAGTGGAAAAGAAACAGGTGCAGCACTGGATGACCTTTGAGCAAAACCGAAACAACTTGAAAGGTGAAGGACTGACAAGAATCTTTCTCACTCTCTATAACGGAAATTATGGTCGCCGATGTCGGCAAAGACGCCGCGCTTGATGTTGATAACAATAATCTAGTAATCCTGAAGTCCAACGTTGAGAATAGGATTCAATTGTCTGACGTCACGTCCGCCCAGCAACGAGCATCTTGGTTCTAAGCAATAAAAATCTGTACTTTTTATCCGTCATGCTGGCTAGAACTTTTTCACATGTCATTTGATCAGAATGTATAAAAGTCAATACATGATCAGATTTATAATGTTTTTCTCCTCTGGGTACACTCTTATGCTCGTCGGAGAAGTATTTTATAAGGGTGTCCGCCATTGTTCCCCATAGTTTAGAACCAGTTACAAAGTTACTATGCGTCATTACGAGGGAAGTGACGTCACGACTGTTGAAGCCTATTTCAAACAAGTTCCTAAGCGACCTTAGGAACGCGTGTTACAGGAGTTCAAACTTTCAAACGTAAAAGAAAACGTTTATAATACCTTCTTAAGACCTCACCCATGTTATGTTCTTGTCAAAATGTATATGAAATTTGCTGCTCGAAGCTCAAAGAAATAAATAACAATGTGAAATTGAATGTAAGCTTCAATTTAATAAAAGAAAACAGATACAGTCGACGTATAGTTGAAACATTCAATTCCGCATTGTTATTTACGTCAAAATGTATACAATTTACATCAACCGTTGAAAATTTAAATATCAAAATATTTGACTTTAAGAAAAGTGATTGTGGTAAAAATGTCATAATGGGTCAAAAGAAATTTTTTTAACTGGATGCTTGCATGGATGAATATTTCTCGAATTCCAATGTTTTATTTGTTTGTTTGAGTTATACAAAGCGACGAGCACACACACACACACACACACACACACACACACATATATATATATATATATATACATACATATATATATATATATTATATATATATATATATATATATATATATATATATATATATATATATATATATATATACAGGTCTGATAAACCAATTCATGATGGGCTCATTGTTGTAATGGAAATCTCAAAAAAATATGACGCAAAATCATGCTAATCTAGGCCCATGATTGCGTTCGGATTTCAGACCCACATAATTATATGAGCGCGTCGATACAAAGGGATGCCTCATGCGTTACATCGGTGGGGTCTAACTTCCTGTCCAATATGTCCACGCTGTGGGCAAGAACCCGAGACGGCAGAGCATCTAGTCGAAAGGTGTGTTGTGACGATGCTACCAGGCGGGTTTGCGACGGTGCACGAATGCGGACCGGACTTTGCTGATTGGGTCGATCGTCATAACATGATAGTGCTGCCTCATAAATAAGTGTTTGCTATTATGCAATAGTAAAACCGGGGTCTTCCGCAAAACTAGATGGATAAAACAATGAAAAATCTCCGCATTTTATAAAATTGCCTTTTTCCTTTACTGTAGATGATCTAAGTGATATTTTAAAGATTTACCTTGAATGGAAGGAAAAAATAAAGATAAGTATTGAATTCGTAATTCGTCCTTAGTCCTCATCGTGTTTTGTTGATAAAGGGGAAACTCGAAACGTCCACAGTGTCTGTATTCGTCTAACAATTTGAAGCTTACAATTCAATACCTATCTTTAGTTTTTTCCTTCGAGGGTCAAGCAGAAACATTTTCAATACTTGAATGGAAGGCAAAACTGACTATTTGGTTCTAATTTTGTATGTCATTTATTTACTGAAATACCAAATATTGACCCATAATGAGCTCCGTCAGTTATTCTATAATCCCACATTTTAAACCCTCTGCCTTCAACATTTATCACAACCATCAACCTGCCCAAATAACGCTAATTTATCCAGCTTATCCCTGAGTTTTTCCTATCTTTTTCACCTTACTCTTTTTTCGATGCCTAAAATTCCCAGTTCAAATTCCCACCGCTCCACATTGCGTACATTCCTGGCGCGTGTTTTCTAGCATAAAACTGATAAACTAGACACCTTTTGATTAACCCTTAATAGCGGGAGGAGGGGGTGCTATTTCAATTTTACCTTGAGCATAATTTGTGCATTTAAATGGCGCCATTTTCACTTAACGTGCTCAAAGCGCTTTACAGAGGGCCCTTCTTGACCAACAGCAACACACAACATGTAGAACGAGACATGACGCCTGTTAAGCGATATTACAATAAAAAATTTACGTCAGATACAACGCTGTTAACCGCGAGGTACTCGTTTTACAACTGAGTACGGTGAAAGAATGTGAGAAAAGAGCCTTTTTTTCCAAGGAATCAACCATACGCTGAACAAGACTCGAACCCAGGACCTTCCAATCCGAAAGCGAGTGTCATACTCGTACCACAAGACCACATGGCCGTACAATTCCATTCTTACTTGATGCTAGATTCTATCGTTTTCACTAACAGAGTAGACATGCAATGTGGATTCGCCTTCAGTTTCATCACTACCAAAACTTATATAGATAGTATGCGCTTGGCTAAGACGCTCACAACATTGCCATCCGGAAGTATAACGGACCAACACACAAAACGATGTGTAACCATGAACTTCTTTTATAGTCTGAATAATACAGTTAAGTGAGAA
The DNA here is from genome assembly GCF_034508935.2 of Berghia stephanieae. Lineage (NCBI taxonomy): Eukaryota > Metazoa > Mollusca > Gastropoda > Nudibranchia > Aeolidiidae > Berghia > Berghia stephanieae. The sequence goes on from NC_088364.1 coordinate 65,217,136, forward strand.
TTACTCATAAACGTGAATGGAAAAAAACATTAACAAAGACCTGAGTTACGCCAGCTGCATTCTATCTATCATAAAATGTTCCACAAACGACTTTGGCGTCCACAAATCAAAATCGTAAGTTATTCTATTACTTTAAGACGGGTGTTTGTAATGAAGGCAGCGACGATGTTATGTTTTGATTGATTTCTTGTCTTTAATTGACACGCTCCTTATTATGTATTCATTACGCCACAATGCACCATCGTATAAAAGAAACGAAGTTGACGTTACACATCTCTTTGTATTTACTTTTAGACTGCCTTTTAGTGATTAGTTCTCACTAAATTATACCCAATTAAACTATAAACGTTAACGGTTACGAACAGTTTTGCGTATTTTTATGTTTAATTTTGCTAGCGGATGTTGTGAGTATTTTACCTAAACGCATGGTATCAATAGAAAAACATAATACTCAATGCCTTCTTTGTAATATTTAATTATCGATTTTACTCCTTTTTGGTGAAAATGGGGGTCCCGATAGCTCAGTTGGTAGAGCACTCGCTTCACACGCAAAGGGACCGAGATCGATCCCGGGTGTAGTCGAGATTTTTTTTAAAAAAAAAAACAATGAAAAGGTCAGTTGAAACCTGATAAAAAAATGGATCTAGGAAACCATAATTCAAGAGGAATTTGATCTGGGCGTGAAAGGGTTAAGTCTTGAATGCATCAATGAAATTCCTCCTATCTGAAACTCCCACTAGTCTTGTATTTGGTACAGATAATATGCAGTCCTTATCTTTTCTGTGACGTTGAACACGATAGCCTAATCACAGCGAAGGCAGGCGTCTGGCTGAGATGTGAAGTCTCCACAACTTCTCGGATTTTGATTTGACTTCAATATTGAAGCCTAGATCAGCACTCATTAACTAATGAACAGCATTGCTCTGGAAAAAAACATGTATTTAAGAATTTGGCCAGAAAAGACGTCCTTGAATTGGATTCGGTAGTCTGATGTCACGTCGCCCAGCAACGGCGAGCAGCCTGGTTCTAAACAAAGAATATGGGTACTTTTTATTCTTCATGCTGGTTAAATCTTTTCATATGTCATGTGATCAGAATGTATAAAAGTCAAAATATGATCAGATTTATAATGATTTTCTCCTCTGGATGCATTTTTATTCTCGTCGTCGGAGAAACATTTCATAAGGGCGTCCGCCATTGTTCCGATAGTTTAGAGCCAGTTACTAAGTTACCATGAGTCATTACGAGGGAAGTGACGTCATGACTGTTGAAGCGTATTACCGATTGATTTAAATGACCTTCATCTTGCCAAAAACTCTAGAATCTGGGACTTCGCGAAGTCTTCCTTAAAGTCCCGGGTTTGAGTGGGGTTTTTTTTTTTTTTTTGTCATGATGAAGGACAATCTAAAACGATCGATCTTTGAAGAACGACTTTTCTGGACACATTTTTTAATGCGTGTTTTTTTTTTTCAGAAGTGTGACAGTTAACTGGTTAATATATTATTAAGAGGCCAAAGGGAAACAAAAAATGTGTATTCAGTATCATGAAATATCCATGCGGCATTAAAATTAATAATTTTTTAGCATTGATGTTACTACATTTTTACTCCAATGTAAAAATAAATGGCTATGTGCGACTATGTGGTCTTGTGGCATGACCCTCGCTTTCTGATCGGAAGATCCTGGGTTCGAGCCTCACTCGGAACATAGTTAAGTTCTTGGAAAAAGCTCTTTACTCACATTCTCTCATCATACTCATAATATATAAAATGAGTACATGGCCGATAACAGCTTTGTCTCCGTTAGAAAAAAATTATAATATCACCTACCAGGCATGTCTCGTTCATCTTGTTACGTATTGCTGTTAGTCAGGGACTCTTTGAGCACATTTAGTGGATATTGCACTATATAAAAGCTCAAGTTTTTAAGTTTTTTGTTTCTTTTTTTTAAAATTAGTCCTTCAGAGCTATTAGGCCCGTGAAGCAGGAGTTTATCCCGGTTTCAATGATGTGAAACTTACAATAGCAAATGATTGCTACCCTTTGGGAAGGGCGCGAGTCTAAAGCAAAGTATTTTTCCCCAGATCTAACAGACCCAGCTACCCAATCACTGCTGGGTCGGCAGGGGGAGATGGGGAAAAGTATCGACTTCCCTCGGGATCGATTTCGTTCCATTGCACGTGAAGCGAGTGCTCTATCAGCTGAGCTATCAGGACCCCCAGCCAATATAAAAGCTTGTGTCTTATTCAAAGCTAGCGGAGAGTTATACTAGCTATACTTATTGACATCCTATCCAAAGGGTGGCGATAAACGGCTGCCCTCTGTTTCATGCAATATCTATGCAAGATTAAAGTTACTAATCTTTTACTAATACAACGTATACTGCTAATGATACTACAATTCTGCCGTACTCTGGAAAAACCCATATTAAAAAATTTGGCCAGAAAACTCGTCCTTCAAATATCGATCGATTTAAATGGCCTCATCTTGACTTCGCCGAAGTCCAGGTTTGAGAGTTTTAGCAAAGATGAAGGTCATTTAAATCGATCGATATTTGAAGGACGAGTTTTCTGGCCAAATTTTTTAATATGGGTTTTTCCAGAGCACGGTAGTTTTCGTACTACCATTTCTACTACTATTACAACTGCTCGATACGCAGTCCTATTCTTATCTGTGACGAAGAACACGATGGCCTAATCAGCAAGACGCCTAATTGGGATGTGAACTTTAGGGATATATTTTTTACTCTTATGTAAAGGGCAGGTCTTATTAACGGTTAGCTGAGTGTTAATCTACGAGTCTTTCCTTTGTTTTTATTAAACGAGTTATTTTATCGTGCCCAATAACACAACGAGCTTGCGAGTAAGTGTTATTGCACGATAAAGATATTACGAGTTTAATAAATACAAAGAAATGAAAGAATACCTTTTTTCCATCCCTCCAAGTAATGATATTAGATATTTTGTAACAAAATGGTATGGTATTAGTAATTCTATTCACCATAATTTATATCTTTCTCCTTCTGCTTGAAAGACAATTTGACTCAAAAATAAAAACGTTGGATGTGTATTCATGCCCACGAAAAGAGTATTTATAATTTCCAATCAGCTGTCTTTTACACCTAATTTCACACCAATACAATGTGCGAATAGTCTATATTCTTCAATCGTTGAATAAATCTTTAATTCAACGCGTTCAAAGCATTCTTCAACGATGAGATACGTATTTACTAAGAAATTATAGGGTTTTCCAATGAAGGGGGTGGAATAATAGCTAGCTATATTCTCATTAATGTGTTAAAGAGGGGGCAGCAAGAAATGGCTGCGTTGTCATGAAGACAAATCCACATGAAATCAAAATTGCTA
>NC_088364.1:65225499-65230499 GCF_034508935.2 Berghia stephanieae
GAAATGAAATAGAAGGAATAAAATTGGCGTCACTCAGCTCTTTGTTATTGTTTTTAGTCAGTCATTTTTATGAGTAGTTGTAACAAAATTATATCAATCAGACTATAAACGTTTAAGGTTATACATAGTTTGTTTTTTGTTTTGGTACGTTATAGCCTCCTGACGGATGTTGTGGGTATTCTAGCAAAACTCATAGCTTCAATGCACAAACTTTTGAGTGTTTTGCAATGCAAGAAACGGTATTTATTCTCCACCATAAACTTGAACTTTGTTGTATAGCGGATTATCCACTAAACGTGCTCAAAGCGCTTTATAAAGAGTCCCTGACTAACAGCAACACGTAACATATAGAAAGAGACATGACGCCTGTTAGGCGATATTACATTATTTACCCGACCGAGACAACGACGCTGTTAACAGCCAGGTGCACGACATATTCCATTTGCCATCCCTACTTCCCAAACCAGTATTATGTAGAGGCGACGTATAAAATATTGACCTTTTTATATAGATAGTTCGAAGATGACGTCACTCAGGCCTTTGTTATTGTTTCTGCCATCCGCGTTTGTGAGTTGTTCTCACTAAACTGTATTAACCAGACTATAAAAGTTCATGGCTACACAGAGTTTGTGTGTTGGTCCGTTATACTTCCGGATGGCAATGTTGTGAACTCCTTGGCCAAGTGCATTCTATCTATAGCGCAATATCCACTAATCGTGCTCAAAGCGCTATACAAGAGGCCACTGGCCAACAGTAACACGTAAGATTTAGGACGGGACATGACGCCTGTTAGGCGACAGTACTTTTTTTTTCGGATAGAGACAACGCTGTTAACGGCCAGGTACTCATTTTACATAATAGACTCTGACATTTCTTTTTACCTCTTCTATAAAACCATTTTTTTTTTTGGCCGTCTGGTACGTTCACTCCTATAGTGCGGATATATGGTCTAGTGATCTGACACTCGCTTTCGGATCGCAAGGTCCATGGTTCGAGCCTCGATCGGCGCATTGTTGAGCCCCTGGAAAAGGCTCTTTACTCACATTCTCTGACCGTACTCGGGTGTAAAATGAGTACCTGGCCGTTAACAGGGTTATTTCTGTCCGGAAAAATTGTAATATCGCCTAAAAGGCGTCATGTGGTCAAGGACCCTTTGTAAAGCGCTTTGAGCACATTTAGTGGATATGGCGCTATATAAAAGCTCTTATTAGAATATTATTGTGAGACGAGAGGTCAAAGGCCATCTACTAAAAAGAAACCAACTTTTCGCAACATGTGTACTTCAATATAATACCGTTTTGAGACAAGAGATCACATGATTTGACTATCAGCCCGTCTTGGTAATATAACTATATATATACCGTAATTTAGCATTACCAAATAATACAATATAATGACTGGAATGTCCGTCCTGCCACCGGACATAACGAATGTTGAATGCTTGGAAACGTTTAAAACAGTGTTGAATGCACTAGTTCGTCAAAGTTATCTGTGACTGTTCCCTGTTTTAATTGGACTGTACTGTAACTGAACACTTGCAGTAATGGACCCGTGGGGCCTTTTGCAAATACAAGCCATTGAAGATTCTCAAGAATATTAAAAGCAATATGTAGCTTGCCTTTATTATTATTTGTTTCTGCTTTTGCTTTTTGTTTGTTTGTTATTTGTTTTTTGGGGGATTTTTCTTCTTTTTTTTCTTCCTTTTTTTCTGTTGGTTGAATTGTTTGTGGAGGCTTATCTATTTTTTTTCTTCGAAGATAGTAGACAAAGTTTTATAGTGACAAAATCAAAAATCTTACATTTCTGATTATTTCGACCAAAAAAAAAAAAAAATAAAGAACAACAATGTTTGGCACCCGGTTTACTCTGATATAACACCGTATTGAGACGAGAGGTCACGTGATTTGTCTGTCAATCCGTTGTGGTAATATAACAAGATATATACCGTAATTTGGCGTTAGCAAATAATACAAAGTCATATCCCAAACAATATGCCACGTGGCTTAATTATTGTTTGTTTCTGCTTTTGATTTTGGTTGTTTGTTCTTTGTTTGTTTGTTTGTTTTGGGGTGAGTTCGCTTGTTTTTTTAATTTATTTCTTTTCGTTGAATTGTTTGGGGAGGGATTTGTATTATTTATTTATTTTCGAAGATAGTAGACAACGTTTTATAGTGACAAAATTGTTAAAATCTTATATTTCTGATTATTTCTACCAAAAAAAACATGTTTTGCACCAGGTTTACTCTTGATATAATACCGTTTTGAGACGAGAGGTCACGTGATTTGACTATCAACCCCGTCGTCGTATTAATAACTAGACTGTAATTTGGCGTTACCAATAAATAATACAAAATAATATCACGAACCATTTGGTTTTCACAAACACTCGGGCAACGACCGTCATTGCAGCCATCCCCGATACTATTTCCTTTCAGCAATTAAATATTTAGTGTCAATTAAATCGGAATTCATCAAAATCCCTTTGAGTGTTAAAAGCCGTTGCAGACGAGTAATGATTGACTGATTCTTTTGGTGGTGAAATGGGAACAGTCGGCACAAGCCAGTACTTTGTAGTCTTTTCGGAGCCTTTTGGTCCATAGAGCTGGAGTTCACTCCGGCTTTCCACCGTAACCATCGTTAACTTATAGATAATATGCGCTTGGCTAAGAAGCTCATAACATTGCCATCCGGAAGTATAACGGGCCAATACACAAACTATGTGTAACCCTGAACTTTTATAGTCTGGTTAATACAGTTTAGTGAGAACAACTCACAAACGCGGATGGCAAAAACAATAACAAAGGCCTGAGTGACGTCATCTGCATACTATCTATAGATGGTATGAAGTTGACGTCACTCAGGTCTTTGTTATTGCTTTTTGCCATCCGCGTTTATGAGTACTTCGCACTAAACTGTATTAACCAGACTATAAACGTTCTAGGTTACACATGGTTTTGTGTGTTGGTCCGTTATACTTCCGGATGGCAATGTTGTGAGCTTCTTCGCCAAGCGGATACTATCTATAGCCTAACACTGACCACAAAATGACGTCAAAAGACAATATTTTGACCACAAAAGAAAACAAATCGTGAGTTGTGTTCAATAGGTCCACCAATGGAATCAATTGTTTCCTTGAGCTCTAATAACGACAACTCACTAAACGGTGCACGAACCTAAAAAATAACGTCAAACCATAAGTCCTAGAGAACACTAGAACCGTGTCAGGCTATCTGTTAACGATGGCTACATTTCGCGCGTAATCGATCTCGGTCCCTTCGTGTGTGAAGCGAGTGCTCAACCAACTGAGCTAACGAGACCCCCCAAGTTCATAGACATAGGGAACAGTGGAAAAATACCTCAACTACTAATGGCAATCTTCATAAACTGATAGCCTGACACTGCCAAAAAATGGACGTCACATTACAAGGCGACGATCACAAAAAATGAAATGGTGATGAGGTGACGATGTCGGAGTATCAAACGTCTGAAGTCTCGATTTTCACGCTCAGAGGTCTGATTCGCCCAAAATTAATTAAAGCATGATGCGCAAAGCTCGTATCTGTAGACTTCAGAGTTTTGATCCGCTGATCGTGATAATAATAATAATAATAATAATAAGAAGAAGAAGAAGAAGAAGAAGAAGAAGAAGAAGAAGAAGAAGAAGAAGAAGAAGAAGAAGAAGAAGACGAAGAAGAAGAATTTATAACACTTGTATAGGGCTTAACCATCACTAGGGCATGGTCTATGCGATTCACAGTTACAAGAATGAAAATACAACATCACTAACACACACACATCACATTCACACACACACACACACACACACACAAACAAACAAACAATCAAACAAGCATACACACTTTCAGTTATTACTCTAAAATAGAAAAAAAATACCTTTTTAACCGGGCTTCAGAGGTTTGATCTGTCAACTATTGATGACATCAATATTACAACCAATGGGACTTCACGAAGATTTTTTGCCAAGATTAGCATCATTTGAATTGATCGATATTTGATGGAAACGTTTTAAGCCACTGTTTTAAATACATTTTTTTAAAAACTTGAGCTTCATTCTTGCGTAATATCCACTAAACTTGCTAAAAGCGTGGTCAGCAGCAGCACTTATCATGGGACGAGACATAACGCCAGTTAGGCGATATTGCAATATTTTTCGGAAAGAGACAACGCTATTAACGGCTAGGTATTCATTTGCACCTGAGCATAGAGAATGTGAGTAAAGAGTCTTTTCGGAGGACTCAAATATGCGCCGAGCGAGGCTCGAACCTAGACCCTTCCGATCCGAAAGCGAGTGTCATACCCCAAGACCATTAAGCCGCGCATTCAATGTGACTTCACGAAGAGTTTTTGCCAACCTCCTCTAAGCTTGGTGAGAAGTTGCCAGGCTTTGATACCAGTAAGAGGAGATTCTGGGTGACTGCGAATCGGCTTCGGTCGAGGAGCTGCCTTACGGCCAGATGCGCTTCATCGGTGGGGTCTTTCTACCTGTCCAACATGTACCCGCTGTGGGCAAGAACCTGAGACGGCAGAGCATCTCGTCGAACGGTGCTACCCGGCGATTTGCGACGGTGCACGAATGTGGACCGGACTTTGCTGATTGGGTCGATCGTCATAACATAGTAGTGTGAAAACCATAAGAGGCTGCTGCCAAGATGAGAATCATTTGAATTGATTGAAATTTAAGGCCACATTTTTAACCCTCTCCTTACTGCCCATTTTCAGAATTTTCCCCAACACACAAAACACAAAAATTGATTTTTCTTACTCAAATAGGAACGCAACAATTTAATTCTTAACATAGTAATATTTTAAGCAAATTGAGCCCTACAAACAGTTTCAAGGTTTTATAGCGATAACCAAAAATAAAATTTTAATTTTTTGATGTAAAAATGAAATCAGAATGAGAATTTGTTGGTTTAATCGTAACGAATGAGACGATTTTCCTATGGTTGGTAAGGAAAGTTAATACATGTTTTTATCCC
>NC_088364.1:65235499-65265499 GCF_034508935.2 Berghia stephanieae
CAAATTTTTAATAGGATTTAATAGTCCGATGTCAAGTCCGCCCAACAACCCGCAGCTTGGTTCTAAACAAAGAAAATCAGTAATTTTTATTCTTCATGCTGGCTAGAACTTTTTCACATGTCATGTAATCAGAATGTATAAAAGTCAAAACATGATCAGATTTATAATGTATTTCACCTCTGGATACGCTTTTATGCTCGTCGGAAAAGTATTTCCATAAGGGCGTCCGCTATTGTTCCGATAATTTAGAACCAGTTACTAGGTTACAATGCGTCATTACGAGGGAAGTGACGTCACGACTGTTGAAGCATATTTCCATTCCAGTAAAGATTAGTAACCATCTGATATTTTTGATACCGTGCATACGAGTAAAGTAAAAGACATGTGGACAAATCTGACATAGGTGGTCTGATAACTCTTTCCCACACAGATGTGTACAAGATGTGTCTTGTTATATCACGTGACTGTGTTATATAGTATGTCTTAGTTTTAAACTTGTTATTGGCGTACGCCGATATATAATGATAAGCTTCGATATGAATTTTATTCGATAAATCTGTATGATATAAAACGATTGGTTTGCGCGATAGATGCTATGCACTCGGCTTAGAAATTCACAACACTGCCATCCCGAAATATAACGGACCACAACAAAAATATGTGTAAGATGGAACGAATTTGACGTCACTCAGGTCTTTGTTGTTGTTGTTGGGTTTTTTTGTTGTTGTTTTTTGTGGGGGGGGGGGGGTTGCCATCCGTGTTTAAGAGTATTTCTCACTAAATTGTATCAACCAGACATAATGTGCGCTTTGCTAAGAAGCTCACAACATTGCTATCCGGAAGTATAACGGACCAACACACAAAACTCTGTCTAACCATGAACATGTATAGTCTGGATAATACAGTTAAGTGAGAATTACTCATAAACGTGGATGGCCAATAACAATAACATAGACCCGAGTGACGTCAACTTCATTCTATCTATAGATAGTGCGCGATTGGCTAAAAAACTCACAACATTGCCATCCGTCAACTTCATTCTATTGATCAACGGTCAATGTTCCACATAATGTGTGTTTTGGTCCGTTATATTTCTTGATGGCAATGTTGTGAATTTCTTAGCGAAGCGCACAGCAGCTAAAAAAGCTCAAGTTTTAAAACCACTGGAAAGCGTGTTAAAGCATGAAACTAGGAGTAACAATGACTAATAAACTAACTTGGAAAGATCATGTTACAAATATATGCAAAAGAGTAAGCTCCACCTTATGCTTTCCCAGAAGAAACTTATACGACAGAAGGAGGGAATTTAAAGTGCTACAAAGCCTTTGTTAGACCTACACTAGAATATAGTAGCTGTCCGGGACCGTCATCACAAATCAGAAATCCAAGAAATAGAACAAATACAAAACAGAACAGAGAAATGTATAAATCAAAACAACTAACATACAAAACATGATACTGATTTAAATCTCAAACCACTACAACAGAGAAGAAAGCGTGAAAAAGTAACAATATTTTGCAAATGCCTAAAAACGATCAAGCTAAATTACCCCTCGGGTGATATTCAACCAAATAAAAGGAAGTCATCCAAGTTTATGGTTCCCCACTCAAGAGTGGATGCACACTTGTACTCGTTCCTGCCATCGACATGAATGAGACAGTGGAATAGTCTCACATCTCCAGTGAAAGAAATGGGCTGTGAAATCTTCAAAATTTGAAGTTACAGACTTAAAAGGAAGAAGAAGAAGTAAAAGAAGAAAGGGCGTATTTTTCGTGTTTTCTTTTTTTTAATAATATTTTCAAAGAGTGATAACAAATTGGAATTGGTAAACAGGCATCGCCCATCGAGTTAGATAAATTCAATAACAACAACGAAAACATGTTATTGCTAAACTAATTGAATCAATATTACAATATTTATCTTTACAGGGTGGCGGTGGGGGTAAATATTAAAGTAAAATCGTTGTATTTCTTTCTATTTGGTGTTTTCTTGTAGTGCTGTATTGAATTCTTAATAAGATGAGAATCCGGCTATGTTATGAAATAGTGTTTTACCTGAATCTCAGGTAGAGCGTGGCCATAACTTATTGATGGTATGAGTTAAGGTAAAATACTAACAACATCCGCCAGTTTGATGTGACGTACAAATACACAAAACTATGTGTATCCTTAAACATTTATAGTCTGATCGATATAATTTTGTGAGAACCAATCATTAAAATGGCTGTCTAAAACAATAACAAAGAGCTGAGTGACGTAAATTTCGTTCCATCTGTACAAATTGCGGTTTGTTTTCTTTTTGCTGTTGTCACCTAGTATTTTGACGTATGTTTTTGGTCAGTGTCGGGCCATGACTTTACGAAGGCCACGGTCAGTGTCAGGCCATGAGTTTACGAAGGCCACGGTCAGTGTCAGGCTATGCATTTACGAAGCCACGGTCAGTGTCAGGTCATGAGTTTACGAAGGGCACGGTCAGTGTCAGGCTATGCGTTTACGAAGGCTACAGTGGAGCTAAACTGAATAGTTTTCAGCTGGATGAGATACCCCCCCCCCCCCCTTTCAAATAAATGTGTTTCTCCCACCCTCAGGAATGCTTACCAACACCCTAGTTTATGACTCTTGGGTACCTTGAAACTTTTAGCGCAGAGGCTCCATTCCGAGACCCTCAGTTCATTCATTTTTCAGTCTGGTGTTTAATTTTTGTTTTTTATTTTTGTTGTTTGTTTTTATTTGTTTTTTGTTTTTGTTTTTTTGTTTGTTTTTTTTTTGCTGAGTTCTTTATGGGGGTGGGTCGTTTTTTAAAAACTGTGTTTTGTTTTTTAGGTTTTCTGTTTGTTGGTTTATTTATTTTGGTTGTTTATGTTTGTTTTGTTTTGTTTTGTTTTTTTTGTTGTTTTTTTCGTTGGGTCTTGGTTTGTTTTGTTTTTTGTTTTTTTTTTATTATTTTTTTTTTGTTTATTGGTTTTTTTTTTTGTTGTTGTTTGTTGTTGCTGTTGTTGTTGTTGTTGTCGTCGTCGTTGTTGATGATGATGCTTTATTCACTTGTTTGATGTTTTATCTTTTATTTTTTGTTTGTTTTCTTTTCCTTACCAAAGGAAAGCTGGGTTGAATGCTAACATTATCGCCAGTCGGTTCCTATATTATAATCAATATCCTCATGGAAAGAAAGAATACCGTAATATCTCAAAAAAAACTGCTGCTCATTGTCCTTTCTTTTCGTTTCGTTTCGTTTCTTCTTTTTTTTTTAATTTTTTGTTTACTTCTTTGTTTCATTTCTTTTTGTCAGCGATGGAAACGATAAGGTGTGTCTGTAGCCACCCTGAATACAAGCTGACTGTCCAAAATAGCTGGAACTTTAGATTCTGAATAATCGTTACTATTTGCTTTTAAACTCAAGTATTAAACGCGAGCATGTGTATAACGTCATATCCACTGAACGTGCACAAAGGGGTCCACACAATAACAATACTTAGCGAGTAGAACGAGACATGACGCCTGTTAGGCGAAAATAGATAGAATAAAGATGACGTTACTTATGTCTTTGTTATTGTTTTTTGTCATCCATGTTTATGAGTACTTCTTACTAAACTGTATTTAAAAGACTATAAACGACCAAGATTACACATAATAGTTTTGTGTGTTCATCCGTTATACTTCCGGATTACAATGTTGTGAGCTTCTTAGCCAAGGGCATACTATCTATATAATATTTTTCCGACAAAGACAGCAACGGCCAGGTACTCATTTTACACCTGAATACGGTGAGAGAATGTGAGTTTAAAGCTTTTCCAAGGACTCAACTATGCGCCGCTTAAAGCGGGACTCGAACCCTGGATCTTCCGGACCGAAGGCGAGTGTCATATCACTAGACCACATCGCCGCACAGATAATTTTTAACGCTAAACGTCTCACATTATTATAGATGTTGTGCGTTTGGCTAAGAAACTCAAAACATTGCGATCCGGAAATATAACGAACCAACACACAAAACTATGTGTAAATTTGAAAGTGTATCGTTTAGTTAATGCAGTTTAGTGACAATTACTCATAAAGATGGATGGGGGGAAAAAAACAAGACCTGAGTGATGTCAACGTCATTCTATCAAGATTAAACATAGTTTTGTGTGTTGGTTCAATTCGTTATATTTCCGGATGGCAATGTCGTGAGTGCTCTATCAACTGAACTATCTGGACCCCCAATAAAATATCCAATAGTGTTAATTGCCTGGCTGGCAATTGAATTCCAACGTCTCCAGCAGTTGATGTGGAACTAATGACAGTTTATGGCTGTCAACTGTCAAGACTGTGAGAGTCAGATCGTAGCCTTCGTAAACCTGTGTAATATAAATAATATGCGCTTGGCTTAGAAGCTCACAACATTGCCATCCGGAAGTATAACGTGTAACCTTGAACGTTTATCGTCTGGTTCATTTAGTTTAGTGAGAATTACTCATAAACGCGGATGGCAAAAAAAAGCCAAAGACCCGAGTGACGTCAACTTCATTCTATCTATAGTATGTACTCGGCTTAGACAATCACAGCATTGCCATTCGGAAGTATAACAAACTAACACACAAAACTATGTGTAACCATGACGGTTTATAGTCTGATTAATACAGTTTAGTCAAAAAACAATAACATAGACCAGAGTGACGTCAACTTCTTACTATCTATAGCCTGACACTGACCAAAAAATGACGTCAAAAGACAAGTTATATTCAATACTTCAACCAATGGGATTACTTATTTCCTTGAGTACCTCTAACGAGAACCGTGGCCCGAGTACTCACAAAACAGTGAACAAACCTAAAAAATGACGTCAAACTATATAAGTCCTAGTGGCTTTTAATGTCAGGCTATAGATAGAATGAAGTTGACATCACTCGGGTCTTTGTTATTGTTTTTGCCATCTACGTTTATAAGTAATTCTCACTAAACTGTATTATCCAGACTATAAAAGTTCAAGGTTACACATAGTTTTGTGTTGGCCAAGTAAACTTCCGGATAACAATGTTGTGAGTTTTTTAGCCAAGCGCGTATGGGGCAGCGTGGCTCAGTCTTTGCTTCGTACCGAAAGGTACCGAGTTCAATCACCCACCGCTGCGCTGTGTGGCCTTGAGCAAATCACCTCGCCCTAGCTCACTTTGCGGTGCTGCTCTGCGGCTGACGCCTGGTAATTCCAGTCTTCCCTTGGAAGAGACCCTGAAGACAAATTTCACCTTGGGGATGAATAAAGGGAATTTTTAACGATGGCGACGTGGAGAGTCAGATCGTAGCCATCGTTAACTTATCGCCCGACACTAAAATCCACTCGGACTTATTGTTTGACATCATTTTGGGTTTGTGCAACGCCAAGTGAGTTGTCGTTAGTAATGCTCAAAGAAATTAATGATCTCGTTGGTTGAACTGTTGAATACAACTTATGATTTGTTTTCTTTTGTGGCCAAAGCCTTGTCTTTTGACGTCAGTGTCGGGCTATAGATAGTGTGCGCTTGGCTTAGAAGCTCATAACATTGCCATCCGGAGTATAACGGACAACACACAAACTCTGTGTAACCATGAACTTTTATAGTCTGGTTAATACAGTTTAGTGAGACAATTCACAAACGCGGATGGCAAAAACAATAACAAAGGCCTGAGTGACGTCATCTGCTACTATCTATAGATAGTGTGCGCTTGGCTTAGAAGCTCACAACATGGCCATCCGGAAGTATAACGGACCAACACACAAAACTGTGTGTATCCATGAACGTTTATAGTCGGGTTAATACAGTTCAGTGAGCATTACTCATAAACGCGGATGGCAAAAAACAATAACAAAGACCCGAGTGACGTCATCTTCGAACTATCTATAAGTTAACGATGGCGACGGTCTAATAAGGTACCAGAGGGCATGCCGTCCTCAAGTCGTTGTGCGGCGTTGTGGTCATGTCACTCGCTTTCGGATAGGAAGATCCTAGATTTGAGCCTCGCTCGGCGCAAAGTTGAGTCCTTGGAAAAGGTTCTCTACTCACATTCTCTCACCGTATTTTAAAATAAGTACTGGCCATAAATAGCGTTGTCTTTGTCGGGGAAAAATGTAATTTCGCCTAACAGGCGTCAGTCATGTCTCGTTCTACATGTTACATGTTGCTGTTGGTCAGGAACCCTTTGTAAACTGCTTTGAGCAATTTTAAAGGGTATTTCCCTATATAAAAGCCCAAGTTTAAGTTGATGGTATGTGAAGAATCGCCACGAAACGAGATGGTTTAGATACTAAAATTATTTGAATTTATAGTCAAAAATAATAAAAGGTTGTTAGTTGAAAAAACGATTAACAAAACACTAAAGACGAATGAGAGTTAATAAAAAAATAAAAATAGATTTCCCTTTATTCATCCCCATGGGGAAATTTGTCTTTAGGGTCTATTCCAAGGTAAGACTGGAATAACCCAAGTGTCAGCCGCAGAGCAGCGCCGCAAAGTGAGCTAGGGCGATGTGACTTGCTCAAGGCCACACAACGCAGCGGCGGGTGATTGAACTCGGTACCTTTCGGGTAGGAAGCAAAGACCGTACCACTGAGCCACGCTGCCCCTAAGATGTGAGATGTGAGAATGGCGTTGTGATATTTACCTTAACTATGCCATCCCGCATCTCCCATTCGTTCTTTGTGATTCATTCATTGATTTTGTTGATGAAGGGAAATCCGAAACGTCCACATAATCTGTCTTCGTTCAATAAACTGAAGCGTACATTGCATGACTTATTAAATTACAGTTTAAAATATGACACGCGGATAAAGTTTCTGTTATGCTCTACTGAAAAAAAAAATAGGCCTCCGGAGCCACCAGGGCCTATGAAGCCAGAGTT
This sequence comes from Berghia stephanieae, assembly GCF_034508935.2. Lineage (NCBI taxonomy): Eukaryota > Metazoa > Mollusca > Gastropoda > Nudibranchia > Aeolidiidae > Berghia > Berghia stephanieae. The sequence continues at coordinate 65,242,349 of NC_088364.1, forward strand.
TAACCCGGTTTCTATACAGTGAAACAGACAATAGCTATTGCTGGCTATCCGTATGATAAGACGCGAGTCTATTGCAAAGTACTTTCCGCCATTTCCAAAAAACAGCTACCCAATCACTGCTGGGTGGACAGGGAACGGGGAAGGGGAGGGGGGGGGGGTCAGAACAACAAAAAAAATTATCGACCGCACCCTTTCCGCTTGAAGCGTGTGCTCTACCAACTGAGCTACTGGGACGCCGGAGAGTTGTCAAGGACATGAGATTGATTCCTTGTCACGATCTCTGACGTCATCAAAGGGAATTTGAACTTCGACCTGACTACGTGCGACTTTTGTTTGATCTCTTTGAAATTACATTGCGGCATCATTCTATGCGTACATATGACTGTCTGTATTTGTTCACGAGATTACAGAGCCATTACAGATGAATCGCGGCATATTTTTTAATGAAATAGTGGGAAATCTCACATTCTCAGTTGCTTACATTTTAAATATATGTTCTTTTATTGTTTGTCCTCTCTCTCTCTCTCTCTCTCTCTCTCTCTCTCTCTCTCTCTCTCTCTCTCTCTCTCTCTCTCTCTCTCTCGCTCTCTCTCTCTCTCTTCTCTCTCTCTCTCTTCTCTCTCTCTCTGTCTGTCTCTCTCTCTCTCTCTCTCTTTTCTCTCTCTGTCTGTCTCTCTCTCTATCTCTCTCTATCTCTATCTCTCTCTCTCTCTCTCTCTCTCTCTCTCTCTCTCTCTCTCTCTCTCTCTCTCTCTCTCTCTATCTTTCCCTCTCGCTATCTGTCTCCCTTTTTTTTCCTCTTTCTTTCTTTCTCTCTATATCTAGGTCTCTCTCTCTCTCTCTCTCTCTCTATCTATCTATCTATCTATCTATCTATCTATCTATCTATCTATCTATCTATCTATCTTTCTCTCTCTCTCTAGTAGTAGTAGTAGTAGTAGTAGTAGTAGTTAGTAGTAGTAGTATAGTAGTAGTAGTAGTAGTAGTATAGTTAGTAGTAGTAGTATAGTAGTAGTAGTAGTAGTAGTAGTAGTAGTAAGTAGTAGTGTAGTAGTAGTAGTAGATTAGTAGTAGTATTAGTATAGTAGCAGTAGTAGGTAATTAGTAGTAGTATTAGTGTAGTAGTAGTAGTGTATAGTAGTAGTAGTAGTAGTAGTAGTAGTAGTATAGTAGTAGTAGTAGTAGTAGTAGTAGTAGTAGTAGTAATAGTAGTATAGTAGTGTAGAAGCAGTAGTAGTAGCAGTAGCAGTAGTAGTAGTAGTAGTAGTAGTAGTAGTAGTAGTAGTAGTAGTAGTAGTAGTAGTAGTAGTAGTAGTAGTAGTAGCAGCAGCCGCCGTAGCATTAGTAGTAGTAGTAGTAGTAGTAGTAGTAGTAGTAGTAGTAGTAGTAGTAGTAGTAGTAGTAGTAGTAGTAGTAGTAGTAGTAGTTGTTGTTGTTGTTGTTGTGGTGTTGGCGGTGTTGGTGGTGGTGTTCGTGGTGGTGGTGGTGGTGGTGAAGGTAATAACGGCGACAGAAAGAAGAATAATAGTATTGCTAATGATTATGATGATGATGATGATGATGATGATGATGATGATGATGATGATGATGCATCATCATCATCATCATCATCATCATCATCATCATCATCATCATCATCATCATCATCATTATTATTATTATTATTATTATTATTATTATTATTATTATTATTATTATATATTATTATTATTATCATCATTATTATTATTATTATTATGTAGTAGTATTATTATTATTATTATTATTATTATTATTATTATTATTATTATTATATATTATATTATTATTATTATTATTATTAGATATTATTATTATTATTACTATTATTATCATAATGATTATTATCATTATTATTATCATCATCAAAATCATCACATCATCATCCTAATCATCATCACCATGATCATAATCACCATCACTTTTATTACAACCATGTTAATAAAACAGTATAACCAATACAAGAATTAACTACAACCTATTTTGGTCCAAAGAGAAAAGTGATCACGACTATGCAAGAAGCAGTGGACTGCAAAAAAGGACAAACAAATATGAAACAAAAGCTTTAAAAAAATAACAAAAGTCTAAATACGGAATGTTCAGACTCAAAACTCTTCTTCAGCCAAAATTTTAAAAAATAATCTCTGCCGTCTATCTGGTTTTTAAGTGGTTTATTTATGTTTTTAATGTTTTGTTTGGGTTTTTTTTTATTTGGGTGACGACGGGTTTTGAGCCCGAAACGTTCTCGTATATTTGGTTTTTTTTGGGTTTTTTTTTTTGGTGTTGTTTTTTTTTTGTTTTGTTTTTTTGTTTTGTTTTATTTTGTTTTATACTTTTTTGATATTGTTTTGTTTTTTGAGTGTTATATGTCATAATTTAAAATTTTGCACAGAGATAAAGATTTAATTGAAACATGTGGCCGCCAATACAAATCAAAATCACGGACAACAATGGTATGTCCAGGATCAGTTTGATGATTGACCCCCCACGGGGTAGCTATCCCCACCTCTGTTTGTGTTTAGTGTGGTGGGGGGGGGGGGGGGGGGGGGGGGGCTGGTCAACTCTTGGTATCGTTCGATTGTTAGATAGACCCGGTATCGTCCTTGGATTAATAAAACCAACACATAATGTCTACTAAACGTGCTCAAAACGCTTTACAAGTGGTCCCTAACCAACAGCAATATTTAAATATAGGACGAGACGACGCAATGCAATTGTTTTTTTTTATTCCGACAGAGACAACGCTGCTGACGATTCGGTAATCAGTTAAAAAGTAGAGTCCTGGTTAGAGAATATGAGTAAATGGGTCTGTTCAAGGCCTCCACTATGTGCCGCTTAAATTTGGACTAGAACCCAGGACCTTCTGAGTGTTATACGACAAGACCACATAGCCGCACTTTTTAACGACAGGAGACACTGACTTATACTAAGAGCTTCACTAGGGCTTTGTCAATTTGAGGGTCTGATCATCCTATTATCTATTGGCTCGTTGTTGTTATAGAAATTTCAAAAAAAAAAATGACACAAAATATTGTCCATTAAAACAATGTTAAACTAGGCCCTTAATTGGGTTCGGATGTCAGATCTGCATATAGATAGTATGCAGATGACGTCACTCAGGCCTTTGTTATTGTTTTTGCCATCCGCGTTTGTGAGTTGTTCTCACTAAACTGTATCAACCAGACTATAAACGTTCATGGATACACAGAGTTTGTGTGTTGGTCCGTTATACTTCCGGATGGCAATGTTGTGAACTCCTTGGCCAAGCGCATTCTATCTATATATAATATATAGATAGTTCGAAGATGACGTCACTCAGGCCATTGTTATTGTTTTTGCCATCCGCGTTTGTGAGTTGTTCTCACTAAACTGTATTAACCAGACTATAAAAGTTCATAGTTTGTGTGTTGGTTCGTTATACTTCCGGATGGCAATGTTGTGAACTCCTTGGCCAAGCGCATTCTATCTATATATCGGGGTCCCAATAGATCATTGGGTACAAGGTGCAGCTATGTGGTCTTGTGGTATGACACTCGCTTTCGGATCGGAATGTCCTGGGTTTGAGCCTCGCTCGGCGCATAGTTTATAGAGTCCTTGGAAAGGGTTCTTTACTCACATTCTCTCACCGTACTCGGATGTAAAATGAGTACCTGGCCGTTAAAAGATGTCATGTCTTGTCCTAAATGTTAAATGTTGTTGTTGGACAGGGACACGTTAAGTAGATATTGCGCTATATAAAAGCTCAATTTAAGGTAAAAGTACTAGGTTCTCAAACGAGGTAAAGAACTGTGTTAACAAGTGTGTATGAAAGATGCCAGATAAAGCAAGAAAGAAAATATGAAAGCAAAAAAAAAAAAAAAAAAAACCACCCCAAAAATTCAGTCTACCTCGAGGTCGACGGATTTTTGGGGATGTGGGGCGGGGGGGGGGGGGGGCGGAAGCCCCCTAGAAGTAATTCCGTAATCCTAGAAAATTGAATATCATTAGACTTCATCAAATAGATTTTTCCAGTCAAGGTTTTTTTTATCCTCTTAATCTTACTTTACTTTTTTTTTTTTTGTTGGTTTGTTTGTTTTGCTTTGTTTTGTTGTTTTTGTGGTTGTTAGTTTTTTTGTTTTGTTTTTTTTTGGGGGGGGGGGGGGGTTGTTGTTTTATTTTATTTTATTTTATTTGGGGGGGGGGAGTTAGTTCAGTTTTTCTTTTGTCTTGTTTAATTGCTTTCTTTTACTTTGGTTTTGTTTTTGGATCGGTTTTTTGAGAGGGTGGAAGAGGTGGGATGGGGCGGGGGAGGATAAAACAAAGCAATTTTATTGTTTGGCAGATTATTGTTGATACGTTTACTAAGATTTGATTTCAAATAAAGCCAAGAATCGACGTTAAACCATAATCTATATAAAAGTTTTGTTTGTTTCAAGTGTGACCTCACATACATGCAAGCGCCCAATAAACAGAATGATATAACAAAAAAACACATCAAGCGACCATAAAAAGATATCATTTTTACCGCCAACTTACCACACAAATCAATTCATGAATGTTTGTTTCCTTAATCGAATTTATCATTTACAAAACTGCATTAATTCCTTCAACTGAATTTTGTCACAAAAATCACATGTGTACATCCAGTGTCAATTACCTGAATTTACTTCACTACAAACTAAGAAACCATCCATTTTATCATTTACACTGCTGAATTCATACAAACACAACTGTTTACATTCATTGACATTCAAATAAAATACCATTTAACTATGCAAAATAAAATTTTAAAAAGAATACACTTCTTTTCACGAGAATAATTTACTTCCAATCAGACATTGCGAAAACATAAAAGTACGAAAATAAATAAAAGACGAAGGCGGCAAAAGGAGACGATGTTTAGTTTGGGCTTGGCGGAATCGCGATCTTGAAGCAGACGACGATGTTTGCATCTCTCAGTGGCAACAATGAAGATAAGAAGAACCAAATTGAGTTTGCGGCGGTTATAGTGTTGTAGGAGGAAAATGGTGCCTTTTAACAGAATCAACTTAATTTGGTTATTTTGTGTTGAAATTTGTTGCAGTTGGGGTGACAAGAATTTATAATTTAATAAGTGGGTTAGGTTTCGGGTTGGAGAGCAGAGAATAAAGAGAGAGGACGGAAGAGATTTGGCGAAAAAGAGAGATAGGTGGGAGAGATAGAGAGAATGAGAGTAAGAGGAGGAGAAAAAGAAAAAGTGGGAATAGATAGATAAATAGAGAGAGAGAGAGAGAGAGAGAGAGAGAGAGAGAGAGAGAGAGATTGACTGATAGATAGATAGATAGAAAGATAGTTAGTTAGATAGATAGATAGATAGATAGATAGATAGATAGAAAGATAGTTAGTACGATTGATAGATAGAAAGATAGATAGATAGATAGATAGATAGATAGAACGATTGATAGATAGAAAGATAGATAGATAGACATATAGATAGATGAATAGATAGTAAGGCAGATAGATAAATGTCTATCTGGTTTTTAAATAAGGTATTTATGTTTTTATTGGGGGGAGTTTTTGTTATTGGCTGGAAAGGGTTTTAACGTTTTAAGGGTTTTTGAGGGTTTTAACGAAACGTTCCATGCTTGATATTTTGTTCTTTTTTCAAAGCTGTTACATTCATTTTGCTATCATTTGTTACTGTCCACAGCAACAGGCAGGTTAGTATTACTTTGAGCAATAGGGAAGAACAGTGTCATGTAGAAAACTAGTTCCAATCACATTGGAAGTGTAAAACCACTCAACCGGGCGACTAAATACATACTTTGTGTAAATTATCTTCTAGTTTTAGAGTGATGACATCTTATTTTCTAGTCTAAATAAATGCTGGTCGTCAACCATCCACCTTCGCTCTTTTACGTCCCGTAATCCTTAGGATCTGCCCATACATCCTGCTACTAAAATAGTTATACCACCTTTTTTATTCAATATGTAACCTATTCAATTTTAGTACTCCGAAATACTGGATACATACACACTCCTAAGGATTTAAGAACCAAAAGAGTGGAGGGTATGATGTCACGACTTTTCATCCTCATTGTGAGCAATGTTTATCTTCAATTTGTTTTCTGTCTGTCTATTACTTGGCGTGATAATTTTTCGATTTAGTTGTTTTGCAAATTTGCCAGGTGCAAGTTATCAAAATTGCTTTCTCATCTTTCACGAAAATTCCACGTTTGTTAAATTTACATGTAGAATGAAAGAAGGCCATGACGAGTAGAAAATGAGGAAGAGGTGGAGGGTGAGAGGAACCGTCTGAGATGAGCAAAAAGAGGAGTGGGAGAGAGAGAGAGAGAGAGAGAGAGAGAGAGAGAGAGAGAAAATGAGGAAGGGGGGGGGGTGAGAGGAACCGTCTGAGATGAGCAAAAAGAGGAGAGGGAGAGAGAAGGGAGAAAGAGAGAGAGAGAGAGAGAGAGAGAGAGAGAGAGAGAGAGAGAGAAAGGAGCAGATGATCAGAGAGAACAGGAAATAATAGGTGAGGGCAGGGTGAGGAAAATATATATATATATATATATATATATATATATATATATATATATATATATATATAGAGAGAGAGAGAGAGAGAGAGAGAGAGAGAGAGAGAGAGAGAAAGATTGTAAACGTTTCACCGTGAGAGAGAAAATGGGAGGCATAAATTAAAGAAAGGAAGAGAAAAATGAAAGTGAGAAAGAAAGAAAGAGAGAAAGAGAGAGAGGGAGAGATAGAGAGAAAGAGAAAGGAAGAGAGAGAGAGAGAGAGAGAGAGAGAGAGAGAGAGAGAGAGAGAGAGGAGAGAAAGAAACAAAGAGAAAGAGCGCCTGGAATTAGATTCACTGGAAGTATAAGAGTTCAGTTTATTGGAAAACTCACAGAGTAAAACACTGATCTACACACACACACACACACACACACACACACACACAAACACACAATTATAACACAGACACTAGATAAATTCTATCCTTGAAAAATTGAGGAAAAGTATTTTTGTATGTCAAGGTGACCTGGTGACGAAACGGTTTTTTAAGGTTTAAATATCCACAAATTAATGATGAATGTTCGAGCTCGTCACGTTTTGAAGAATCCCAAATATTATTCACTTTTTAATTAAGCATAAAAAACTGAGTCCAAGTGGTCTATTTTTTTATTATAATCTCAATTTTTAGTATAATTTCTATTTTAAGTATTATTTCCGTTTTTACTATTATGTCTACTTTTAGTATAATTTCCATTTTAGTATAACTTTGTTTTTTAGTATAATTTCCATTTTGGTTATGTTTCCATTTTTAGTATAATCTCAATATTTAGTATATTTTCAATTTTAAGAATAATCTCAATTTTAGTATAATTTCAATTTTTAGTATAATTTCAGTTAGTATAATTTCAAATTTTAGTATAATTTTAAATTCACCACCTTCATTAAATCATTCCGACACCGTTTTGAGGTAATGGTTATAAATACGACGTATACTTATTTGCAGGTCTGATAACCCAAATTGTTTTGAGCTCGTTGTTGTGATGGAAATACTCTCAAAACCAACGCAAATCGAGTCCATTACAGAAACGTTTGAAGTCAAGCTCTTTTGATCTCACGCAAGTGTTGCTGCTTGAAGCTCCAAAAAATAATAACAGTGCACGAATGGAATGGAAACGTCAATTTTAATTAAGCAGACCTGTAAATATGTACACGTTGGTCATATCTATCAACTCACGGGAGGTGTAGGCCGAACGCTGCGAGGTTAATAATCCGGTATGTGTCTGTCACCTTGCCGTATCTGTCATCGGGCCGCTCAATAGCAACAGGAAAGAGATGTGAGTTGGGAGGGTGGTGTGTTTATTGTATGGTGCTCAACTAGGAATCGGGGACGTGCAGTGGAAAGGGGGGGGGGGGAGCGGATAAAGGTGGGTGTTGGGGAAATGGGGGAGGAGGGGGGGGGGGAGTGATTAAGAAATTTGGAAAAGGGATTAGTGGATGTATGGATGGATGGATGGATGGATGGATGGATGGGTGAATGGGTGGATGGATAGGTGGATGAATGAAAGGTGGGTGGGTGGGTGAGTGGATTTATGGATGGATAGATGGATTGGTGGGTGGGTGGGTGGATAGATGGATGTATGGAGGGATGGGAGGATGGGTAGATATATGAGTGGATGGATGGGTGAATGGGTGGATGGATAGGTGGATGAATGGAAGGTGGGTGGATGGGTGGGTGGGTGGAGGGATGGATGGATGGAAGGATTAATGGATGGATGGATGGGTGGGTGGGTGGAATGGATGGGTGGGTGGTGAATGAATGGAAGTATGAATGGATGGATGGGTGGATGGAAGTAAGGATGGATAGATGGATGGGTGGAAGGATGGGTGGGTGGATTGATGGATGGATGGGTGGATGGATGGATGGATGGATGGATGGGTAGATGGATGGATGGATGGATGGGATGATGAAATGGGTGGGTGGATGGACGGGAGGATGGATGGATGTATGAATAGGCGGGTGGGTGGGTGGGTGGGATGGAAGGATGAATAGATGGATGGATGAATGGGGTAAAGGATGGATAGATGGATGGATGGGTGAATGGATGGATGGATGGATGATGAATGGATGGATCGGGAGAATATGGATGGATGGTTGTGTGGGTGGATGGATGGATGGATGGATGGATCGATGGGTGGATGGATTGATGGATGGATGGATGGATGGATGACAAAAGAGAATATATTGAGAATTTCTTTGGGCGGGGGAGGGGGATGGAGGGAAGGGAGGAGGGTGAGACTGTGATATTGAGGGAGGGATGGAGGGATCGAGGTATGAATGGATTGATGGATGGCTGTATTTATAGATGGATTGACGTATGAATGGATGGATGGATGGGATTGATGGATGATTGAATGGATGAGTGAATCGATTGATGGTTGGATGAATTGATGGATAGATAAATGGATGTGCGGATGGATGGATAGATGGATGGTGAATGGGTGGTTTGGACGGACGGATGGATGGCTGGATTGATGGATGGGATTGATAAATGGGTGGGTGGGTGGGCGGATTGGTGAAAATAATATGGAAAAAAAGGGATAGATCGAGAATGAGTTATTATTGGGTGTGGGTAGTGTGAGTGTGGGGAGTAGGGGTAGACTGTTAATGCTATGCGCTCAGCTAAAATACTCCAAACATCTACCAGCAGAATATAACGTATCAACAAACAAAACTTTGTGTACTTTTAACGATTATAGTCTGAATGATACAATTCAATGAGAATTTGGGTGGGTGGATGGATGGATCCTATCCTATCCATCCATCCATCGACCAATCCATCTACCCATCCATCCATCCATCCACCAATCCATCTACCCATCCATCCATCCATCCACCCATTCATCCATCCACCTATCCACCCATCCACCCATTCATCCATCCACCTATCCACCCATCCATCCACCTATCCATCCATCCACCCATTCATCCATCCACCTATCCATCCATCCATCCACCTATCCATCCATCCATCCATCTACCCTACCGTTCCATCCATCCATCCATCCATCTATCCTTCCATTTATCCATCTATCCTTCCGTACATCTACCCATCCATCCTTTAATCCATCCATCCACCCATCCACCCATCCTCAATCCACCCATCCATCAATCCCCCCATCCGTCAATCCACCCATCCGTCAATCCATCCACCCATCTTCATTACACGTTATTACTTATGGAGAGGGATGGAATTAATGAATCTTCAGTGAAAACTAAAAACAGGCGGTTTAATAAACAATAACAGAGAGATAAATGACGTCATTTTTATTAATTCTACAAACCATGCATTAATCAGCATTTTTTAAAATCACCTCCTCCACATAATCCCGTTTTGAGGCTATGGGTCACATTTTGAGACTATGACTTCCTGTGAGAGATTATGCATGGCCTTTGATTTCTGTAAGTGCATAAAAGTTTTACTCGCTGTGCCCTATCCCCAGTTTCTAATATCGTTATCATTATTATTATCATCATCATCATCATCATCATCATCATCATCATCATCATCATCATCATCATCATCATAATCATCATCATCATCATCATAATCATTATCAATATTATTATTATTATTATTATTATTAGTAGTAGTAGTAGTAGTAGTAGTAGTAGTAGTAGTAGTAGTAGTAGTAGTAGTAGTAGTAGTAGTAGTAGTAGTAGTAGTAGTAGTAGTGTTATCATCATCATCATCATCCTCATCATCATCATTATTATTATTATTATTATTATTATTATTATTATTATTATTATTATTATTATTATTATTATTATTATTATTATTGTTATTATTATCAATGATGTACAAAAAAAACCCTAATCAAAAATTGCGAAATATGTTTTGCAAAAAAGCCAAAGAATTCAGAAAAAATGCCAAAATAGTCAGAAAATAATACCAAACCTGGCCAGCCATTCATAACTGTTTATTTTTTCAGCTAAATTAATTTAGATTAATTTCTTGTTTTTTATGTGATAAAAGTGCATATAAAAACAAGAAATTAATCTTAATTAATTTTATTATCTCGCTGCATGAGAGTGTATTTTGATTTAATATCATTTCCACCTCGTCTTGTCATTAGTTTAATGGTTTTATTTTGCTGTTGTTATTTTTGCTGATGCTGCTGGCTCTCCTTTTGTTGTTGTCATTGCTGATGCTGCTGTTGCTTAAAAAATACTTCTTGATCTGTCTCACATTGTTCGAATTGAATACATCATTATGATTATTGTTCTTCTTGTGATCATCGTCATCTTCAATATTTTATTATTATTATTATTATTATTATTATTATATATTATTATTATTATTATTATTATTATTATTATATATTATTATATATTATATTCATTATCATTAATTATTATCTATTATATTATCATTCATTATTATTATTATATTATATTATTATTATATTATTTATTATTATTTATTATTATTATTATTATTATTATTATTATTATTATTATTATTATTATTATTATTATTATTATTATATATTATTATTATATTATATTATTTTTATTATTTTATATCATCATCATCATCATCATCTCAATTATTATATTATTATTATTATTATTATTATATTATTATTATTATTATTATTATTATATTATTATTAATTATTATTATTATTATTATTATTATTATTATTATTATATTATTATTATTATTATATTATTATTATTATTATTATTATTATTATTATTATATTATTATATTATATTAGTATAGTAGTATATTAGTATAGTAGTAGTAGTAGTAGTAGTAGTAGTAGTAGTAGTAGTAGTAGTAGTAGTAGTAGTAGTAGAAGTAGTAGTAGTAGTAGTATTGACGTGATCGTCATCAATATTATTATCATTATTTTTGTGTGTGTTTTTCTACATATCATCATCAACATCGTCACCATTTTGCCATTTATTTCATCAAAATTGACTCTCCTACTCTACAAATGTCATATTTTATATAAGTTTTGAGATTAACAAATTCTTCCCTATATCCCATATGCTTCACAACATCAAGCGGCAGCAACAAGATGCAAACGCATTCCCTCAATTAGCAGTTGTTTTGATAAAATAAATAAATTAACACGAAATAACGCAGGGACGTCAAGGCCTGAAAGACAAAACTGTCAATTGCATTAGCTAAGTAAATTGTTTATTTATGTAAATGTATACATGTTGATAATTGAATTTGGGGGGCGATCGGGGTTGGTGGTTGGGGGGGGGGGGGGGGGGGGAGGGAGTTCTCCAATGGAGAAAAATGTATGCAAGGCGCATGCGCGCGCATCTTTTATCAATACTATCATCATTCATCATTTAGAGAATCATGTCGTGTATGATATGTAACCAGTTACCTCAAGACGGTGACATGTAGGCTTGAGACAGAGCCAAATTAGAGACAAGTTAAAGACAAGTTAGAGCCAAATTAGAGACAAATTAGAGCCATGTTAGAGACAAATTAGAGACAAAGTAGAGTCATGTTAGAGACAAATTAGAGACAAATTAGAGGCAAAGTAAAATTAAATTAGAGACAAATTGTATTAAATTAAATTAAATTAAATTAAATTGAGCTTTTATATAGCGCAATATTCACTAAACGTGCTCAAAGCGCTTTACAAGGGAGGGACAAACTAGATCCATTTAAGAGACAAATCAGTGTCATATTAGAGACAAATTAGAGCCATAATAGAGCCAAATTAGAACTAAAATAGAACCAAATTAAAGACAAAATGTGATTTTATAAAAGTGAGTTAGGGTGACACTAGAATAATGTGATTTTGGTTTTTGTTTCTTAAAGACATGAATTAGTTCTACTCAATAAGATCTAAAATCTTACCAACCTCAAGGCTCAGTTGTAATGCAATCTATAGCATCTATATTCAATAGACACAATACCGTTTTGAGGCGTTATGTAACGTGTAAATACATATATATTTATATATATATATACTATTAATGGATGTCCTGTAGTTAGTTGTTCAGAGACAACTGAAGAGACGCCTCGGTGTCGAAGCGGCCTTATTGTTGGGTGAAATGTGAGTTGATGTTATGTGTGTGTGTGTGTGTGTGTGTGTGTGTGTGTGTGTGTGTTTGCCTCTTTTTTCTTTACGCCTTTCCGCGCTGCATCGTTAGATATCGTCGCCTTGAAGGAATATATATAATCTATCACACAACCTTCTGATGTCAACAAGAATCACCCTTGTTTTCCAAAGTGAGCAAACTGGGGAGTTAATAGTCTTGTCCAAGGAAAAAAGGGACTTTTCAGGTCACAATGCAATGCCTTAACCACTCGGCCACCTCACTGTTATGTGTGTGTCTGTATTGGGAAAATATCCATAGCCGAGGGATGTCCATAATGCGCTTGATTTATGTAAATATTTTGTTTGTGTGCACAGATTTATGCTTTACACTGATTACGGTCCGATATCTTTCAAGGCCAGACTGTTGCAGAAAATGTAGCCAGTCGGAGTTTTGATGGCGTGGTTTATTTATTTATTTAGTGTAATGGACAGTTAGAATTGTGGGGGTGGGGGGAGGGGGTCCCGATAGCTCAGTTGGTATAGCACCCATTTGCAATCAATTCTGCCCCCCCCCCCCCCCCCCCCCCAACCGCCTCCCCTCCTTGACTAACCAACAGTGATTAGGAAGCTGGTCTGTTAAATTTGGCCGAAAGTACTTCGCGAAGTCCATTGTTTGATATTTTTTTACCAAGATGAGGGTCATCTAACGCTATCAGTGTTTGAAAGACGAGTTTTCGGCTACCTTTTTAAATACATGTCTTTCCAGAGTATGGTGGTTAACTGGCCAAGAACTTGAGAAGACAGGACATCAAAAAACGGCTTAATGGTAAATGGTTGGAGTTTTACATTTAAAATGGAACCGATACTTTTAATAAAATAAATAAAATAAAATTCACTTTATTCACCCCATAGGGTAAATTTGTCTCTAGGGTCTATTCCAAGGGAATACTGGTCAGCCGCAGTGCAGCGCCACAAATTGAGCCAGGGCGAGGTGATTTGCTCAAGGCCACACAGCACAGCGGCGGGTGATCGAACTCGGTACCTTTCGGGTTTCAAAGACCGTACCGCTGAGCCACGCTGCTCCTTGAATATGTCATCAAAGAGCAAGACAATTCATTTATCAAATTTGGTTTCACTCAACCTTAAATTAGATTTTTTTTTTTTTTAATATCTGAGAAATGATGGATGTGACACTGACGTAGGGTGCAGATAGAAACATAAATAACCTATTTCTGATAAATCTTTACTCTTGGAATGATAGAAATCAGTGCCATGTTTATGCTTGTTTGGACACAGTATGCACAGTCTGAGAGTGACAAATTAGGGAGCAGGCACTGGGATAAGACCGGCGTGTACATATTATTTGCATATATATATATATATATATATATATATATATATATATATATATATATATATATATATATGTGTGTGTGTGTGTGTGTGTGAGTGCTGGTGGGTATGTAGGTAAGAGAGTGCTCAATAATGTTGGTTAGAGAATATAAAAATAAATTAGGTCATACACGGATAAGTGTCGACTGACGAAATGGAGACATAGAAACAATTGTATCGGAAAAAACGCGAGTGACCCTATTTATATATATATATATATATATATATATATATATATATATATATATGTGTGTGTGTGTGTGTGTGTGTGTGTTTGTGTGTGTGTGTGTGTGTGTACCACAAGTGGTGTGTGTGTCTGTATGAGTTGTGTTTCTTAAAATTCATAAAATAACTGTAAAGCTTTCTTATTTGGATTGAAATTGACCTTGGTGTCTATTTTCTTCGTCTTGTTCATTCCGTTATGTTACCAGATTGACGAGCTGGGTTGAAATGTCAGTTAAATTTGTTATTTTGTGTATTTCTGACTCGCCGTCTCAAAACGGTATTATATATCTAAATAAACTGGACCATACAACGTGAATGTGGATAAAACGTCACTTGGGTCTTTGTTATTTTATTTTTTTTGCCATCCGCGTTTATGAGTAATTCTCACTGAACTGTATTATACAGACTATAAAAGTTCATGGGTACACAGAGTTTTGTGTGTTGGTACGTTGTACTTCCGGATGGCAATGTTGTTAGCTTCTTAGCCAAGCGCATACCATCTATAGAGTTAAAATTAAAAGAAATACGAACTTCAAGGCTTTTGCAATGTAAGACGTACACCGAGCACAGGACAAACAAAAACATTCCGAGGTAAGTGAAAGTGTTTTTGAGTGGGTTATTCTTTGAGAGCGTGAATGTCGTTGTATGTCTAGTTGTTATGGTGAGATGGGCATCCGTTTGTTTGTAATTGGATTCAATAGTCTGATGTCACGTCGCCCAGCAACGGCGGCCATATTGGTTCTAAACAAAGAAAATCTGTACTTTTTATTCTTCATGCTGGCTCGAACTTTTCATATGTCTTGTGATCAGAATGTGTAAAAGTCAAAACATGATCAGATTTATAATGTTTTTTTCCTCTGGATACGCTTTTATGCTCGTCGGAGAAAAATTTCATGAGGGCGTCCGCCATTGTTCCGATAGTTTAGAGCCAGTTACTAAGTTACCATGCGTCATTACAAGGGAAGTGACGCTACGACTACTGAAGAGTATTTTGAACAAAAGAGTTAGTCGTTGTATTTTGTTTTCCCGTCTTGTAAGGGAGTTCAAATGTGATCGTGTCTGTTAGCCGCTACTATTGGGGCTCTAGTCATTAAAGACATAAACTTGAAACGCGGCGTTGAACAGCTTCCATTGCTTTTATGTCAGATTGTAGATGCGGGTTTCAAACTGTATTGGAATAGTCTAAGAATGATCTTACGAGTGTTATGTAAACTGTTTCTTTTAGGTTTTTGCCTGGCAATGTCGGATGTTTCTTTTAATGAACCCCCTTCTCGGAATTTGCTCTATTTGTTTGGGGTTTGTTTTTTTCTTTTTGTTTTTGTTGGGGTTTTTTTATTTGTTGTTGATGTCTCCTTGCCATTGTAGTTTTTCTTTATAATGATCCCTATATATGGGTTTTCTGTAACGTGTTCCATTGTGTGATTAATGAGTGTGCAATTGGATCTCAGTGGTGTTTTGCAGCGAGATATTTCCATCTTGTAACATTATGTTTCATTGAAACGCATGCCCCAGGTGTCTGCCCATTGTTCGAGATTTTGTAAGTCTGCTTCCAGTTGTATTTGATCTGATTGTGTGATTTGATGTGTCTGTAGAGAAGACAGTCATCTGCAAAAAAAAAAAAAAAAAAAAAAAAAAAAAAAAAAAAAAAAAAAACCTTATTTGAGATGCAACAGCTTGGAAAAATTCATTTATGTGATAGAGGAAGAGAATCGGACGATATTACGATTTCAAAAATAATCCCGAGCCTTATTTCCACAAATGAAGAGACAAGTATCACCGCAGTCCAAGCATTTTTCTGATCCCACTTTCTGCTCAGAGGTGGTTGGGAAGTTTAGTTCTGGTGGAAAGCATTTATATGCGATAAAACATTTTTTTTCTATACAAATGGAAGAATGCAAATGCCATAACGCGTTTTGTGTACAGAAAACTGGAATACGGGCTCTTAAAGTCTATTTTTTCAGCGGTATGGTCTTTGCTTCGTACCCGAATGGTACCGAGTTCGACTACCCGTTGCACTGTGTGGCCTTGAGCAAGTCACCTAGCCTAGCCTTAGCTGACTTTGCGGCACTGCACTGCGGTTGACACCTGGGCTATTCATCCAGTTTTCCCTTGGAATAGATTCTAAAGAAAACTTCTCCCTTAGGGATGAATAAAGGGAATTTATTTATTTATTTATTTATTATACGTAATAGTAAACGTTCAATTGGGGTTTTTTGGGGGTTTTTTTTATTTATTTTTTGTTTTTTTTGCATTCAATATTTTTAGGTACTTTTTTGTAGATGATGTCTGTGGTTTTTGCCCTCTTGTTATATCGTCGTCCAAAATTAGGGAGAAGGTTGCTTAGATTGTAGACAGTGTGTCAGTGTAGATAGTCGATGGTGATAGGACAGTGCTGGGGTCACTTGTTATCTAGATGGACTGAACACAGGGGCTGATAGAAAATCCATGGGGACTCTCAAATCCGATATCTGTTGTCATGTGTCTGGTTATATTACTATGTTGGCATTTTGATGGGTTGTTGGTATTTTCTTGTGATGGTGATACTGATGGTAGTGATAATGATGATGATGATCATGATGATGATGATGATGAGGAGGAGGAGGAGGAGGAGGAGGAGGATGATGATGATGTGATTGTGCAGGTGGTGGTGGTGGTGATGGTGGAGGAGTTAGCGATAGTCGTTGTTGTTAATTTAAAGAGAGGGAGGAAAACGATGATGGAGACGATAATGATAATGATCCTGACGATGACGATGACGACGACAATAAACCATTACAACACATCTCCAATAATAAACCGATCAGCGACAAGTGATAATGGTGATGATGCTGATGATGATGATGATGATGATGATGATGATGATGATGATGATGATGACGACGACGATGACGACGACAATAAACCATTACAAACACATCTCCCATAATAAACCGAACAGCGACAAGGTCAGATCGGGCACTGAGTGTTTGTTATAACGAATTCACAACCATCATAACTCCCTATTTATGGCTTCATAAACAAGTCATAATGTGATATTTATAATGAATCATTTATCATAACACATCATAACACTAAACTCTTCATAGCAAAAATTGTTCTATCTAGCATATTCTCGCAATTGCAAAATTTGGAGCGAGGGGCGAAGCTTTGATCTAACATCCTGCAATTTTAATTTCAAAAAGTAGTCCTTTAGAGTCATTAGGCCCATAGAGCCGGAGTTTATCTCTGTTTCTATACCATTAAACGGACGAAAACCGTTGCTTGCTCTCCCTTAGATAGGACGGTAGTCTATCGCAATTTATCCGGGAATTTAATGGAATTTTCCACGAATAAGTGGGGGCATTTCCTGCATTTGCAACGTCCACAAGGCTCCGTCTTACGTTGGTTACCGGCCATATCCATTGTCAAGCGGCTCCTAACTAGTATGTCCCTCAAATTGCGGCCTCGTCTGTAGGCGATTGGAGGCGGTTTTTTGAATATATCCCTTGTTTCTACATGCTCCTGAAGAATCTGACGGTAGTTAGAATTTAAAATTTTGATGACTTCCTTGTTGTGTGGATGATTAGTGATGACCAGGGCAGGTCTGTCTGTTTTGCTGTTACTGTGGTCAACTGGTTTCATGGTAGCCTCCCTAGAGATGTTTTGGATTTTGTCAACCGCTTGTTTTAGTATGTATTCGGGATAATGACCGTTCCGGAAGAAGTCAAGCATTTTATCCTTCTCTACTGTGAAGTCCTCATCATCCTGGCAGATTCGTCTTAGTCTGAGTAGCTGTGAAACTGGAATTGAATCTTTGCATTTGGTGGGATGTGAAGACGGGTGGAGAAGGTAGCTGTGACTGTCCATTTCCTTATCGTGGATAGACGTCTTGAGTCCACTTTTGATTAGGGAAACTGTAATGTCCAGGAAGGTAACGTGAGTGGTGATATCTGATAAGTGTATGTTATTGCTGGATAATAGGTGTTGAGGGCAGCGATGAATTTGTTAAGTTGCATATTAGTTATGTTGGTAACGCCGATTCAATCGTCGATGTATCTTTTATAAAATGCTGGTTGGTGGCCGTCGTATTGGGAGAAAAACGTAAGCTCGAGGTCGCCCATGAATGAACTGGCGTACGATGGTCCCATTTTGTTGCCCATGGCCACTCCCGAGATCTGATGGAAAAATTGGCCGTTGAATCTAAAAGAGTTGAGAGTCAAGACTAACTCTGTAAGGCGAATGATAGAATCGGCTTTAAATTCTGGTATTGGGTGTCTGTCGATGAAGTATCGGATGGCTTGTAATCCGTCTTGATGGGGAATGGAGGTGTAGAGGCTATGGACATCCATCGTAAACATGAGCCTTTTGTCCAGTTGTGTGAAGCAGAGGTCGCGGAATAGATGAAGGGCGTGATTAGTATCTTTAATATATGTGGGAAGACTGATGACAATTTTTTGAAGATATTGTCAAGGAAGAGAGAATTTTTTGCTGTGGGGCAGGAAATGGCCGAAACGATGGGTCTTCTAGGGGGCAAATCCTTGGCATTTTTCATTTTGTGTACTTTAGAAACAGTACTAGTAAAAACAGTACTAGTAGTGCCCACAAAAGAATTGTCGATTTTGGGGTGGGGATTTTTCGGTTTGAAAGAAGGCGTTCAAGAACGTCACGGTTGGAGCTACGGAATAAATTGCAAACAATTTCCATGCATTTTAATTAAAAATGGATGATCTGTCGATCTGTGTATTTTTCAATTCGCTAAAATGAGTATTTCAATGCAAAAACGCCCTTTAAAAACTTTACTCGGCTTTTTTCTAGATTTGTAGGAACTTGATGCCTATTTAAAATGTGCCGTAGGAAGATTCATTTAAAATACTTGATGATGAGTTTAATTACAAGTATTTCGGTTTGATACAAACCGCGAGCTATCGCATTTTGAAAATGTATGGGTAGACTTGAGTGGTATTTACCTTACAGCGGACCAAAGGATGCCCGATAATCTGCGTTGCATTTCCGCGATATAATCATTTATGAAAACAGATTTATTCTCAGTGAATTTATCATATTTTTAAAGTTCATTAAATTTTTTGTCCTTTGATGTGAAATACGTGTGCTTTAAAAAAATAATTGAAATAAGTACAGGCAACTGAACTTCATTGATTTTCAGTGATCAGCGGTCCCATAGGGCATATTTTGTAAGTGTTTGAGAACCTACTTACAACAGATGTAGGTAACACATGCCAATGACAATGGTAAGAGCAATGATATCAATAAGAGAAATCAATAAAACCGTAATGGTAGTGGTAGTTGGCAATTTGTATTTATCAATTGGTTTATACATATTTTTGAATTTGAACATCATATGAAAAGAAGTATCAATATTATTCCAAGAGAAAGTGATCCATATTTATTTAGTTTTCACACTGAATACAAACCACTGGCTGTGTTGTGTGCAGATTAATACTCCACATTTTTTTGGCAAGGCGTTCATACATTGTTGTCTGTCTTTCTTGGACACTGTGAATTCCTTCCTTAGATTCCTTTCATCTTTTTCACCTCTGCCGTTGCCACTTGACTGAGCTGTGTCTCCAGACTTCAGTTTCCATTCCAAGGTCAGTGTGTCAAATTACATCCAGATTCTGATCTGCGATTTGACAATTCTCATTCTACCCATCATGTGTTAAATGACTACCTCTCTAGCCAATGACTCGTTGACATTACTGTCGTACTCCGGAAAAACCGATATTTTAAAATTTGACCCCCCCCCCCCCCCCCCCCCCCCCCGTCTACCCAGCAGGTGAAAGTACTTTGTTTTATATATTAGACCAGCGTTCAATCCAAATGGTAACAAGCAAGTGCTACAACATGATTGACGCAACAGAAACTGGATAATCTCCGTCGTCATGGACATTGTCGCCCTAACACATCCTATTTTTTGTAAGATATTCAGTTGTTAAATCAGAATTCTCATGACAAATATAATCTCCCTTCATCCGCTATTATTGTTAAATGTCCTGGTATGATTTTTATTCAATAATTCATGTTAACAGCATATTTTTCGTCTTTGTATGCATATGCACGTTTTGGTGCAGGTGTGTGTCGTTGTGGGGGTATGTGTGTGTGCGCGCGCTTGTATAATTGGGTAAGTATACAAAAAGTTTATAGTGATGTTTTACAATGTTGTGCGCCTCGAGCTGTTTTGTCAACGGGATTGGGCTCTATACAAATAAACATTATTATTATTATTATTAGTATTATTAGTATCATTATTATTATTATTATTATTATATTATTATATTATTATTATTATTATTATTATTATTATTATTATTATTATTATTATCATCATCATTATTATTATTATTATTATTATTATTATTATTATATATATTATTATTATTATTATATATTATTTTATTATTATTATTATTATATTATTATTATTATTATTATTATTATTATTATCATTATTATTATTATTGTTATTAATAATAACAAAATGACAACTCGAGAAGAAAATTGGCCAAACGCCTTTTATACTTTTAAACTATAGATTATCAATTTGGAACCCCACATTCACAACGGTAAAAACCATTGAACAAAAATATATAATATAAAAGCTTCAAAAATGAACGAAATCCAAATCTAGTCGGAGTGTTTCGTGCTCAAAACCCTTTATTCGACCAATAACAAAAAGTATCGATTTTTTAAAGTAATTGTAATAATGTTTTAATTGTTTTTGTTATTTGCTAAAGAAGAGTTTTGAGCCCGGAACGTTCTGTGTTTTGCAGCTTGTTCTTTTTTTCGAAGCTGTTATTCTCAATTTTGGTCATCACTGTTTATAGTCCACATCTTCTAGCAGTTGAGTATCACATTCACCACTGAGGATTTTTGTTGTTGTTGTTGTTTTTCTTCTATTTTTTTTTTTTTGTTTGTTTGTTTTGTTTTTGTTTTGTTTTTGATTTCATTTATTCTGTGAGTGTTTTTTTTTTTTAGTTTGTTTTTTGGGGGATTTTTTTGTTGGTCATTTATTTTTTTGTTTGTTTGTTGGTTTTTTTTTATTTTTTATTTTTTTTTTTGGGGGGGGGGAGTATTTATTTATTGTTTGTCGTGTTTTGTTTTTCAATCTTTTTTCTTTTCTTATTCTTTTCTTGAATTCCACTCACTCCGTACTACGATCTGACAGTGTCAATATTTACTTTATCGATATATATATATATATATATATATATATATATATATATATATATATATATATATATATATATATATATATATTTACCCAGAATTCAAGCCCCCTAATTAGACATTGTGGTAGAAAGAAACGTTGTCTATTTCATTTTTCTTTCAATCTCATTTTGTTTTTGTTTGTTATCTCCCTGTTCTCCTGTATAGTTTATAACTTCTCCATTTGTCTTCTTTGTCGGCGGGTTTTGTTGTTGTTTTGTTTTTGTTTTGGTATTGTTTTCTTTTTTTATTTGTTTTTTTTTTGTGTGTTTTTGTTTTGTTTTTGTTTTTGTCTTTGTTTTGGTTTCTTTTTTTTTTTTTTTTTTTTTTTTTTTTGGGGGGGGGGTGTTTGTTTTTGTTGGGTTCTTTTTCGTATTTGTATTTAAACTAGAAAATTTATTAGAGCATTTATGTATATTGTGCAATTTCCACTAAACTTGCTCAAAGCGCTTTGCATGGGGTCCTTAGCCAACAGCAACACGTAACATGTAGGACGAGAGATGAATGATACCTATTAGGTGAGATTACAATGGGTTTTTTCCAGACATAGACAACGCATTTAACGGTCAGGTCCTCATTTTACACATGAGTACGATGAGGGAATGTAAATAAAGAGCCTTTCCCAGGGACTCAACTACGCGCCGCTCAGAGCGGGACTCGAACTAATGACCTTCCTATTCGAAGGCGAGTAATATACCACAAGAATACATAGCCGCACCATAATGAAAACCGGTTAAACCAGAGGCTAAAACAAAGGGATTTTTAAAGTAAAAATTCCAAGAAATGCGAAATCATAATTTTTGTCACTTAAGGAAAATGTTATCTTTTCTTCCTCACTAAACATTTCAAATTTATGTAATAATAATACTACTACTACTGCTACTACTACTACTCCTACTACTTCTACTACTTCTACTACAACTACTACTACTACTACTACTAATAATAATAATAATAATAATAATGACAGTAATAATAATAATAATAATAATAATAGTAATAATAATAATGATAATAATAATAATAATAATAATAATAATATAATAATAATAATAATAATAATAATAATAATAATAATAATAATAATGATAATAATAACAATAATAATAATAATAATAATAATAATAATAATAATAATAATAATAATAAATAATAATATATAATAATAATAATAATAATATAATAATAATAATAATAATAATAATAATAATAATAATAATAATAATAATAATATAATAATAATAATAATATAATAATAATAATATAATATAATAATAATAATAATAATAATAATAATAATAATAATAATAATAATAATAATTCGACTAGGAAATTTAGATGCCTTCGCTTTGAAACCAGAAGATCGGTCCTCCGGAGGACTGGTTTAACATTTCCAGTTATATTGGAACTTAAATTGTGACATCACACTATTGCTCCTTATTAAAACGTAATACAATTTATATATTCAGAAATCCACCGGGAGCTAGCAAATGACGAAGCGTACTTAAGGAAGACCAGTTACCCATCCCGCAGAGTTTAATTGAGAGCTGATGAGGCTGAAGAGTGATGGCGGTTGTGTGTGTGATAAGGACATGTCGTTTCGGGGTAATTTAAATATGCTGATAATGGAATTTTCTGTTCTTGGAAAATGCACTCTACTCACATTCTCTCGCCGTACTCAGGTGTACCTGACAGTTAAAAGCGTTGTCTATACAAATTTTTATTTTTGTAATTTCGCCTAAAATAGCTCAAAGCGCT
>NC_088364.1:65270499-65280499 GCF_034508935.2 Berghia stephanieae
GACGAATCCAATCTCTCTAAGGAGGAGGAAGAGGGGGACATAAACTCCTCGAAACGGGGGGGGGGGGTAGAAGTTGCCAGGTTTCTCCACCAGCAAGAGGAGGTACTGGGTGGCAGCGAATTGGCTTCGGTCGAGAACTAGTCTCAAATCCTAATTTGACAAGTGGTACCTGAAGATGAGCACTTCCAAAACCGTGGCCATTGCATTTCACCTATGCAGTGGCTGGCATACTCGTACAATGAACGTCCTCGTTGGGGACCAGCTTCTCCCATACGAGCCGAATCCGAAATACCTTGGGGTTATGCTGGACCGCAGCCTTATCTATCACATATAGATAGTATGCGCTTGGCTGAGAAGCTCATAACATTGCCATCCGGAAGTATAACGGACCAACACACAAAACTCTGTGTATCCATGAACGTTTATAGTCAGGTTGATAGAGTTCAGTGAGCATTACTCATAAATGCGGATGGCAAAAAACAATAACAAAGACCTGAGTGACGTCATCTTCAAACTATCTATACATTTATATGAATCTGATGTCTCCAGACTAAACTGTATGGGCCCCAGACTAAAGGCCTGATACTGACCAAAATATGACGTCACATAAGAAGACGACGATCACCAACTGAAAGTGAAAAGTGAGTTATTGTTAGAAGTGCTCAAGGAAACAAATGATTTCATTGACGAAGCTATTGATTACAAATCAAAATAAACTTTTTCCCGTGATCTTCGTCTTCTTTGATGACGAATCTTTTTGGGTTAGAATCAGGCCATAAGTTTACGATGGCTACACCCTAACAGCGATCTGCCGTTTGATTGTTGTCTAATTCGATTTTCATGTTATGGAAAATAAAGCATCCATTACGTGGGATTGGTATAAAATGTTTTATAGCAAGAATTTCTGCGCAGATTCTGAGTGGATGGAATGTATGACTAAGACTTAAGATTTTTTTTGCATAAAATTACGATTATAACACCCGTCTCTTCTTCGTCTTAGTAAATAAACCAGTCAAAAATATTGCATATCGACCGCTAAATTTCACCTCGCACCGAATTGAACTTGTATTGAGTTGGGTCACCATGACTTCTTACGTAATTTAAATAATAAAAACAAAGGAGAGTCATACGCAATAGTGTGGGTTTTTTATTGTTGACACTTTAAATCACACCAAAATCGACGTGCATGTATTTGCAGGTCTGATAACCCAATTCTTTATGGGCTCATTGTTGTAATGGAAATCTCAATTAAAAATGACGCAAAATATTGTCCATCACAACAATGTTAAGCTAAGCCCATAAGCGACTAAAATCAATTTCTAATCTCGACTTTCTTGAAAATTATATTTGCTATTCAGATAGTTTCATATTTACTTACTTTAACGATAATTCTCTCGGAAACTGTACAACAACTGAGGTGCTATGATACAGTTTTGGACCAATATTATTGAATATTTAGTAACCTGGGATATAGCCCTCCCAAGATCGGGCTTACCTCTGGGTCCAAAAATCCAATTAAAGGTCAAAAACTGTTGTAGGCTATAGTATGCGTTCAAAGGTATTTATTTATTAGGGGTATAAAATCGGGAACATTGCATGCCTTTAAATGATGACCTGAGAATATATGAGGCTATGTGGTCTTGTGGTATGACACTCGCTTTCGGATCGGAAGGTCCTGGATTCGAGCCTGGATCGGAGCATAGTTTTAGTCTTTGGAAAAGGCTCTTTACTCACGTACTATCACCGTATTCAGTTGTAAATGATATTATATATATATATATATATATATATATATATATATATATATATATATATATCTATATATAATTTAAATATATATCCTTTGCTTTCATGATAAAACGTGTTGGTACAAATTTCATATTTCTGGCTATAGCTTCAATGTAAATCATCTAAAGCGACCGGTCTGATGATACCGTTTTAATCTGTTGTGTAACAAATTACATCGGCCGGTGAAATACGATATCGTAGAACCTGGTCGACGGTTCCAGCAGGTGTTGTTACGTCATCGATGAGATTATGGTTATCGCATGACGATTGTTTGAGAAGCTTCCAGTTCCTGATGTGGTATGGTCGTAACTTAAGATACGTTAATGGGTGGGTTTGATGGTTTAGGAGGATGGCGTACACACACAATGCCATGAATCGTATGCTGCCGCGCACTGGAAAAACACAGATTAAAAAATTTGTCCAGAAAACTCGTCCTTCAAAATCGATCGATTTAAATGACTCTCATCTTGGCAAAAACTCTCAAACCCGGGACTTCGGCGAAGTGCCGAAGTCCCGGGTTTGAGAGTTTTTGCCAAGATGAGAGTCATTTAAATCGATCGATATTTGAAGGACCAGTTTTCTGGCCAAATTTTTTAATCTGTTTTATTTTTCAGAGTACGGCAGTGTGGACATTGGAATTAAGGATTTCCCTGGACAGGAATTTAGTATTTCCTTGGTAAAAGGGTAATCGTGAGCTCCTTAACGCTGATTCGACACACAGAGAGAAAATAAATGTGAGTTTATTATATATATCAATACACCTATACGGGCTTAATTATGCGCGGCTATGTGGTCTTGTGGTATAACACACGATTTCGGATCGGAAGGTCCTGGGTTCGAACTTCGTTCGGCGCATCGTGGAGTTCTTGAAAAATAAACTTTACTCACATTTTCTCACCGTACTCAGGTGTAAAATGAGTCCCTGGCCGTTAACAGCGTTGTCTCTGTTGGAGAAAAAAAAGTGCATTATCGCCTAACAGGCGTCATGTTACGTGTTGCCGTTGGTCAGAGACCCTTTATAAAGCGCTTTGAGCACATTTTGTGGATATTGCTGTATATGAAAGCTTAAGTTATTTTGTAGTATTTTTTGTTTGCTTTGTTTTTTTGGTTTTTTTTTTTTTTTTTAAAGAAGAGTTTTAAATAGCGCCGCAAACAAGCAATAACACAACATGTCGGAGGGAACGAGACGCGTGCAGGCGCTATTATAGTTGCAAAGTCCCAGGTTCTTTGCCAAGACGAGGGTCTTTATAATCGATCAACAATTGAAGGAAAAATCTTCTGACCAAATTTTTTTTAACCGAGGGGGGTTTTCTTGTTTGTTTGTTTTTTAATGTGTTTTAAGGCTTGTTTTGGGGGTTTGGGAGGAAGGGGTTAGGGGGGTTATGGGATTGATTGTTTTGTTTTTTTGGGGGGTTTTCTGTTGTTGTTGTTGTTGTTGTTGTTGTTGTTGTTGTTGTTGTTGTTGTTGTTGTTGTTGTAAAGTTTTTCATTTGTTGTTGTGGTTTGTTTTTGTTTTGTTTTTGTTTTTTTACTTTTTTTGTTTTGTTTGTTTGTTTGTTTTTGCTCGATTTTGTGTTTGGTTTGTTTTGTTTGTTTTGTTTGTTTTGTTTTTGTTTTTTTTGGAAGGGGGGGGGGGAATTTGGGGTTTGTTTTTTGTTGCTTTTTTTTTTTTTTGTTTGTTTGATTTTTTTTTTTGATTTTGTTTCTTTTTTGTTTCTTTTTTTTTTGTATTTTTTTTTTGGTTTTGTTTTTTTTTTTTGCTTTTTTGTTTTGTTTTGTTTTGTTTTTGTTTTTTTGTTTGTTTTTTTTGTTGTTTTTTTTTTGTTTGTTTTGTTTTTTTGTGGGGTTTTTTTTTTTGGGGGGGGGGGGGGTGGGAGGGGGAGGGGGTTATAGCACGGCACAATAAGCGGCCGTTTTGTAACGTAGTCGGTGTTTTGTGTGAATTAAGATTCCATGGATCTTCTTTGTTTAAAGAACGGATATGGATTGTATAAATATGGGTATCGATTCCTATTGTAAGACAACAGCGCTAATTAGCGAAGACCGATACTGCAGTTCTCTGTCAAAACACTTCTTTTGATTTTATTATTTTGGCTAGAAAATCTTTTACAAATTAAAAATAAAGTAAAATACCCTTTTGTCATCCCATAACGGAAATCTGTCTCCAAGGTCTATTCCAAGGGAAGACTGGAATAACCCAGGCGTCAGTCGCAATGCAGCGCCGCAAATTAATCTAGGGCGAGGTGACTTGTTGAATGCCACACAGCGCAGCGGCGGGTGATCGAACTCGGTAGCTTTCGGGCACGAAGCAAAAACCGTAGGTACCGCTGAGCCACGCTGCCCCTTTTACTTCAAAATGAAATATCGATCAATTAATATGAAACTCAATTTGTCAAAAAGCCTCAATCCTGATCTTTCTTCAAAGTGTCAGGCTTGAGAATTATTGATCATTTAAGGGCTATGTGTTCGTGTAGTATGACACTCGCTTTCGGATCGGAAGGTCCTGGGTTCGAGCCTCGCTTGGCGCATTGTTAAATTCTTGGAAAACGCTCTTGACTCACATTCTCTTGCCGTGCTCAGGTGTAAAATGAGTACCTGACCGTTAACAGCGTTGTTTTTGTCCGAAAAAAAAATGTAATATCGCCTAACAGGTGTCATGTCTCGTTCTACAAGTTGCGTGTTGCTGTTGGTCAAGGTCCTCTTGAAAAGCTCTTTGAGCACGTTTAGTGGATTTTGCGCTATATAAAAGCTCAAGTTTTATGTCTGATAGTAGTCCTTTGGAGCCATTAGGGCCATGAAACCGCAGTTTATACCGCTTTCTATAGGCCTTAACACCTTGGGTTATCAGACCTGCAAATAAGTACACGTAGGTTAGGGGTCACTTTAATGTAAGATCGATCGATATATAAATAAAAATAGATAAAATGCCCTTTATTCATCCCCAAGGAAAAATGTCTCTTTAGGGTCTATTCCAAGGAAAGACTGGAATAACCCAGGCGTCAGCCTCAGTGCCGCGCCGCAAAGTGAGCTAGGGCGAGGTGACTTGCTCAAAACCACACAACGAATCGGGTTGTCGAACACGGTAACTTTTAGGTACGAAGCCAGGACCATATCGCTGAGCCACGCTGCCAGAGTGTTTCCATTACAACAAGCCCATAACACCTTGGGTTATCAGACCTTCAAATAAGTACACGTCGGTTAAGCGTCAGTTTAATGTAATATCGATTGATAATTGATGTTAACATTTTCTGCTCAAAATGGATTTAAAAATTTGTTTTATAAAAATAATATGACAAACTTTGAGCGTTGTGGGTGGTTTTTTTTATCGATGTGGAGATATTTACTTTTGATAGAGACTATTCTCTTAACTGTAATAGGAGGTTAGAGGCATTTGAGATGTGGATATATAGAAGAATTTTGAGGTTTCATGGACAGACAAATATACGTAACAGGAAGTGTTGGCGAAGGTAAAAAAATGAAGAATATTGATAGATACAATCGGAAAGAGACAGTTACGGTTCCTGGGACTTGTATCGAGAAGAGACGGAATAGAAAAGTTGGAAAAATCTGGGACCATTGAAGGAAAGAGAGCTAGAGGAAGACAAAGAATGACATTTCTAAATAACCTAAGAATGGCCAAAAGCAAAAATAAATATAATCATCTCAAGACAGTGTTATATCTTGAGTTTGAGCTTTTGAGCTTTTATATAGCGCAATATCCATTAAACGTGCTCAAAGCACTTTACGTGAGTTCCCTGGCCAACAGCATGAAACAGGTAGGACGAGTCATGACGCCTGTAAGACGAAATTACAAGTTTTCCGACAGAGACAGCGCTGTTGACGGTCAGAAACTCATTTTAGACCTGCGTTTGGTGAGAGAATGTGAGTAAAGGGCATTTTCCAAGGACTCAACAATGCGCCGGGCGAGGCTCGAACCCAGGACCTTCCAATCCGAAAGCGAATGTCATACCATTAAACACAGCCGTATAAAGCGAGAAGTCTACCAACTGAGTCATCGGCACCCCCACTCTACAGTTCAATATATTTTTATTTCCTTCTGTATTTATGGAGAGGCGTTGGTTGAATCAATAACATTTTAATGGCAAGTGCAATTTGACTATGATTTTATGAATCCAATGCGCTGCACGTTACGTGAGACGTTCAATAGCAAAAATAAAATTTATCATCTCAAGACAGTGTTATATGATGGAAGGGCCTGGCCCATAAAATCCATTTTTAAGAATATCTTTTGAAATTGATGGTTTGAGTGTTACTTAGAAACCAAGGTCTTACATACTTATCCGTGGTCTGCGCTTGTATGCACGTTGCCTATCGTATCCCTCCACGGCAACAATCAAGCCCCCCGATGTCCGGTGGGAGACGATTACAAACAACTGACTTAATATGATCAAAGAGAGGGGGACTGGGGATACCCCTCTAATATACGTTGCCCTTGTTTCGAGCCGAAAAAAGTCCCGGCAACACTTTTACGTAGCTTCTCTGACTTTGAACAGAGCTGCATATACAAGTTAGAAGTCGGTTTGGACAAAACTGGGGGAGAAGTTACCAGGCTTTTCCA
Organism: Berghia stephanieae; assembly: GCF_034508935.2. Taxonomy (NCBI): domain Eukaryota; kingdom Metazoa; phylum Mollusca; class Gastropoda; order Nudibranchia; family Aeolidiidae; genus Berghia; species Berghia stephanieae. Next base: position 65,276,867 of record NC_088364.1, read on the forward strand.
CCAGCTAGAAGAGACATTGGATGGCAGCCAACCGGCTTCGTTCGAGAACCTGCTTAACGACGGCACGCTCACTTCATCAGTGGGCGCTTGCCACCTGTCCAACATGCTCCCGTTGTGGTCAAGAGCCCGAAATCGCAGAGCATCTAGTTGAACGGTGCGTTGTGACGAAGCTTCCGGGCGAATTTTCGAGTGCGGTAGTGAGTTTGCGTCCTCGATAGATCGTCATAACATAGTAGTGTGAGAACCATTAAAACCTGCTGCTCCCATGACGACCTATTCTACAACACAATTGGTCGAATTGTGAATTCATATGAGTGATGAACCATCCCAGTTACCGATCACTTGGAATCTTTCCGTCTAACTGATCACACGCATTTTTGGTCTCTCTCTCGTATTTGTGACGAGAATTATAATACTACCCTGCTATTGTAGGAATCTTTACTTCTTTTTGTATTTTTATTAAGTTAATGATGTGTTTATTTATTGAGTAATCTCCACCTCCGTTATGTACTCTGAGTTTGTAGGGATGTTGCTCGGTGACAGCCTCAAACTGGTCAGGAACGTCAACCTCTGATGACCACGAGATCATTCCCTCCTATGTAGCCACTGAGTGTTATGGTTTCAATGTGCCCTCGTCGCCACACATAGCCAAGAAAGTCGATTTGCCTTTTTCTGATGGTTTTCAGAATCTGTATGGATTTCCCTATTCTACGTAAAACTTTTTCGTTTGTTATTCTATCCGATCATTTGATGATTAGCAAACTTCTGTCTTATTACTTACCAAAAGGGCGTGCTTAATTACTCTGCTGCCTATATGGTTTCTAACGTAATGTATCTATGTTATTGTTGGTTGAAGAAGGGTTTTGAGCCCGAAACGTTCCGTGTTTTTTATATTTTGCTCTTTCTTTGAAACTGTTATATTCATTTTTCTAAAATTATTACTCTATACAGTCCACAGCTTCTAGCAGCTTAGCATCACTTTGATATGTGTTATTCAAAATGTGATCGCATGAGTTTTATGCAGAGAATTATAATTTCTAATTAGCTTTATGTTATGTTCGATTTTTCAATCTCTTATGTCTTAAAGAAATTAAATGTATACAGCTTTTTTTTTACTGAGCTAAAAAGCAAGCAATAAAATAGTTTTATGCCATCGTCAATTGATTGTTATTAATAGATCTAGCTGCCTTATTCGTTATTTCTAGCACTATCTTTTATTTATATCGACCGAGAGTGCGATGAGTAAAGAAATGGTTGGCGCGAAATGGTCTAGGGCATAAGGCAATACCCTATGACCTAGAATGTCCGGGTTCAAGCCCAGTTTTCTTTGTTTTGTTTTGTTTTGTTTTATTTATTTTTTTTGTTTGTTTTTGTTTTTTGTTTTTTGTTTTTTGGTTTGTTTTTTTTTTTTTTGTTTTTTGTTTTTTTTGGGGGGGGAGTTGTTTGTTCATTGTTTTTGTTTTTTGGGTGGGATTCTTTTAATTGTTTTGTACAGTTTTTCTTTTCTTTTCTTTTCTTTTGTTTTTTGTTTGTGTGTGTGTGTGTGTGTGTGTGTGTGTGTGTTTGTTTTGCTTTGTTTTCCTTATTTGTTGTTGTTTGTTTTTCACTCAGGCAAAATAATTCAACACCAATTTGGTACCTTTGAACAACTTGGGTGATTCCTATTGACATGATACATAATCTGTGTGCTGTATTTTCTCTATTTCTTTATGAAAATGCCAACGCCACATCAAACAAGAATATTGATTTATCGTTATGAAAGTTTTAAAAATTGCATAATTTTGAAACTTTTATAATATACTTATTTATTATTCAAAGTAATAATTCGATTTTAATAATCAGGCAATTGATACAAGTAACATTTCAAGCCTCGGTTTTTACAAGTCCAAACACTGAATGAAAGTTACAATATTAGGGGAAAAGGGAAAAGTGAGTGGAGCAGGCACTTATGTTGGCGTGCTGGATGACATCGACTGCATAGCATCCCTCTCACGGCCAGGCGGAGTTGTCGTATCAGTAAGGTCGCCACTAAAAAAAATGTTATTCTCTATTGTCTTCTCGTACTTTTCTCCTCACTTTAATGATAGGGAAACGATACTATATTTTTTTTAAAGTGTGAGTGATTGTGTGGGTGATAAAACCAATACAATTTTGGAAAACCTTCTGATAACAGTGACATATTTTCATTACATATACTTTTTAAATATTTAACTTGAGCTTTAACTTGATCTTTTATATAGCGCATTTTCACTAAACGTGCTCAAAGCGCTTTACAAGGGGTCTCTGGACAACAGCAACACATAACATTACAATTTTTTCTTGCAGAGTTAACGCTGCTAACGGCCAGATACTCATTTTACACCTGAGTACGGTGAGAGAATGTGAGTGAAGAACCTTTTCCAAGGACTCGACAATGCGCCGAGCGAGGCTCGAACCCAAGACCTTCCTATCCGAAAGCGAGTGTCCTACCACTAGACCATATAGCCGCACAATTTACCTGCTAGACATATCATTTCAGAACTCTAGTCTGCATACCAACCACGTGATCAAAAACATCTCATAGGTTCTTATCCTGGATTACGAGTGGACAAAGCAATCGCACATGAAAGGAGAATTATTATATTCGTGCTTCATATCAATAGACTTGTGTATAAGAGTAAAAGTAGCCTAAGGAAAAAGACCTGAAAAAGTGTAATTGACACCGTGTCAGTTAAAGCAAAGAAGAAAAAATACACGAAAAATAAAACATCCCAAAAAATAAACCTGCTTCTTAGGGGGGGGGGGGGGGGGGGCTGGGGGTTCCTTTATTTTTCTTTCTTACTTTGTCTAGACTGTGCGGCTATGTGATCTAGTGGTATGACTGTCCTGGGTTCGAGCCTCGCTCGGCGCATATTTGAGTCCTGAGAAAAGGCTCTTTACACACATTGTCTCACCGTACTCGGGTGTAAAATGATTACCTGGCCGTTAACAGCGGCGTCTCTGTCCAAAAAAAATGTAATATCGCATAACAGGCGTCATGTCTCGTCCTAAATGTTAAGTGTTGCTGTTGGCAAGGGACCTCTTGTTAAGCGCTTTGAGCACATTTAGTGGATATTGCGCTATATAAAAGCTCAATTTTTTTTGAAAAATTTTTAGCACTGTTTCATGCATACTTTTATAGTTTTTATCTTACATCAGTGCCTGCAATCAAATTTGTAACAATAACGGAATGACATTTGAGCTACACACATCAATAGACTGTGTAAAAGATAATATGTTAACATTGGTACCGTTGTCTGACCAATCCATGCACGTCTTCCAGCGTGTCTGACACAACCATATCCATTTCAGTTCAATGTCTTAGCTCATTCATCTAATAATTATCTATTGTTTATTAGTCTTGCTGGTTTTTGGTGAATGTTTATACTAGATGTTTTGTTTTTGTTTTTTGTCGGTGTTTTGATTACGTATGGTTGGTTTGTTAGGGGGTTTTTTTGTTGTTTTTTTTTTTTTGTTTTGTTTGTTTGTTTTTGTTTTGTTTTGTTTGATGTTCTTTTTTTCTGTTCCTTTTCTTTATTGTTGTTGTTTTTTCAAATTGTTTTTTTTTAATTGTTGATTTGTGTTTTGTGTTTTGAGGGTGTGTTTTTGAATCGA
>NC_088364.1:65285499-65295499 GCF_034508935.2 Berghia stephanieae
ATAGAATTATAATGAAATATACCATATCTTTTGATAAGAGAGAGAGAGGGAGAGAGAGAGAGAGAGAGAGAGAGAGAGAGAGAGAGAAATAAAACAACAACAACAACGACAACAACAACAACACCAATGTCAACAGTAAACAACATGTTAATGAAAAGATGTTCGGAGGGTTATTATTTTGTTTTGATAGTATGTAGGTAATGAAAAGACCAAAAAAAAGTAGTAGAAATACAGAACTGACAACTTCAAAATTTAGAAATTCGTAATTTTTAGGAGATATAAATTGTAGTCGCTGTAATTAACTTTAAAGGTGAACAATTTGCCCCCACAAGGATTAAATGGCACTTCAACATATACTTCCAATAATATAGTTGGGCATCAAATTTCTTTTTCATTAAGTTTTAATGATTTGAGGTGCGGATGTAGTTCTGAAATTGGAGCCAAAATTTCGTAATACTACGAATTTTTTGTACTGGTAGGCAGGTCTGGGAATATGGGGGGGAAAACAGTCCAGTTTTACCAGCTTTATTTTTATATTTGAAATGGAGGTTATTATTTTATATTATTGTACTCAGCATATGAAGCTGTGTCAAAGGGTCGTTTTTGTTGGGGGTTTTTTTGGTGTATTATTTTTGTTTGTTTTTATGGGTTTCTTTCATTTTTTATTGTTGTTGTTGGTTTTTGTTGTTATGTATTTTTTTTGTTTTGTTATTTTTAATTTTTTTTTTGTATATTTGTTTTTTTTTTTTTGTTTTTTTTTTGGTGGGTCTTTTTCTCTTTTTTGTTTATTTTTGTTTTTGTTTTGTTTTGGTTTTTATGGGTATTTTTGTTGTTGTTTTTTTTTTTTTTTTGTTTGTTTGTTGTTTTTTTAAAATAAATTTTTGTTTACTTTTCAAATTTGTATTTTGTTTTCCAGATAAACGACTGTCTGTCCGGATTATTAGTGGTGTATTTAACATTTTTATTGTTTTTGTTATTGACTGATGAAGGGTTTTGATCCTGAAACCTTCCGTGTTTAGCATGTTTGACATTGTGACAAAGATGATCTTTGTTGAAATCCAATATTATAGATAGCATGCGTTTGGCTAAGAAGGTCACAGCTTTGCTATCAGGAAACGGACCAACGCACAAAACTATGTGTAACCATGAACTGTTATAATCTGGATAATAATACAGTTAAGTGAGAATTACTTATAAACGCAGATGGCAAAAAACAATAACAAAGACTGGAGTGACGTCAACTTCATTCTATCTATAGACATTTCAAGGCGAAGGAGAAGTGAGTGAGATGGAGTGGAAGTGATCTTGTTTGGTGTGCTATGAATGGACGCAATTATAGATGTACACGAGAGACACCGGATTAGATCAATGATCGACCGTGTAATGTATTGATGCAATGTGCTGAGGAAAAATACTCACAACATCCGCCACCCAAATTAAACATATCAACGCAAAAAAAAAGGTTGTGTGGAAGCTATAACGTTTATAGATAGTATTAAGTTGACGTCACTGTTATTGTTTTCTGCCACCCACGTTTATGAGTAATTGTCACTAAACTGTATTAACCAGACTATAAACGTTCAAGGTTTCACAGAGTTTTGTGTGTTGGTCCGTTATATTTCCGGATGGCAATGTTGTGAGTTTCTTAGCCAAGCGCACAGCATCTATATATGGTCAAGTAAAATAGTTTGCCTCTACAGTAAAAAAAAATTGAGGCTTTGATTTAATGGGAGCGATCTACATTCATGTTTTCGTCCAACCGACTCATCAATCACGTGATTTGGAGCTGTCCAACGATTGGACATTTCTGAACAAATGCAAACACGCTGCTTTGTTTATGAAAGTTGTAAACATACCATTGTGTCAAGCTGAACATAATGACCAATCGTAATGTTAGATAGTTCAAAATCTGTTAACACTTTTCACTATGTAGGTCACTTTGAGCATATTTTGCAATGTGACTAATGACCTCGAGCTCATGGAAAGTTAATATAGATCATGCCCATTTTGATCTCCTCCTAGGGAGAATGAAAATGGTATCTTTAACTACCAAAGAATACGACGCTTAAAAACCAGATAAACCCAGATAAAATGCAGAACTTGCCGAAATGACGTGCCAATTATTTCTCTGCCAGTCCATAGCAGTGGCTATGTGGTCTTGTGTTATGACACTCGTTTTTGGGTTGGAAGGTCCTAGGTTCGAGCCTCGCTCCGCGTATAGCTGATCCTTGGAAAAAGACTCTTTAGTCCCATTCCCTGACCGTAGTCGGGTGTAAAATGAGTACCTGGCCACCGTTAACAGCGTTATCTCTGCCGGAAAAAAATATATAATATATCGCCTACATCAAGCGTCATGTCTGGGTCTTTTATAAGTTACGTATTGCTATTGGTCAGGGGCCCTTTGTAAAGCGCTTTGAGCAAGTTGAGTGAATATTGTGCTATATAAAAGCTCAAGATGTTCATCTGGTTTTTAAGCGATGAATTTTTGTTTTTATATGTTTTGTTAATAGCTGAAGAACAGTTTTGAGCCCGAAACGTTCCGTGATTGATATTTTGTAATTTTGTATGCTGTTATATTCATTTTCTGTTCATTGCTTATTACAGTCCACAGCTTTTAGCAGCTTAGTATCACTTTGGTGTCTGTCTTTCAGCAGAGTTAATGAAGAGGAAAAATGGCTGCCGCTTCGCCAAGCTCACTGACCTCCACCAGTTGGAAGAGGTTTCGATTTTGACATTTCTATATTATATTAAGTCACTCAATACTAGAGATTTTTGCAACTTTTTGAAATTGGAAAAAATGTATTTAAAATGAGCATCTACCTACATAGATAGTGTTATTCAACTATCATTGACATGCAAAATCTAAAACATTAGCTTTGATAGTACGCCTATAATTTGTCTCATAAAAATGTGATAAATAGGCATGGGGTAAAAGTAACCCGGGTAAACTACGGATATAGTCGGTGTTGGGGTCGAGTAAGTTAACCAGATAACTGCCGTCATCTGCAAAACACGTTTTGAAAATTTGGCCAGAAAACTCGTCATTCAAATATCAATCAATTTAAATGACACAGATCTCGGCAAAAACTCTCAATTCTGGGACTTAAGGAATACCTCGTGATCCTGGTTTAATCAGCATACAGTGCGTTCTTGGAACTATAGATAGTTCGAAGTTGACGTCGCTCGGGTCTTTGTTGTTGTTTTTGCCATCCGCGTTTATGAGTAATTCTCTCTATTCTGTATTCTCCAGACAACAAACGTTCAAGGTTACACATAGTTTTGTGTGTTGGTCCGTTATACTTCCAGATGGCAATGTTGTGAGCTTCTTAGCCAAGAGCATACTATCTATAATTTACCTGCTTAACTCACTCATTGAAATTAGTGAGCCATCGTTTATATACGCTAAACATGACAGGGTCAAAGTCATATATATTTCAGTTCACAGCTTATAATATTTAATTCAATTTGCCTGTAACAAATTAAATATACCCATTCGAGTCGAATTCCTAGGCGCACGATTCCCTTGATAGGGAAAATAGGTTAAATCCTGTGGAAATCTTTACAAATTGCAAAGGGAAGGGTTGGACTCTCAAATACCAAAGTATACCATGAGATTCGCCTCCCCTAGTCACCAATATTATTACATTCGTTGCAGCTACTCGACTGTATCGAATAGATGCCCCCTCCTCCTTCTATTTTTTCAGAATTTTCGATCAACCCCCCCCCCCCCAAGTTATTCGCACCCCCCCCCCCACCCTCATTCCCCTTTCTTCTATTATATTTAAGCTCCTGGAATGTTCCGGTGACAATTCGCTAAAAGGAAAAACTAAACAAAAAAAAGGGGGAGGGAGGGATGGGGAAGAAGAAAAAAAGCCTTTAAAAAAAAATATCGCTGTTATTTTACTAGCTTTTTTATTTTAATTTTTGATTGGAAGAAAACTATTATATACATTATATCTCGCCTCGCAAAAATTAGAATCTGTCCAAACTGCGCATCCCCCACCCCCCTCTCCAAGTTCTATGGATTGGTCAAATTGCGCCCTTTCCCCTCCCCCTTCTTTGATCAAATTGCGCAAACCTATCCACCCCCCCCCCCTCCCATCCTTCTGTTCCGAGCCCCTTCTATTGAACTTTGGCCAAAATACACCCCAACCCTTCTCCCCCCCCCCCCCCCCCCCCCCCCCCCCTTCCTTTTTTTCTATAATTTGATACAGTAGAGTAAGTATTTCCGTACCGGCAGGAAACTCTGCAAACATTTTACGAGTTCGTTTGAACGGGGCTCTGACTTGTTTACAGAAATCGATGCTTTAAGATAAAAACGTTAGCTTTTCTCTAGCGCAGTATCACTCAATGTATGAGCTCAAAGCGTCTTATAGAGGGTCTCAAATCAACAGCAACGCTAAACATATAGGACGAGACAGTGAGGCTATATATATTACAATTTTCCTCGATAAATTCAACGCTTTTATCGGCCAAATGCTCATTTCACGCCCTGAGTGCGGTGAGAGAATGATGTGAGTAAAGAGCCTTGTCCAAGGACTCAACTATGCGCCGCTCACAGCAGGACTTAATCCCTGGACCTTCCGGTCCGAAGGTGAGTCATACCAGAAGACCACATAGTCGCAAAAGAGGATGGATATCCTTGAATATATTTTCCCCAGAATGTATTTTCCTCAAAACGGCACAAAGTCAGATGAAATCTTAATAATTGACAAACAATTTTTAAACCATGCTCAAAACGCGGATGGCAATGTTGTGAGTTTCTTAGACAAGCGCATACTATCTGATATTTGCATTTCAGAGCATCGCTTGACGTTTTTAACTGTGAATGGGCATGATCTATATTATGTACAATGTCATGTACTCGAGGTCATTGGTCACATTGCAAAGTGTGCTCAAAATGAGCACATAGTGAAAAGTGCTCACAGTTTGAGAAATAATCGGCCATTTTCCTCAGCACGACTTATGGGTATGTTTACAACTTTCATAAACAAAGCAGCTTGTTTATATTTATTGAGAAATGTCTAATCGTTGTACAGCAACAAATCATGTGATCGATGACTTGGTTGGACGAAAACATGAATATAGATCGCTCCCATTCATATTGTGTTGTTGTGTTGTTTTATAGAAGAATCGAAATTAACGTCACACGGCTCTTTGGTATTGTTTTTACCCAGCCATTTTTATGAGCGGTTCTCGCTAAATTGTATTGATCAGACTAAACGCTTTAAATTTTCACATACTTTTGTGTGCTGACGAAAGAACGTATAGATAGTATGAAGTTGACGTCTCTTGGGTCTTTGTTATTGTTTTTTGCCATCCGCGTTTATGAGTAATTCTCACTTAATTGTATTAACCAGACTATAAACGTTTAAGGTTACATATAGTTTTGTGTGTTGGTCCGTTTTACTTCCGGATGGCAATGTTGTTAGTTGCTTAGCCAAGGGTATACTGTCTCTAGCATCAATAGTTTAAAATATATCTCGGATGTGTTCTTACACGCTCAAGCGCATTTCATTGAAATTGCGTATGCATGAATGTATGAGTGTGTGTGTGTGTGTGTGTGTGTGCGCGCGCGCACGCGCATGTTTTGTGATTGTTTATCAATGGAGATCTTTGATTTTCCTTTTTTTTTTCCACCAAAGCGGGTGTTCCTCTGTCATATTCCATTCATTACACATTGTTTTGTTTCGTGCTCCAGTAATCAGATTGGAATCCACTTGATTTTTATCCTTCAACTAGCTAACTGTCGGACTATGGAAAAAAAAACACGTATCTAAAAATTTGGCCAGAAAACTCAAACTCAACTCCTTCAAATATTGATCGATTTAAATGACCATCGTCTTGGCAAGAAATCTCAAACCTGAGACTTCGGCGAAGTCACTGGTCTGAGAGTTTTAGCCAAGACGATGGTCAATTAAATCGATCGATATTTGAAGGACGAGTTTTCTGGCCAATTTTTTTTAATATGTGGGTTTTTCCAAAGCCCGACAGTTAGCTAGTCAAACCAATAATCCAATAATCTTTCCTATCAGATATCACGTTTAACAAATAAAACTATTGACTGTTTTTTTTTATGGACGTGTTCATTTCAGAGTTCAACTAAATCAAACGTTTTGACACTCGTAGTAAATCTGTCATAAACTGACAATTTGATTTATCATCATTTTGGCTGAAATAGTTTCACTTCATATATAGATATAGAATAAAGTTGACGTAATTCGAGTCTTTGTTATTGTTTTTTTTTTTTCTATCAGCGTTTATGAGAAATGCTCACTAAACTATATTAACTACACTTTAAACGTTCACGGTTTCACATAGTTTTGTGTGTTTGTTCGTGAAACTTCCGGATGGCAATGTTGTGAGCTTCTTAGCCAAGCGCATCCTATCTATTTAAAAATAATAAAATAAAATGAAAACTAAATTTGGATCACTTTCTCTTGGAATAATATTGATATTTCTTTTCATATGTTCAAATTCAAAAGTATGAATAAAATTTTTTTTAAAATAAAAAATTCCCTTTATTCATCTCATAGGGGAAATTTTTCTCTAGGGTCTATTCCAAGGGAAGACTGGTATAACCCACGCGTCAGCCGCAGTGCAGCGCCGCAAACTGACCTAGATTGAGATGACTTGCTCAAGGCCACACAGCATAGCGGTGGGTGATCGAACTGGGTATCTTTCGGGTACGAAGCAAAGACCGTACTGCCGTGCCACGCTGCCCAGAGGTTTTCTTGTCAAAATTTTAACAAAATTCTTTTTGTCATTTTACAATAAATGAATAATGGTTCCCTATTAATTATGATATTGAAATGAGAGTTTTGTCAAATTCCACATCAGCGGAAGTCCTGTTTTCAATTTTCATTAAGGGGAGGGAACTCTATTAATATGATATCTCAACATCACTCCGGAGCACTTGGCAGTTGATTCTGTAGGACACGTTCCTGTTATCAAATAACAGATTTCCACATGATAACGATGCTGCCGGGATCGTGAGGTTGCTGGCAAAGTCTTGATTGATAATTGAGAATATCAATTTTATCGATTCCCAGTTAACCAGTTAACTTCCGTACTCTGGGAAAACACGTATTTACAAATTTGGCCAGAAAACTCGTCCTTCAAATATCGGTCAATTTAAATGAATCATCTTCGAAAAAAAAACCTCTCGAACCTGCGACTTGATGGAAGACTTCGCGAAGTCCCAGGTTTGAGAGGTTTTGGCCAAGATAAGGGTTAATTAAATCGATGGATATTTGAAGGACGATTTTATGGCCAAATTTTAATACGTTTTTTCTAGAGCACTGCTTAATAGTTGACAGTTTGTTTGGTTGATTGTTTTGTGAGTGCTAGACATGAAGATGGCGTAAGGGGGTGTTTGATTTTCGTGTAACTGTAGAATTTGGGGGCGGGGGGGGGGGGAGGGGAGGATAGAGTAGTGTTGTTTGGAAATGAAATTGTGGGAGGTTGATTTAGGTTGATGTCCACAGGGAGTTGGTTGGATAACGTGGTGGTGGTGGTGGTGGTACTGGTGGTTGTGGTGGTGGTGGTAGTGGTGGTGTTGGTGGTGGTGGTGGTGGTGGTGGTGGTATTGGTGGTTGTGGTGGTGGTGGTGGTAGTGGTGGTGGTAATGGTGGTGGTGGTGGTGGTGTTGGTAATGGTGGTGGTGGTATTGGTGGTGGTAGTGGTAATGGTGGTGGTGGTTGTGGTAATGGTGGTGGTGGTGGTAGTGGTGATAATGGTGGTGGTGGTGGTGGTTATGAGTGTTATATTAAGAGTGGTAGGGGGAGTAGTAATTGTGATAATGAAAGATGAGGATGGTGATGATGATGATGATGATGATGATGATGGTGATGATGATGATGATGATGATGATGATGATGATGATGATGATGATGATGATGATGATGATATTGATGATGATGATGATGATGATGATGATTAAAGTTACTTTATTTTCAAAGGAAAACAGTAATCGTATTTGTATCAAACATAAACCCTTAAGTACCACCTGGAAATAAACAGGTAACAGAATAAATATTAAAAGGTTACATGGAGGTTAACACCGCGGGGCAAACCGATTTCGGATCATCGTGAGTTGTTTTTTTTTTTTTTTAATGGGAAAAACGACAGCGTTTCAATTTGTTTACTCTTTACTGATATTTTGGGTTTATCCACTTTCGATTTAACAGGTTTTTATTGAATCCTATTTTGCAACTCTTCTATTCGATAAATAAAAACAAATTTTCAATCGAGACAAATCTGGATACTAAAATAAATCAGACTAATCATCGACCTTATTTCACGCATGGATGAACACAATGATCGTAGCCGCTGCCAGCCCAAATAAATATGTCAATTGACACCCCTATTAACCCAGTGACTTCAAACGTCCTTCCGCTAAATAATTAAAACATTTCACACATTTTGCAACCCGATTTCTACCACTAATAAATCACATAATAAACTCAATGTGTTCTTTTGTATGCTTTACATTTATGTGGTCTGCTGATATTACTCTCGACATCGGATTGGAAGGTCGAGGGTTCGAAACTCGCTCTGAGCTGTGCATAGTTAAGTCCTAATAAAAAAAGGATCTTTACTCACATTCTCTCGCAGTACTGCCGTACTCTGGAAAAAAAAAACATGTTTTATAATTTGGCTAGAAAACGTGTCCTTCAAATATCGATCGATGTAAATGAACCTCACCTTGGCAAAAAAAAAACTCTCAAACCCGGGACTTCACGAAGTAAAATATGGGGTTTTCCTGAGGACGGCAGAGTACTTAGGTGCAAAACGCTAATACAACCCAACCGTATGTATACCTGGGTTGTTTGGGAGTCTGTGAATGAGAGAAATAAGAAAGAAAATGGTGCAACGGAAGGCAGCACGCATGGTCACTGGTGATTACAGAACAATCATAAACGTAATTGGCATTGTTAAGAATTCGGGGAGGACAACACTCGAGGAAAGAAAAAAAAAGGCTAAAGTAACAATGTTTATTTAAGATGTGCAAAGGTCTGGTAGACACCAAAGGTAACAAACTCCAACAAAGACCAACGATTCCAAGAACAAGATGTCACCACCAACGGTACCTAACACCATGGTCTGACATAGCATTGTTATGAATTTGGGGTGGACAACAATCAAGGAAAGAATAAAAAGAGCTAAGGCAACAATGTTTTTTTAAGATGTGCAAAGGTCTGGTGGAAGTCAGAGGTAACGAACTCCAACCAAAACCAACAATTTCAAGAACAATACGACACGACCATAGATACCTAACACCAAGCTCGACATTCTGAGGCATTCCCTTGGCCAATCAAAACTCCTGTAATCTTTTGCACAGATCAAGCACTAGTGGGACGGGGTTAGAGACAAACTTGTCAACAACATTGATAATCTTTCTGGGATATTGATAAAGGAATGGAACAGCATTCTTCAAGAGATCATGCAACGTTATATCGGCCATCGAGGCCAGAAGCGGATCTAGTCGCCACTGAATGTATTAATGACACGCTTTAATATTCCGTAACCGGCATGTTTTGTTTGTTTATTTTGTTTTGTTTTTGTTTTGTTTTGTTTTGTTTTTGTTTGTTTTTGTTTTTTTTTTTTTTGTTTTTTTTTAAATATTTTTCAGGTCTGATAACCCTTAATTATTATTGGCTCATTGTAGTATCGGAAATACTCTCAAACCAAGGCAAAATTCTGCCCATTATACCAGTGTTTAAAACAGCCCATAATTTATTTTTTAATTGAGCTTTATATAGCGCAATATCCACTAAATGTGCTCAAAGCGCTTTACAATTGCTTCCGGTTATCAGACCTATAAACATGTACACGTCAACCGTAACATACGAAAAACATCCGTAATAAAAGACACTCATGAAATGCCTACCATATATTCGTTTTCCTCAACACAGCATACAAACTCAACCCAAGTCTCAAATTAATGGACATAAATTCAACTGAAAGCACAGTTCGTAACGTCACACCTTCTTCTCAT
>NC_088364.1:65300499-65317999 GCF_034508935.2 Berghia stephanieae
CTGTTAAGAGGCGACCCAATATTTCCTGGTATTTTGGAATGCAGCCATTCTTTTGGTAATTATGAGGCATCATAGCTTTGTATAATATAATAAAAGGTTGGGTGGAGCAAAAGAATGACTATATAAACATCAAAAAGAGGAAGTGGGGATGGATAGGCCATACACTTAGAAAATCTAACTGCATTATCACAAGACAGGCTCTGATATGTAATCTCCAAGGAGGAAGAAGACCAAGGAGGACAAGAAATAGTTGGCGACGAAGCACGGTGGAGGAAGCTACAGTGGAATGTTGACTCATACCTCACGCCCCACCCCCATTCCAACCCTCTCCCCCTCCCTCCCCCCCCCCCCCCCCACACACACATACACCACACGCACACATACACACACACACACACATACATACATACATACACCCGTACCCAGCCTGCAATGTTGAAATTCTTGCATAGATATGAAGGGTAGGAGGTAGGGAGGGAGGAATGGAGGTTCCATTACAAAGATGAGTATCGTGCAACATAATTTCGGGAAATATTAGACTTCCAATTATGTATATTTACCATTTAACCAATTTTCCCTTTTAAACGTCATGGGATAATGATCCAGTTTAGCCGTGTAAACGTCGATGGATTTACGATAATTACCCGTTACCCATTGATGTTATCTCGGGTCAAGGGAGCTAACTTCTTGCCTTTAAATGCTAATGTAGAAATACGTTTTAATTAAGCTACCATTATTTTATGTCTGTCTGCCGCTAAACAAAAGTATAATAGGTAGATATAACAACTTACATCAGATGACAATGTTATTGAGTCAAATGGTTGATTCTTATATATAAAAAGCAGTCCTTCAGAGCCATTAGGCCCATGGAGTGGGAGTAAATCTAGTTTCTATAGCGTGAAACTAACAACTAAAATTGCTTGCTACCCTTTGGATAGGGCGATAGTATATCGTGATTGGGTAGCTGGGTCTGTTAGATCTGGAGGAAAGTACTTTGCGACAGACTAGCGTCATATCCAGAGGATAGCAAGCAATTGCTATATTCCGTTTCACGCTATAGAAAACGGGATAAACTCCAGCTCTATGGGCCTAATGGCTCTGAAGGACTACTAAGTCTAAGAAACAAAACTCACTCTCCCTGTAGAAGGAACGACATTGATGTCATTCAGCTCGTTGTTATTGTTTTTAGCCAGCCCATTTCTATAAGTAGTTTTCACTATAATATTCTATCAATCAGACTAGAAACGTTCAAGATTTTCACAAAATTGTGTGTGTGTCGGTACGTCATATCCAGCTGGCGGATGTTGTGACTATTTTGGCTAAACGCACAGCATCAATTGAAAGCATCTATACGTTACTTTACTATCAAGAAACATTTTTATTGTATTTGTTTTTATTGACTATATGAATCCTTGATTTGGCTATGAATTATTTTTTTTCTTTTTTTTTTTTTTTCACTTAAAATTGATATTTATATTGTAAAGTGCCCAGAGCTTGTGTTTTTCACGAGAATGAGCGCTATATAAATGTGTATTATTTTTATTATTATTATTATTATTATTATTATTTATTATTATTATTATTATTATTATTATTATTATTATTATCCATTGACGTTGACTGCCCGCACTCTGCGATGACGAATGTCAACCCATACTTCCGTCTGTTAATTTGGCGCAAATACACATATTATCAAGACTTTGAAGACTATCAAATTATGCAAAGAGTCGGGAAAATAAGTAGTCGTTCAAGAGCCATTAGACCCATAGAATTTGAGTTATCTCAATTTCTATAGGACAATAGCAATTGCTTGCCATCATGTTATTATTGTCATTATTATCATTATTATTACTATTATTATTACTACTATTACTACTACTACTACTACTACTACTACTACTACTACTACTACTACTACTACTAGTACTACTACTACTACTACTACTACTACTACTACTACCACTACTACTACTACTACTACTACTACTACTACTACTACTACTACTACTACTACTACTACTACTATTGACCCGGAACATACGAAAAATGGTAGCCATTCTAAAATTGTGTGTCACAGACCGGGATGTTTTTTCAGAAAAAAAAAACAAAATTATAATTTATAAAGGGCCACTCATTCTTATGCCACTCAGCTATCTATCTACTGATTGGCACAACGTGTAGGTGAAACTTACGATGTTTTATTCCTTGTGTTATTCGATAAGAGACGAGACAAATCCGTGCTCAAGATGAAATCGGACTTTAACGAAAAAATATCCAAACAAACAAACAAACAAACATATGAGAATAACAAAAGAAAAACTATTGTGCGGAACAAAAGCATTACCATTTTTATACAAGACATGGCTCCTCCCCCCCCCCCCCCAATACACACACACATATATTTATATATATATATATATATATTATATATATATATATATATATATATATATATATAAAAACACCCATTCTATTATGCACTCAATGACCTCATCACGCCTTAGCCTTGGAGAGACTTCGGGATTTTACTACCCGCCAAGACATAAAATATCACGGGATTGGAGAAGAACCAGCGATTCATTCATGAAAGAAATAAAATACGAATAAATTCATGAGTCAAGGCCGACGTGTACATATATACAGGTCTGACATCCGAACCCAATTATGGGCATAGTTTAACATTGTTGTAATGGACAATACTGTGCGTCATTTTTGGGGGATTTCCATTACAACAATGATGAGCCCATAAGGAACTGGGTTATCAGACCTGCAATATATATAAGAGCACGTCGGTTGAGGCCCAATTGGAAATGTACAACAACCTTATATGAAATGATCTCTCAACAAGTGGCTTTATCATCGTGCATATATCAACAGGTCTGGTAACAACAACAACAACAACAACAAAAACAAAAAACCCGCAAATATGGGCTTGATTTAGCAATGGTGATTGTACTGGACAATATTTCGCGTTTGGTTTTTGAGTGCATTTGTCTGAAAAAGTGTGTAGAAAACAGTGCCAGTCGATGAAAGAAAGAAAAATACAAGAAGATAAAACATTTTTAAAAAATCAAAATTCAGCCTACTCCAGTCGAGGCAGGCTGATTCTTTTGAGATAGGTTTTTTTGTATGTTGTTTTTTTTTATTTGTTTTTGTTTTATTTGTTTGTTTCTCTTTAGTTGTTTTGTTTTTGTTTTTGTTTTGTTTTTGTTTTGTTTTTTTGTTTTTTTTGTTTGTTTGTTTTTTTTTGTTTTTTTGTTTTTATCTTGGTTGGTTTGTTGTTTTCTTTTGGGTTTTTTTTTTTTGGTTGTTTTCTTTTGGGTTTGTTTTTTTTTTTTTTTGTTTTTTTTTTTTTTGGTTTATTGAGTTTTTTGTTTTTGTATTTTCTTTCTTGCTTTGACTGGCGCTTTTTTTATACACACTTTATCTTACATCAGCACCTGCTCCCTAACTGTATTGAATATAAATACTAAGAAACTAAGCGGCAAATAACCTTGATTTCTCTTCTATTTTTTAAAAATAAACAATGACGATTTCTTTAATGTCAGGCTTAAAAACACGATGCAGGCGTCATGCCTCGTTCTACTCGTAAAGTTGGCTATATAAAAAGGCAAAAAAAAAATAATAGGAATAAATATTTATAGCGCAATTTCCACTAAACGTATCCAAATCGCTTTACAATGGTAAAGCGATTTGGATACGTTTAATGGAAATGCGCTATAAATATTTACTTTTATTCTTTTTTTTTTTTTTTTTGTAGCTTTTTTTTTATATAGCGCAGTATCCACTAAACCTGCTCAAAGCGCTATATTACATTTAACCGCAATGATGTACCTTGCGATCGATTGTGTACGCGGAAAGGAGACATAGAACAGTTATTTATAATTATACAATGTAACTTATAGTGTAATCATGAGGATATTTCAAACATCAGAAAATGTTCTAAGAGCGCATGTGATGAAGGATGGCGTGAATGAATTAACTCGTGTATTTAACGACTTCAAAAACAAGGGAAATAACATCCGTATTTATTACTCTACATCTTTGTCCGCGAAGAGTTGTCTCCTTTACAAACGTCATGTAAGGGACACAGAAATATGAAAAGCACAAAATAAAAAATAAAAAGTCCGCGGTCCCGATAGCTCAGGTGGTAGAGCATTCGCTTCACGCGCAAAGAGATAGGAGTCCATCCTCGATGAAGTCAATACTATTTTTTGACCCCTGTCCGTCCAACGATGATTGGGTCGCTGGGTCTGTTAAATGTGATTAGATGGGAATGGGGAAAAAAAACACACCTTGCCATAGGCTAGCGTCCTATCCAAAGAGTATAAATGAATTACTATTGTCCGTTTAATGCTATAGAAACTGGGATAAACTCCGACTCCATGAGCCCGATGGCGCTGAAGTACAGCTTAAAAAGAATAATCACAGAGGTGATTACGAATATGAGTAGGTTTGTTATGTTTTGTTGTTGTTTTTTGTTTTATTTTTTTTTTTTGTTTTTTGTTGTTGTTTTTTTCTATGTGACGACACACGATTTCGCAATGACTATCCCGCACAAATCTTTGGGCCTCTTTTTCGCTCACGAAGTGCCCGAATTCGCGTCAAAATATGGGACGAAGCCGTTTCGTATATGCTATTTTTAAAAAATAATTACGACGCTGTTTATCGATGAATATGACTGAAAGTTGGCACACAGTTCGAAAAAAAGGTCATTTTAGATTATGTCAAGCGACAAAACTCGTGGGATTACCAGAAGACCGTTAAAAATAGATTTTTACTCTTTGGAGTAAAATATTTCTAAAACTACCGGGCGTGGAGGTTTTGTCGCTGACAAGGTAATACATGAACATTTCTTCTTTTTGGTTGTAAAATTTCATATGAATATGACGAGTACTTTTCCCGTATTTTACAAAACACCATCCTAATTTGCTCTTCAAGTTTCAATCTTTTAATCCACTTATTACGCAAGATACAAGCAAAGGTCGAAAAAAATGCCGAAAAAGCGTCCCATATTTTCGCGTTTTTTTCCTCTTTGCGGGTCATCCAAATAAATGACACCTTTGAAACTGCATAACTTGTTTATTTATGAATGGATTTTCAAAATTCCAAAACATTTTTACTCAGTGGAGATAGGGCTTTGATTTTAGACAAAAAATTTCCTCAAAAAGAGAAAAAAAAACATTTTTCATAGTCATTGCTACACGCTTTGTAAAGATTGGGAAATTTGGTAGGAGCAGATAAAATACGTGGTCAAAAGACGACACCCGTGGCATAATATGTGTTAATGTGTTATGGGACAGCATGACTCAGTGGTACAGTCTTTGCTTCGTACCCGAAAGGTACCGAGTTCGATCACCCGCCGCTGCACTGTGTGGCCCTTAGCAAGTCACCTCGCCCTAGCTCAATTTGAGGCTGGGTTATTCCAGTCTACCCTTGGAATAGACCCTAGAGAAAAATTTCTCCTATGGGATGAATAAAGGGAATTTTATTTTTGATTTGATTTATTTTATTATTTTTAATACTATATTGTTTGCTCTAGTTTTAGATACTGAAATAAGAAACCTGTGAGTTTTCGATAATGGTGGTGAAATACTATAATTAGTAAAACTTCATAAAATGAATAAAGATCCCACCTATGGTATAGATTATGTAACATAGATCCAGCTAATATCATCTGGCTCCAATGTAAAATGTCATTGGTGTCTATTTTGACTGATCGCTCCAGTGTATATGCAACTTGGTCTAGTGGTATGACACAAGGTCCTGGGTTCGATTCCCGCTCTGAGCGACGCATAGTTTAGTCCTTGGAAAGGGATCTTTACTAACATTCTCTCACCGTACTCAGGTATAAAATGAGTACCTGGCCATAAACGGCGTTATCTATCTCCGAAAAAAAACCGCCTTCAGACGTAATGTTTTGTCCTGTATGTTATGTGTTGCTGTTGTTGAGGGACCCTAGTAAAGCGCTTTGAACGCGTTTAGTGGATATTGCGCTATATAAATGCTCGATTGGAGGTGGGGGTATTATATTTTGATTGGTCTCTCCAGTGTGTGTATGGTACAGCAAGTCAAATGTCTTATTGAATCACAAGTACATAGATATTCCAAAATTCAGAAACATTCGTATTTGCATTCCCGAAAGCGTCTTTTTTTAAAGCTTTCACTCCATTTTATTTCATGTCAAAATCATACAAAAGCTTTTTGATAAATAAAGAACTAATCATCCTTCCAAACTGACCTTGAAGCCATACCTAATTTAGATTTGGCAGAACAACAAATATAAAGAGGTGACTGGCATATCAGCAGCGAAGCAGAGTGGAGCGAGAGATTTGACCTTTTTTTTTTTTTTTCGCTCGTATCGCTCGATGCACAGATTGTCTCCAATATACACAGCAGACTCTGAAAGAAATGATAACACATTAAAGCATGGATCGCGTTGAATCGCTCGCTTTCCATCGCTCTCAGTGAAGCCATATAAGAAAATCGCTTCGCTCGCAGTGTGGCCTCAGCCTTAGTCGTGAGCGATAGGACGTGTGAGTGAAAATGGAGACGACCGGATGGTTCTCGTTGTATTAACTCATTCAACCCTAACACAGACTATACCCGTTGTTTACCCGGGTTATTTCTACCCCAATGCCTATTTATTACATTTTTATGAGACAAATTATAGGCGGCTAATGTTTTTAGTTTTTACATGTTGATGGTAGTTGAATAAAAATATATATGCACATGCTCGTTTTTAATACACTTCTTTCCAAATTTAAAAAGTAGCAAAAATCTCTAGGATTGAATGAGTTAAAATGTAATCTTGTTGTAGTTAAATGTTTGTAATTATTTCGTCTAGGAATGTTATGTATCGTTCTTGATAAATGTTTAGTCGTTAAAATACCTTTTAATTGTTCCTTTTGTTTTGTTAACTATTTTGTTCATGTCACCTACTCTCGTATTTCTAGCTGTGTACGCATTTACGGAAGTAGTTTTAGTTTAGCTGACTCACTTTCTGTCTATCTCTAATTCTCTTCTTCTCTCCATCTTGACTCATATTTCAACATTGTGATTGTGAGTCTTGAGCCTTTTGTCTGTGAGTCCCTCTATCTATGTTACGGGCCCCATTTGTCTGCTGACTTTTGCCAAAGCGGTTATATTGAACCCCTCTGTAAACAACCCGTAACAGCCAGACAAAACAAGAAGAAGAAAAAAAATACAAGAAAAAAAATCTCAAAAAAATAAATCTTCCTTTACTGAGGATCGAGGGTTTTGGGTTTTGTTTTGTTTTTGTTTTTACTTTTTTGTTTATTTTGGGGGGGTTGATTTTTTTTTCTTACGGTACCTTTTGTTGGGGCGGGAGGGGGGGTGTGTTCTGTTTTGTTTTTCGCTTTTTGTTTCTTTTGTTTTGCTTTTATTTTGTCTTTTTCTGTTTATATGTTGTTGTTTTGTTTTGTTTTTTGTTGTTTGTTTTGTTTTGGGTTTTTTTTTTGTTTTTTTTTTTGGGGGGGGGGGGTGCTGTGCTTTGTTTTGTTTTTTTTTAGTTTGTTTGTACGTTTGTCTTGTTCTTTTTATTCTTTTATTTTTCGAGCTAACAACAGCATAATTTCCGATTCCTTTATGGAGGTATGTTCCCGTTCTCCGAGAAGAGATAAAATAGTCTTACTTGTCGTCTCTACCTTACTCACCTTAAGGAGCGTATTTTTACAACTATTTTAAAGTAATGATGCGCTCTTTACGGTGAGTACAGAAGATTTCATGTCGCTTTTTTGTGAGTTTGTTTCTTTTGCTTGTTTTCATATGTTTTTGGTTTTGTTTTTTCTTTTTTTCTTTTTAGATTTTTTTGTTATGTTGTTTGTTTGTTTTTTTTTTTTTGTTTGTTTGTTTATGTTTATTTTGTTTTTGTGTCGGTTTGTTATGTTTTTAGTGTGTGTGTTTTTTTTTTTCAGTGGAGGGTTGTTGTTATTTATTTTATCTTTTTTATGGGGGGGGGGGGTTCGGTTTTGATTTGTTTTGTGTTGGTTTTTTTTAATTTTTTTTTTTTTGTTTTGTTTTTGTTTTTTTGTGGGGGAGAGGGGGTAATATTGTTATTGACTGTTGATTAGGTTTTCTATCAATTGTTTTGATTGCGTGACCTGTATGACTACGATGCTGGTCATCGTGTTGTGATAATGGAAGCCATTTTGACTCAGACGATAGAAATCATGTGACCAGGTTTTATTCAGTAAATATAGGTAATGTAGACAAAATGGGATTTATATCCCAGACGGAAGCCATTACTGCTGTAGCCGTCAGGACAGATTCTGAAATTCGTTTGCAAATTCGTTTGAAATCTTGTTCTTCAAGAGAAGAGATGGGGAAAAGCCGATGTGTACATATGTGTAAAAATAAATAACAATGTGAAATTGAATGTAAGCTTCAATTTAATTATACTTATCTCATTCGTCTGTAGTGTTTCATTCATCCTGTTTTGTTGATAAAGGGGAAACCCGAAACGTCCATTTTATCTGTTTTCGTATATTCATTAAAGCTTCCATTCAATTTCACATTGTTATTTATTTCTTCGAGCTTCGCGCAGCAACATTTACATGGAATTAAGACAGCGTAATCCTGAAGTATTTAATTCTTTGCTTGTTACTGCTCTTGTGATAGTTGTTGGCTTCTGATAGACATTCTCTTCCCGAATCATATGCGATCACAACAAATGTAGAAACATTCAAACGAAGATTATCAAAATTCTTCCGCCTAAGAAACACCAACAATGGCTGTCGCATTCAACAACTCTCTCCTCCCTCGAATATAAATACTCAGAAGATATTCAGATTCAGGCATCAATGTAGGTGGCAATTTTAACTCTGTTCTTACCAGCCATTTTGAGAATTTCCCCCGAAAATTCACACCCACCCAACACAAAAATATACTTTTCTTATTCAAACAAAAAAAATGTCACAAGTGCTTCTATACAAAATGAGCTCTACACCATACTGTTTAGTATTTATAGCTGTAATCAAATTATTTCTTAAAATTTTATGATGTAGAAGAGAAACCAGAATGAGAAAACTGTCGGTTGCATCGTAACGAATGTGACGATTTTTCCGATAGTTGGTAAGGAGAGGGTTAAGAGTTAAGAGTGATGAACATTTTTCATTCAAAAGAAAATGCGATCGAAGACAGCTTTATAATTAGAACTATTTCTATAATAAATGAAAATGTTGACTGCCGAATTAAATGACTCGAGAGTAAAGGTACAATAAGCAAAAACTTTGTTTAGATTGGCAAACTCTGCTACAATATCTATTCTTCTATCCATCATCATGATTAGTTGCATTACAGCCGTGGGCAAGAAACTTACGATAAACAATGTAGATATTGTTATAACCATTTTAGATATTCTCTGCTCTTTCGTCGATTTCTCGTTCGTTTCTGTGTTTGTAGCCGTTGCTTTTATTCTCCATTCAGTTTTTTCTTTCAATTTCACGACCAAAACCGTTGTTGTGATAATCATAAAGACAAACGCACCCATTGACAGCAGAGCAAATTGGGTAGTTAGGATCACGTGTTCAATGGCTTCTCGATCCTGTGTAAAAACAAGTCATATTAGAGTTTTGTTCAATCGGGCGTAAAATTTCCTACCAATCCTATTGCTGTAAAATACAGGGACCAAAAGACCTATGACGAACAAGTAACATCCAACCAAACACGCAATAACCCTATTTCTGGTGACTATGGTCCTCACTTGTAACGGAAATGTAACGCAAAGACATCTTTCGAATGTAATAAAAGCTGTTATCAACGTGGTTATCTTTGCGAATGCTATATGAGGTTTTATCATAAATAGATACTGCACCTCGTCCCATGAGACGGGGACATTTAGTTCTCGATACCAAGTGTTGGTAATGACCAACGTAAAACACGAACCGAAATCTGAAATGGCCAAAGCAAAAAGGCTAATGTTGATGGAATCTTTGAATCCAGCTTTGATGAAAACAGCCATGTTGATTGAGTTACTGATTGTCCCGAAGAGGCATATGGCCTTACAGACGCCGGACCATCCTATAATTCTGAAGTAATACAAGGTGATATCGCTGACAATTGGAGTCGATGCAGACAAGCCGTCCTTGACAGTCACAGCGTCCATGTTATGACGTATTGCTTTTTCATTGGATAACGTGACCGTATAATCCATGTTCTTGTTGAGTAACACTAGAATGAATGAAGTTGACGTCACAATACTCTTTTCTTATTGTTTTATAGACCGCCAGTTGGGTGATTAGTTCTCATAAAGTTCAATCACTCAGAGTTACTATCAGTTTTTGCACGACTTATCTGGTGGGCCGAAATGGACGATGCTTTTACTGTTTGTTACTACCTCGCGTTGAGCGAATCACCTACTTCCGTGTAGTCAATAAAGACGCTCTGATGTAATTTTAACCTTTAACTGCGCTTTACCCAGTTAACTGCAGTCCTCTGGAAAAACACGAATTTAAAACTTTGACTCGTCCTTCAAATATGGACCGATATAAATGACCCTCATCTTGGCAAAATCTCTCAAACCCGGGTCTTCGCAAAGTCTTCCTTAAGTCCCAGGTTTGAGAATGTTTTGTCAAGATACAGGTCATTTAAATCGAAGGACGGGTTTTCTGGTCAAATTTTTAAATACGTGTCTTTCCCGAAGACAACAATTATTTGGCTAAACATATTATAATATTCTGACATGGCGGATTTTTGCAAAAAAAAATTCCAAATTTTGCAAGCTGAATACAGCAAAATTTGCAAAAAAAAATTGCAAAAATTTTGCAAAAAGTTGCGATTAATTTTCCTAAAAATTAAAAATCCATAATTCGTTCATGAAAGAGAAATGTGTTTGTTTGTTTTTCAGGGTTTCACGGCGCTTGCAACAAATGTAAGGTCATAGCAGCGGCAGGAAAAAGGAATAAAATGGGATCTAGTAAAAAGTTCTAGAATTACAATTTAAGTACCCAAGAAAAAGGAAGAACACGCTATCAGTGTACTTATTTTGTGATTATCTAACTGTTTCATCCTGACACAAGCACAGGTCCCCCAGTGATGATAATGAAAATTTGTCGAAAAGGAGGAAAATCTACCTGACCGTCAGTCAAACCCAAATCTAATGCAAATATAACATAGCTATTCATAGTTATTTAATATATTATTAGTCCTAATGCACTTCTGATCATTAGACACATCCTGGCCTTTTGCAAATATAATTTAATGAATTGTCATTTCCAATTAAACATTTTAGAGGCCTAAAACGTCGCCCACTATATCAAGTGATTTTGATAAACTTTTGGCCAAAAGACCAGGAGGTATTTGTTTTTCCATAAAAAACCCGGTTAGTGTCTGTATTATTGCAACCTTGTGATGATGCAGCTTATAAATAAGAATCTTTAATTAATTGCAAAACATATTCCATCAACAAATCAAATTTAAATTAGCCTTTAAACAATCATTTCTTAAATCTATCAGCCTCAGGGGCGGTTGGTCACATTGTATTTAAGGCGGCACAAATTCGAAATACAGAATCAAACTTTATTGGTCTAGTTAATTTAACTTAATTTGACCTACTTTGTATGTGTGTGTGTGTGTGTGTGTGTATGTGTGTGTGTGTGGAGGGGGGTATTGCAATTGTTTGCATATGTGCGTGTATTTGCGTGTGCGTGTATGTGTGTGTGTTAGAATATTAACGAGACGTACTCACAAAAGAGCATCAATTATCTTGGACAAAACTTGTCTGTTAACTTTCATCTGTTCATTATAACGACTCACAGACGCAGCATATCCTGTTTCCAACTGATTTCTTATATCTACAACGTTGAAAAGTTTATAATTAACAGCATCTGTGACATGGCTATTTGATTCAGAATGTTTCTTCAGAGCCTGAGAGATGTGCGCAATATCACTGAATCCTCCTGTTGTCCGTTATAGCATACATCACCAAAAATCAAGCAACAAAAACAATGAAGCGTTTTACGGCTTTCACTGGCAGTAAGCCATTCAACATTTTAAAAATAATTATTATTAAATCGGCGCTGTCTCCTCGGTGTGTTAGAAACTAAGTTAAAATTCACTGGTTTGTGTGGACCTAAATCTTTCACCACTATTTTCTCTTGAGGGGATAAGTGTCGGAATCGATTTTCAATTAAAAAATCAACATGATTCATGATTGGTTACAAATTACAGAAATAACTTTTTAAAATAAAATGATTCAAGATAAAAACAGGTAGGTTTCATAAACAATGACAACAGCGATAATATATTTTCTCTGAATACTAACGGTATGACACACATCTTTAGAATAATTGAATTTAAAAATCCACATTAAATTCCAAACGCAAAGCACTTGTTAACTTAACACACAATCAGCGACATCTTTATAATTATACTATTATTAGACAATGCACACAATACAAGTTGAGTAGGGATCGTTGGGAGTGTGCGGGGATGAAGGACTCCGTGGGGTCAGGGATTTTTATTTATAGTACCATGGGGCTCTTCTCGGTGCATACTTTGTTTACTGTTCTTTTTGATATTTAATATATATTTAAGCAAAACCAACAATGATAAAATATATATTTATTGCCATTCTCTTCATCCGTATATCTAAGTGAAGCAAAGCCTCTTCTTTCAGTGATAAAACTGATATGGTTTTAATTTATCCCAAGTAGGACCTCAAGGCGTGCATCGCTGGATTGGCCGTCTTGGCCTAATTATTTTAGCAGTGAAAGACAATAGTTAGTTGGGGAGGGAGGGTGGAGGGAGATTGGGGAGTGGTAACTAACTTTCTTCAAGGTACAACAGAGTATAGGATAAGGACAGGACGGCCAAACGAAGACTGGCTCATATAAACAAAGAAAACTTCCCCACCACACCACACCCTCCCGCTCATTGTCACCCGCGCAGGCAACGGGGGAAAGATGAAACGTGCCGAGTTGACGCCACCTTCGCGGAGCGACGCACGAGTCATCAAATATTAAATTCAAAACAAAAAGCAGTATGTGCTAAATTTTTAATTTTATCAAAATTTTAAGATTGAAGTTTTTTGTTTGGTTGACATGCTAATCTACGGAAAATATAGGGCGGCACAAAACAACTTCGCTCTATTGACCGACCGCCAGTGATCAGCCTAACTTATTATCTCTCTTTTACCAAATGATATCTATAAACATAATATGAAGATTGAAGGGTGGCTGAGAGAGAAGTATGGATATGAGAGAGAGAGAGAGAGAGAGAGAGAGAGAGAGAGAGAGAGAGAGTTTTATAATTAGACACAAGTTGCATTGAATACTATTAACAAATTCAGAACAATAAAACAAAAACAAAACAGAAAAATGAAAAAGGAAGGAAAAAAAAGACAGGCTTATAAAACTTATAAAATCGCCAAATGTACTATTATGCTACAGCTAAAAGGTACATAAATATTTACACCCATTTGCTCCATCCCCTTCCCTTTCGATCATCTTCTCATCCATGGCCACCATGTGTCTCGTGCTACTTTCGATATTTGGCGCCAGTGTGTCTAGACTAACGTCATAAATAAAGGAGTGTCACCAAAATTCATGCAACTGAGTAGAGGTGTCAAAAAATGATAGAAGGCATTTTTTTTCATGAACTACCACTTGGGCAGAAAATGCTTGACATGACAAAAACAAAGGAACATTTATGAAAAAATCCGCGGAAGATCATCATCACTGGCCCCCACTAAATTTATTTTTTTTTATTTTTTTTTTTGGCAAAATCTCGAAAATTTGCAACAAATTGCAAATTTTGCGGCCGCAATGCAAATCAGCGATTTTTTGCCATTTTTTGCGGCCGCACCGCGGCCGCAAGCGATGCAAAAAAAACTGCCATGACAGAATATTATGGTCTCGTTTTTGTAGTGTATAAACTCTCAACGCACTTGTAAGTATTCAATGTATAATATACGATTCTTGCACTCTTGCTTTTTTTGGAATTCCCGACGCATTCCCTACCGCTGCACAAGGTTGTGAGTGCACGTTGGGAACAAAGTTCGAATTCCATAACGCAGGAGTGTAAGAAATCATTTATTCTACCCCTCAATCTATTCTATTTCGTCATCTTTGAAAACATTCAAATGATACTTCTTTTCAAAGAATCTAATGTTAGTGAAATTTATGCTTGATAATCTGACGTCACAAATTATTATTATTGTAAACTTGATATCATTACATGTTAGTACTTAGGGAGAGGGGTAGAACAATGTTCAAAATTCAATCTAAGTATTCAAATCAATGTCGCTTTCAAACTTGTACGTAAATAATAATATATCTGTATGTACATTGGATTGGTCGAAGCTATAGCATCACAAACACTACCAACATTTAGATCTTTTAAGGAGGACGTTTATTTTCTTTATACTTAACGGCTTGAAGATTATGATGTCAATTCTCCATTTATTTATTTTATTTATTTATTTATCTATCTATCTATTTATTTATGTATTAATTTACTGAACTATCGTTTCAAAAAAGAAAACAAATTAGAGATTTAAAATTGCAATATTACCATATCTGATGTAATAAGAAGAGAAAAAATAGACTTTATGACATGATTATTATATTATATCATGGCAACCAAAAATCGATTTTATTTTATACATGCTTTACAAGTACCTGCCAATTTCACATATTTTACAAAAATATCGATTGCCATAATCAGTGAATTGTTTCGTACTACATAAAATTATGATCAGATATCGATTTCAGTAAGAATGGTTATTAAGTTATAAGATGACGCAAGATTACCATCAATCAATTCAGATCACAAATGACAATTTTTAAAAAGGCTAAAATTATATAATAAGGTAATGATACATTTATAAATAATACCCAAAAAAAATAATTTTATTATCACTAAAAATATTACTATTATTACTTGTACTTATAATACTACAACTGTTATTGCCACCACTACTTCTACTACAAGTAGTAGTAGTAGTAGTAGTAGTAGTAGTAGTAGTAGTAGTAGTAGTAGTAGTAGTAGTAGTAGTAGTAGTAGTAGAAGAAGAAGAAGCAGTAGTCGTGGTAGTAGTAGTAGTAATAGTAGTAGTAGTAGTAGTAGTAGTAGTAGTAGTAGTGGTGGTGGTGGTGGTAGTAGTAGTAGTAGTAGAAGAAGCAGTAGTCGTGGTAGTAGTAGTAGTAATAGTAGTAGTAGTAGTAGTAGTAGTAGTAGTAGTAGTAGTAGTAGTAGTAGTAGTAGTAGTAGTAGTAGTAGTAGTAGTAGTGGTAGTAGTAGTTGTTGTTGTTGTTGCTGTTGTACTACTACTATTTCTACTTCTACTACTACTGATCTGCACTTTTTATGTTACTGCGTACCAAAGCACACTCATCAGAAATTCCGCTTTATCAAAAGGAAGATCTAGCAAATAAAAGAGGGAATAAAACGGTGATGTGAGATTCTCCTAGCGTTTGTGAAAACTTTTTTTTTATATAGATTGGTGTCAGCGGATGAAACCTGGCTCTGCCAATATGATTCAGAGATGAAAAGCCACTCAAAGCCGACCCCTCAAAAAGTCAAAGATGTGCGGCTCTATGATAAAGGTCATGCTCACTGCTTTTGGCAAGGCTAACACAGTGTGTGCCCTGGCTTTTGGGCAAATGGAAGGCATTACGATGTTTAACTATCTTCCATAGAGCAAAACGAGAAACACAACTTATACTACAGATACTAAACACGGATGACGCGCCGCAGTGTCAACAACAGCAACAGATGATTGCAATTGCAGTTCTTTAATGTTCCTTACATTGAAGATACACCAAAAAGGAAGGCGTTTTGAAGATGAAATTGAGGTTTTAAGAGCTTCAGAGGACTGGATTGGGGCCAAATCCAAAACCTTCTACTTTGAAGGACATTTAAAGGCAAGGAGAGGTGGGAAAAGCATACCACTTTAGCTGGGGACTATGTAGAAAAAATAAAAGTAAGTGTGCAAAATTTCATGAGAATCGGAGCAGTCTTTCATAACCGGGACAATTCATATTTAATCAACCTTCTTATTTTAAGGGTTTTATGGCACTTGCGACACATTTAAGCCATTTCAGCGCCAGTAAAAAAAAAGAAGAAATTGGGAGAGTTAAAAAGATACTCTAAATTTACAAATAAAATCACAAGAGAAAAAGTAAAGCATGATGTATAGCAAACCATTAGTGTACTAAGTTTGAGATCACCTAAAAGTCTCATTCAGAATGAGTCCAGGATCCCACAAAAAAGGAATTCACTAAAATGTTGACGAAATATATTCAAAACTAACAAAAAATTAACAGTACATAATTGAGAGATGATTTACAAGGGGAAAAAAACATCATCCAAATCTAAAACTATATATTTCGACTGTTTCCCGCTCAGCCAAGGAGTCCGGCCAAGTAATCTAATTCCAAGTCAAAGACAGAAAGCAAGTTGGAAAAACAGATATAAGGGGATAGAAGACACAGTAAGTGAAGAAAATATTATATGTATTTACTGTTATATCCCATGTTTAATATAGCTGTAATAGGGAAAATCTAAGGCCATAAACCAAAACGTTATGATTGATTGTCGTGGTTCTATAGCAGATGGGGTTTTTTATGGTCTTGGTAACCTGTATGCAACTTTTCATGCTTTCAACCCGAATTTGCACGGTTTTAGCCTGATTCCCCCTACATATTATGCCTACCTTGAGAGGACAAAAGACCCCACCTAGGCAAGGCTATTTGAGCCAATATAGTGGATATTACGCCATCAATAACTTGGCTTTGTTTTACTATTTGATACAGTACTCACTGGAGTCTAGCACACTCTCTGGAGAAACCAACGGGTGTGCTAGAAGAGTGGAGAGAAAGATAAAGGGAGTAAATGTGACTCATAAGGGAACAACACAAAACAAACTTTTCGGCATATGGATGAAACGTGCTTTGTTTTGTGTTGTTCCCTTATTTACGAGTCACATTTACTCCCTTTATCTGTCTCTCATTTGTATTGACTCATTTAGGCAGCTCTAGTTTTTGGTGTGCTACAATCCAAGTGTGCTGAAATCTGATGTTCAAGGGAGGTAACCAATACAATCAGTCACCCAGCTCAAGTAAGTGTGTCGAATTGCAGAGCATGTTGGATTTCAGCATGATAAAATCCAGCAAGTACTGTAACCTCTTTTTGCTGTTCTTGTTCAGGGTGAGAATGACTGGTCACAAAAAGGAGGAAATTTTTCTACGTGAAGCTCATGACCCATCCATGCGACCATAATCTATAAATTTGAATTTCACTCAAATTTACTGAGATGCGATCCAAAATTTGTTTTGCAGCAATTTCTGACACAATTCGGTTGAATTTCAAAAGTTGAAAGTGTAATTACAACATTTGGTGGTTGTAGTAGGGATGATGATGTGGTGGTGGTCTTCTGTGTCAATTGTGACAACTGGTGTCATACTGTCTGGCCCAACGTCATAAAAACGGGACCGTCACCAAAGTTCACGAGACTGAGCACAGGTGTCAATATATGACA
>NC_088364.1:65322999-65330499 GCF_034508935.2 Berghia stephanieae
CATGTTACATCTGAGTATGGGGTATGTAAGTAAAGAGCCTTTTACAAGGACTCAACTATGCACTGCTCAGGACTCAAACTCTGGACCTTCACATCTGAAAGCAAGCGTCCTGCCACTTGACCACATAGCCGCACAGAAATGTCAAATCATCAGGTTTCGTCATAATCCAATTCCTAGTCAACTACCACTCACATGGAAAGGAGCATCGGTGGCCCCAGCGGCCGCCTTGGCCAATTGAGCCCCAGTGGTACCACTGCTGTACTTGACATGGGGTCCTGTGCCCAAGATGTGACGCAACACCTCTGAAGCCAGGAGCTCTTTGCTGGTGAGGCTGAAAAAAAAAAGAAAGAAAAATATTCTATCCTGTGCAGGATACTCATGTAATGCATAGTCCAATCTGCTACCTGGTCTTGTTTATATATTATTTTTTATCTAAATTTGTCCAATATCCAATACCGCTCCTATCTCTTTCTCTCGTCCAAACAATTTACTTCAATATGCCCTGCTAATAAAAGACTCCACCTGCTAAATACCTAGTAACACTGCAAAAAGTAACAAAAGTCCCCCCCCCCCTCCCCCCTGTGATGCCGATACAAATGATTCCTATCCACTTAAGTTACCTGGTCTACATTTCTAAAGTAAACACAGCCATATGATGTGAATTCAGTTCAGATAAACTGACCTATATCAAAAGTTAAAACTCAGGGTTGCCGATTCAGGAGGAAAATATTTTCTGAACTTTTACTCAAACACATCTGCCGATCCCTATCTGAACACTGAACTCCTGCGAAAAGATATTACGTGCTTACTTTTTTCCCCTTTCACCAGGTAATTAGAAATATACTGAGGTTTTGAACAATACTGAATTCCGTAAATATACTTAAAATCGGCAAACTTGTAAAACTATAATTACAGAAAAGTTTACTTCTTTTAAGAATACATAATTTACTACACCCATTACTGGAATTCAGAGAGAAAAGTCATGAATCTTACCTAGGTCCACCAAAACCAACAGCCACATAAGAAACTTCACCTCCTGTGTTTTGACGAATCTCACCTGAGGTAAAATAAGAAATCATACTTTCATCAACAGAGGTATAACATAAAGCATTTACATTGAAATGCACAACCCCCCACCCCAATTATTTTATGGGAACCATAATTCTTAAATGAATGGCAAAGTTAGAGAACAAAAAAAATCCATCAACTTTAAGGAGAAATCAAATATCTTGGAAGTGCATCGTTGACAAATCATTGATAATAAAGGTACATCTCAAAAGTCACATAGCTGAACCCTTAAGGACAACAATAGACATATGCAATTTACTGCACCACCGTAATAAGAGAAAAATATTAAAATGCAGTAATGTACGACTTTTACACCATAGTAATAAAAGAACAACCTTAAAGCAATGAACCAGCCTGTAATGCACAATTTGCGAAAAGCTGAAAATGTCAGCCATATGTCGCATGACCCCACCCCCCCCCCCCCCCCCCCCCCCCCAAAAAAAAATACGTAACATAAAATCAGACGCGTCGATGCCTAATATCGCATTGCGTGACGAAAGTCTCAGCATTTTATGAATAAAGATGATCATGTAGAACGCTTGAAAATTGTAGATATGACGATTAGTTGTGAGCTATCTTTAGATGAAATTTGATCATCAAGATGATAAGTCAAAACTGCAGGATTACTTGAAATGTTTGTAAACAAAGTTTACGGACCGCACTCTCACTTTCACACCGTCCATGATTCAATGCGCAACTGCGAGTCGGGTTATGGCCTGGTGAGTCAAGTGGCTGAAATCCAGCGAAATCAGCATCTATAACTATAATAATATTACTGATTCAGACATAGATCACTTCGGTCACAGAGATCACGAACGTAAAGTCCAGGAACGAAATATCTTATTCGGGTTTTCCGATATGAGTATGCAATATATTTTATAAAGAACAATAGAGAGAAATAACGAAATAGATGAACTAACGGGTGGGGGGGATCGTTTGTTTTGCGTTCAAATAACAAATAGGTATCAAGGCTGATTAAAGTCTGTTTCTGAAAATCATGCAAAGTCTGAATCAGCAAATGCTGAGAATTCAGCCTGTATACCTATCGACTTTTTAAGCACAATGAACTATGACATATGAATGACTTACCACCACCGTAATAAGCAGACTTTTCAACTGGCACCCCGGCAGAAGCAAATGGCTGGAAGGAGGAAGCAAGGTCTTCCAGAAGGGCCTCGTCCACTCCGACACCAATGAGAGCCATACGCCCACCACTGAAGTATGTCTTCACATATTGCATCATCTTTGTGTCGACAAATTTTAATGATAAATATAATTAGTTTATTACTTTTGTTTTCATTCTATACATTTGAATTTCAAGAGAGAGAAATAAATTAAGATTCTACAACATGATATTTTCATGAGGGGTGGGATTTTTTTTAAGTAACCGTGTAGATTGCAATAGCAAAGAAGAAGTGTAGTTCAGATCCCAAAACATGATCCACCATTGAATATAAATTACAAGAATTAATCTATAAATGGTTGTCTAGTACATGGTACAAAAAAGCAAATCAAGAGGAAATGAATCTAAGTATGGCCAAACCAAAAAATAAATAAATCAAGAGTAACTGTCTCTAACCATGTGAGTGTGTGGATGAGATTTTGAAAAAAAAAAAAACACATAAAAACAGTGCTACTTCTGTAATAACACTTGTTGTGTGCTTTTAGATGGGCTTTAATATCAGTTAAAATTCATACTTCGACAGCACATGCACTTGCTCAGTTAGAGTCTGACACCCTAAAAATCTGTAAATCAGGGTTTTATTGATATCAAGTGACAGGTCTGTCCTTAAAAATCTCCCAATGAATCAGTAATACACCACTTGCTTGAATGTCAACCTCTTGAAGACATGAGATGTACATTCCTCCCACCAAATCCAAACATCACTAACACGCTGTATAGTCACCTGGAACAACTACAAAAGATGTCTAACTTCTACCTCATGGCATAAGACTGAAGGGCTAGAGCTCAGGTGGTCACTGGTTCGAATAAGTAAGTAAGTGAGTCCTTAAAAATCTGATATGGTTTGGCAACCCAAAAGAGTATGCCTAAATGTACCTGTTCGGGTGTGTACTGTCCAATCTTGTGTTCTGGAGCATACAAAGAGTTGCCAAGAGTGTTTCTGAATGCTGCTGAATGAAGCAATTCCACAGCCTCTGCAAAAAAAGGTTGCTTAATTAACATCCATTGCTGGGGTCACAAAAAAAATATCATATGTGGGTTTTAGTTACTTGATAATGGAAAGGGGTAAATTATCACTGTTTAAAAATATTATTCTGATGATTATAAAGGTGTAGAAATATTGAGTGCTAAGAGAAATCTTCTACGGTCGGTACGGTTTTGCTTCGTACCCGAAAAGTACTGAGTTCGCGCAACGTGGCCTTGAGCAAATAACCTCACTTTTGCTAGCTTTGCAGCACTGCACTGCAGCTAAGGCCTGGGTTATTCCAATCTCCCCTTGGAATAGACTCTAACGACAAATTTCCTCTAGGGGATGAATAAAATAAAGGAAATTTATTATCATAATTATTAATTATTAAACATCTCAAACTTCTTCCCTTTAACTTCTTCCGGTTATAATAGTCTTGAAATGCTTGTCTTACTAGTTGATTGCCATGCAATCTGGAATCTGGAAAGGCTTGTCTTCCTATTTGACTGTCATGTAATCTACTCAAATCCAACTATTCCAAGCCATCTACTCCTTCTCTTTCAAATAATCAGGATCCTCCATCCATTTTAATAAAAAATTGACAATCTAAGTTTTTTATACAGCAGTGATGATACTCACAAAAAGTCAAAAAGGAGGAAAAGTCTCGGAAAAACGGAAAACTCACCTAGAACATTCTTGCACCACAGGAAAGTAGGCAGGATGACTTCTTTTGAGTACAATTTAAAACGCCCGGAGTCCAGTAAAAGGAGGAAATTTTATATATATATTTTTTTTTTAAAAAGGAGGTATTTTTTAAAGACTTATTATATAAAAAAAAAGTAAAAGGAGGAAATGAAGGAAATATCCGCGGATCGAGGATCTGAGGAGGAAAACCGAGGAAAGGAAAGAAAACCGCGGATTTCCGCGGATCCGCGGAAAAGTATCATCACTGATAAAGGTGTATGAGTAATATATTTAAATTCAATTCAAAGATTTATTTTTAGGCAATTGTCAATATAAAACACACATTAACAACGAACTTCCAATTAACAAATCAAAAAAAAGTAAAATTAATCAAAAACTTTAGCTACATACGGACATGTGGGCGTGTCTGATAGAGGGCAAGATCCAAAATCATGCCATTTTTATCATTCTGGACATCTGTAACCTCCCAGCCTCTGTAAGCTTGTTTTGTTGTCAGCTCCTCTAAAACCTTGACTGCCTTATCTCTGTTAAGTGGGAAGAAATAAATACATGTATCTCTGTTAAGTGGGAAGAAATTTATATTAAAATTGAAGCAGTTATCGATTTTCAACGAACATGCTGACTTGTCTTCCAAACAACAAATGTGAATTATTGATATTATCAGACCATAAGTCAAAAATGCGGGAGAAAAAAATCTTGTGAGTTTCACTTTTTTTTTTTTTTCTCCTAGAATCAAACATAACATATATCTAGAAATATAGTTTTATTTTGTGTTTTCAAATGATACATTTACTTGTATTTACATCCAAATCATGATATACGTGTTAATTTCAGCCTACAGATGCATTTTGAACAACATACTCAATCAATCTTTAGCCAACTGTTAAATACACTTGCCTTTAAGTGTAATTTTTTGTTTGTATCTTTATTCTTTCCTTTAATCATGATCAAAGCCTCAACCTTTCAATAAAAGTTTAGAGACCCATCACAGTACTATTGACCTCCCCTATCATTAGTTCATCACCATAGAACTAAATAGAGGTTCAACAAAATTCAATCAAGGTCTTGTTCCAACAAAATAGAAAAAAAATACTTATTAACTTACGCAGAATTTCTGGTCACACTGGTCTTGAAATAGATATACTCCCTTGTTCCCATGATCCTGTAAAAGAAACATCATTGGTAAGAGATTATTAAAATCTTGTACCTAGGTGAGAGTATATATATCATATACATTAAACTAATAAAATACATAACCACTTGGTATCAAGTGAATCAATTCACCTCTATTTTCACTCTCTACTCCCCTCCCATAAATGATGTGCCAGACCCAAGACGTTTGTAGGATCATACAAAGGCCTGACTTTATGAAAACTGTCAAATACAATTAAAAGTTTAAAGTGCCAGGCAAAAAATAAATGATTTAAAAAATTATTTTTTTAAACACAAAACAGGAAATCAGCCGAAAATAATTAGCCTTCCACAACTACCAACTGGCTTTACTTTTTATCCATCCCATGTTGTTTGGGGGGTTCTTTTGGACCGCTTTTTTTCCTTACTCCATCATGTTCTTACACAATCACGGCAAGGCACTTTTATCAAGATGTGTCCTTTCCATCTTGTATACATTTAATTTGTTCAAAAAATAGCTGTCATTCTGCTCAGTATTTTTTTTTTTAATAAAAACAAAGACAATATTCAACTTTGATAATACAATTTACATTTAAAATTCAATGTTCAACCATAAACATAATATAAGATTGGTGAGCCAAAAATGCAATGTTTTTCTTTTCAATGGATCTTTTCATAAATACCTCACATCCCTGTTTACTCAGAGAACAAGGCTTTTTACAAATTTGATAAAGAAAATGAACTCACGTGAGATCACCACCCAATTGTTGGACTGTCCTTGTCATTCCAAAACTTGTCATATTTTCAGTCCTCTGTAATGGACATGCAAACAATGGATAGCTAAATAGCCATTTAATTAACAATTCACAAACAATAAGCATACAAAAGCAAAATAGTCTTATATGCCTAGTGTTACAAAGACATCTGCATCATGATATCGCAAAAAAAATTGCCAAAAAATAGCATTAAAAATTTTCCACCCAGATTTGAACCCAGAAGCAAGTAGCAAACAACACTTCACTTTGTCAATATCACTCATCACTGATCGTTTAATATCCTACACTGCGAAATGTTTTAAGTCATAAAAGCCTTTAATGAATTAATCAGCACAAAAAGATATTGTGTTAAATTAAATCAAATGAATAGTGCCTCACTATATGATTCAAATGTCAATATTCAAAACAAAAGTACAAATTAGGTTCAAAGTTGATGTTTTTTTTAAATAAATAAAAAAATATAAATTTTCAGAACTTACAAGTCTGGATGACATGCGGAGGAAATGGGAGATACCAAGGTTGTCTCCATTTTCAAACCTTGACCCAGCATTGGCCACCACAGCAAGACGGGACACTGGGGAGTTAGAAGGAATCACCCCAACTGTCATGCCATTACTCAACTTCTTGACCGAGCACTGAAATAAAAATCAAACAATCCTAAAGGATTTCATCTTATTTATAAAAGTACAGGAAATGCAATCAGTCATGTAAATTAAACATTCCTGCATTCTGTATTTAGTTGTTGGGCTATATATAAACCTAGGTACTGGATTTTAAGCACTTATCTTCTTCCTTCTCCATCGCAGAGCTTTTGAAAGTCTAAGATCCCGTGAGAATAATTCTTGTCATGTTTCTTTTAATGTAAAAACATATGTTCTATCAACCCATAAAGAAGTTGTTCAAATTAACCATAATGTTATCAGCTAAATAAACGATTGGTTATGACTGTGCAACAAACATCACATTCATAACAATCCTTTCTTCTTTAGAAAATTTTTTTTTTAAAAGGCTGATTCAACAAATTATGTCTTAGATATAATTAATATCAATCTAGTAATGGTTAACCCTTGAAGCACTACTCTCTCCAATACAAATTAAGAGTTATAAAATGTTTAATTTCTTGTAAATAATTTGCATCTAAGGATTCTTCAGTACTCTGTTTATCAAGAGATCAACTTTCGAGTCTATGACAAATGCATATAAATAAAGATGGGAATGTCAAGTATAACAGAGGCAGAAAATGAGAGGGACTGTTGGGAGAAGAAAATTCAGAAAAGGATGCTAAAAGTTGCATTCCAGGTTTAACTCAATTTTTTACGGGCAAATAATAAATTTTCCACAATTCCTCCAGCTTTCATTTAAAATTCCCAACTATGATGTAAAGCTCAATGGTATGCAAATTCTGGCATCATGGAGGAGATAATTGAGATAATTTCTTTCTATATATGAAAAGTATTTTGGACAATAAGAAGAGGCATTTTGAAATTATACGATTAAAGCAATAAACCACAAAACACTTTCCTAAGTTAGTAACTTTTAGGTCATCATCACTGCATCTTTCATGTCTTTGTTTTTAGCTCCATACAATGGATTTCCACTTAAATTGTCCTACCTAAATAACAGCAGAATTCAAACGTGAAGTGCTCTCAGCTAGTTTTAATCCATAAATC
>NC_088364.1:65335499-65380499 GCF_034508935.2 Berghia stephanieae
GGTCATGTAAAATTGTAACTTTAACAGTATTAATAATCATTGATTTAAATTGTCTACCATCTGAATATGATTTTGATTTTAATAATTTGGTATCCCCCTATAAAACACAGGCCTCAGCGGCATTAAGTCATATTATACGGTGAATAAGATTTTTAAAATATTACATATTTTATCCAAGAAATAATGGTTAACACTATTATTCCTAAATTTGTTGATTTATTAAAAATTTTTAAAGCACTAGTCATATTTTAAATTCACAAGAGGTTTCTAAGTCATCCGTAAAATGACACTATACAGTACAGTACGCATTCATCTTCATCTTATTCCTCGTTTTCACAGATTCCTCGTACAAATCCTATATCTGAAATTTATAAATTTCTCTTATTTTCTTTGAACAAATTTCATGTATTCCTTGTTTTCACAGATTCCTCGTCTTAAATATTTTGTCTGAGCAAGGACGAGGAATACATTCTGCACTGGATATTCAATTGAATTCCTACATTAAGTATTACAGATGGCCAAACTTGATGCACAGGGCAACCTGGTGTGTCAGCCACTCAAAAGTCTGAAAGATGTTCTAGAATGGAATGCTGGTTGTCTAGGATTTTATGAAAAGCCTTCAGTGTTAAATCTTGGTATTGATGGGCGATTGAAAGTAAAAAATGCAGGAGAAAACCGACCAAAGTGTTTGCTTTGTCATGACATGTTGGGAGGCTATTTAGAAGACAAGTACGTTATAATTGAAATTGATTCATGATTTTCTAAACATATTTGTATACCTTTTATATCATCATTTTGTTTTCATGATTCAGAAATTAAGAATTTAAGATTTCTTTTTGGCTGAACATATAATGAATATTGTCTATGCAGTGCAGCACAGAAGTCTTAAACACGCAAATCTCGAAATCACTTGAATCTGGAACACGTCTCAATTCCTCATTTTAATCCCTCTGTTTTCATATTATTGGCAACACGAAAATCTCAAACACTTTTGGAGGCCAACGCGGAAACCTCAAACAAACTGGACATTCACGATCGTGTTCGTTCTTAAAATTCTTTTGCCTTATGTTTGTTATTGAATGGAATTGGAAGCTATCATCACTCTCAGTGAGGCATTAAGTGAGTTGGTTAATGTAACAAGCGTGCATTTTTCTGGTTGTATGTATGTGTGTGTATGTGTGTTGTGGAAGAGGTGGGGTACAAAGCATGTTTGACCAGTGTCTTCCCCACAAGACGTGTCTTTCTGTATGATTCAAGTCTAATGTATCCCAGTACCAGTGGGAGACTAGCAAAGCAGTCATGGCCTGAGGTTGTTACTGGTATATCAAAATCAAACAAGTGATTCGAGATGGGGTGAGAAGAGAGGTAAGGTGGAGATAAGTGAGTAGTGTTAGTAATTAGGTACTGGATTCGTAGGTAAAGACTTCACACATATATATATATATATATATATATATAATATATATATATATATATATATATATATATATATATATATATATATATATATATATATATTCCTTGGTCTTCTATACCAATTGAATGCGTTTAATTTTGTTATAACCTTATGCTCTTTATTTATTTCTTCTTAACCACTAGATTCCTTCAGGGCTGTGAAAATTCCGATGCCTACAGATTTTACCACTGGGATTTGATAGACACCTTTGTTTATTTTAGTCACTATTTTATAACCATCCCTCCTGCAGCATGGATACGAGCAGCCCATAAGAATGGAGTACAAATATTGGGTATGTTATTATTCTTCAGTAAATGCAATTCTAGTTTTTTCTTCCAGTCAAGTTTGGTATGAACTTATCAGTCCTGCTTACTGTTACGAAAAAGCCGTAGAATTACAAAATATTTTTACTACAGTTTCTGTAATTCATGAGCATATCTATGTCATTAAAACTTATTGAAAATGTATACTTTTTGTTTTACATTCTCATTTTCTTCCTATTTACTGGCACTGAAATGACCTAAATGTGTGGTAATTGCAGTAAAACCCTTTAAAAAAAAACAAAACAAATAGATCATTGTGAAGCACTTGAGCATGTTTTATTCTTGTTTTTCTGTATAATGATAATGTTGATAATAATCCATTTTATACTCTTTTGCTATTCCAGGCACTCTCATCACTGAATGGGAGGATGGATCTGAGATATGTAAAGAATTATTAAAGTCCAGAGATACCATCGATCTTGTCGCAATTAAATTGGCCGATATTGCTTCTGTCTTGGGCTTTGATGGATGGCTTGTTAATATTGAAAATGCTATTGAGGTGTGTATTTTTCCTTGGTTTAAAATATTCAATCTGACTAACAATTGGATGATATTTTAAGGCTAGAAATAATTAAGTGTTTATGATGTGAATTGTGCTAGGACATACGTATATACCTCTCAGGATTCATTTCACATACAGTTTTATAACTTTTTCTGTTACCACTGATTTTTTTTCGTTTTTGTTTTTTTTTTAGTTGTTGAGGGGGGGGGGGGGGTTTGGTATTATTGTTTTGTTTTCTTTTTGTTCATGCATTATGTTGATAGCTTATTTGTCATTGATAAATAAAGAATGGAAATAGAAGTTTTATAGTTCGTAATTAGTTTCATGAAAATGCACACTGTTACTTAATTTACGTTAATTTGTTATGTTCATTTGTTTCCAATTGGAGAACTCTACTCAAAGCAATACAAAATTATCTTCATTTAAAAAATGATAAGTCCATAGCTTAAATCATTGTTTATCACATGTGTAACTATCTTCACACTTAGATGCGATCATTTCATTAATGTATCACACAACCACAAGGTAGAGTCTATACATACAATAAATGTGTAAGAATCCATAGACAACACACTGATAAATGGGACCAAAAAAAATTTAATCAGACAAAAATACATGAAATAGTGGATGGAAATTTGCAGTAGCATTTCCTTGTTTCTCGTGAAGTGAATAATCTTTGTTATTTTCTTATCTTTTTTTTAAATGTTTATTTTACAGGAAAAGAGCATCCCTGACCTATGCTATTTTGTACAACAACTTACGTTCCATTGTCACAATCGACTGCAAGATGCTGCCAAAGTCTTGTGGTATGACAGTGTCACACACACTGGAACCCTGGATTGGCAGAATGAGCTCAATGACAAAAATGAGTAAGAATTATTTTTTTTTAAACGTCAGAGAATAAAATGTTCATTTTTGTTGGGGGGTTTTGGGCAGAGGAAAAAAATTTGCTTTATTTATCTTTTCAATTTTCTAGTATTTTATGGTTTATTTTGAAACAGAATTCAAAAACGTTACTATTGGTATTAGATTGAATTGTAAACTTTTTATAAACCCTACAATCATTTTCTATTTGTACATTTTATAAAAATGTGTGGGAAAGTAGGGATAGGGTCTGGGTGGGGCCTTTTGACCTCCCCTAGTGGACAGTCACATGCTGCGTCTTCTTTCCCCCTATATCTGTTTTCTGAGTTGCTTTCTGTCTTTGTCTTGGAACGGGATTACTTGGCTTTGTCCTGGCCCCTGCCAGAGTCCTTGGCTGGGGAGGAAACAGTCAAATGAATAGGGTTAGTTTTGGATGGTGATATTTCTTTCCTTGTAAATGATCTCTCTATTATGTAGTGATCGTTATATTTTTCTTTTGAACATGTCTTGTAAAAATTTGAGAGTTTCTCTTAGTGGTACCCTGTGCTGGTGTCTGGATGAGACTTTTAGGTGATCTCAAACTATTGATGGTATGCTCCTGGAATCTACATTTGTTCCCTTTTGAACCAATTCCCCTTTGTCTTACTTTTTCCTGAGTGCTTTATTTGTAAATCTAGAATTTTCTTTTGACTGTCCCATTTTCTTCCCTTTAATTTGCACTGATATGACCTATATGTGTTGCATTTGCCGTAAAACCCTTAAAAACATAAAAACAAAACAGACTGTCAAACAACCAAGTTGCTGAAGATTAGGAATTATTACAAACAACTCGATCTTTGAACAATAAAGAACAAACTTTAATTTCAAATAAAACATTTGGCTTACTCAAGGCTTCATATCATTGGTATTCTTCATTTTGTATTGCTCACTATTCTAATTTTCTCTCTCTCACCAACTACACACTCTTATCACGCACCTGACACTCACTCATTTAACCCCTATACACACAACATAATAGAGAACAGTTTTCACCATATCCTTTTATATATATAATTTTCTTTTTTTCTTTTTTTATCTAAGTCACATTCTTTGTAAATTGTCAAATGGGATTAAATCAAAATATTTATTAATTATTCGAAAGTATTGAGACAAGCATAAACAAAAAATATATTTTCGATACCCATTATCATAATTTGTTCACTCAACCAAAACTTTTTCTGCACAAATTATCAGAATCAAAACTCTGTGAAATCTTCTTTTTTTTTCAATTTTCCCAATAATTTATCCTTGCTGTTTCATTGAATTATTTTATCACCAGATTGTTCTTTGTTGCATGTGATGGAATATTTTTGAATTACACAATCACTGAGCAGACACTTGCCAATTCAAGACAGTTTGCACAGAGGACTAATCGGTGCTTTGATGTGTACGTTGGTGTGGATGTATTTGGGAGGGGAACACCAGGTGGTGGAGGATTTCACTGTGATCAGGTACGGTAACTCTAGTTTTACTTTGTTGTTTGTTGTATTTTCTTCTGTGTTGCGTAATGAAAAAAAAAGAATTAGCTTTGATATAATATTCACTAAATATGTTCAATGCACTTTGCAAGGGGAAGTACAGGGAAGTAAATGAGCGGAGAGAATGATTTGATTGCAGTCCCCACTGTGCAAAGTGTGAGGCTTATAAATGACAGTTGACTTAACGGGCCACACAATAGACTTGCCAGAGTTTGGATAGCTCAACTGGTAGAGCACTCGCTTCACAGGACCTTGATTGGTCTTGGGTGCAGTCGAGATTTTTTTTTCCACAGCAGGGATTGGGTTTCTGGGTCTGTTAGATCTGGTGGAAAGTACTTTACAATAGATTAGTGTCTGTTTCACGCTATAGAAATCAGGGTAAACTGGCCCCATGGGCCTCAGGCTCTGATGGACTACAATAGTTGACATCGCTTTCTCCCAGAAAGGTTTTCCTGAGAGTGCTGCAGTATGTAAAGAATCACAACACCAGCATTCAAATCAATTTGCACCAATCCATTATCCTCCATAACACTCAATTTACACCCCAATATGGCTGCAGGTTGGCTCAGTGTGAAGGGAAGCAACCAATTAAATAAGATATATACTTTTTTTCACAATGAACTCCCTTATAATTTGCTACTTTTTGGTTTGTAACGAAGTATGTGTGATTCAACTATTTCAGTTATCTATAAATGTCTGTAAATTTATCGGTAACTTTTAGTATTTTCTTTGGTTGCAACTAATTTGTACGAGTC
The DNA here is from genome assembly GCF_034508935.2 of Berghia stephanieae. Taxonomy (NCBI): domain Eukaryota; kingdom Metazoa; phylum Mollusca; class Gastropoda; order Nudibranchia; family Aeolidiidae; genus Berghia; species Berghia stephanieae. The sequence continues at coordinate 65,340,917 of NC_088364.1, forward strand.
TGTTCCATGATTCAGGTGATGGAGATGATATCCAGAAATGGTCTGTCCTATGCCTTATTTGGTCAAGGATGGGTGCACGAATTCCTTGGGGCAAACAATTTTGATGACAATGAAAGAAAGTAAGTCACCTTTTTTTCTTCAGTCTTTAAATTTTTACTATCAATTCTCTTCTTTTCCTAGACGTCTTGGTGTCTCTGATAGCAAAATCGTCTGCTCAATCTTTACATGATTATATTAAAGACCATTGATCTTTATACTTGGGTACTTTAGTTATTCATTTCATCATTAACTTACTAATGATTAACACTCTTGGGACACATCCCGTAAATGTACAGGACTGGTTATCAGCAATGTAGACCAATTCCATATTTGAGAGATCTCACATCGTGAAAATTTTTTTTTTATATGTTTGTTCTCATGCATGCAAGACTCTTCTCCAACATAAGTTAAACAGGCAATATTTGATTACTAATTTAGATTTTTTAGAGATTTAGAGCAAGTCAGTTGAATTGGGCAGCGAATCAATGTTTATCAATATTCTTTGCTTCTGATCCAAAATTTGTTGTTTGATTCAGATGATTTCTTGCTGATTTTTTTATTTTTATTTTTTTTTGGGGGGGGGGGGGGGGGGAGGGAGGGGGGTTTGTTGCTAAAAATGACTTCAAATTGTTTTTGAACAAATAATTAATGCTCAAAAACAATTTTTAGAAGTGCAGTGCCCGTATTTATTCAATACAAGTCATTTTCCCAGAATTTTTGCAGAAGACCAAATAATACACATTTTCAATAAATCACATCTGTAAGCTATAACAGATAGAGTTGTGCAGTTTATTTTATACATAACAGTTAATATCAAACTAATTATGGTATCGAGTTTCATTAAGATACAAAACAACTTTATGAATAACTTGGGTTTTTATAAACCCTAAAAAACTTGTCTTCAACACTAGTGGAGGTAAAAAAAAAAACCTCAGTCTCAAGAGAGTTAATTTGTTATTACTGCTTATGATTTACAAACAAAGAATAATTAAACGTCATCAGCCCTTACAAGCTCAAATGAATAGATAACAATGAGAATCACGGGTTTAAACAATCTATTAACGTCCAACGTTTAAAAAGCTAAACAATGTAATCTGCTTGTTTTTCAATGTTCTGTTTTGCTGCATCAGCATTAACTTCTTAATCATCATCATCATTAATACCATCATCGTCAGTTTAATACAAAGTGCAATTTATGATCTTCCTATCCTCTCTGCATACCTGGCTACTTTTTAAAAAATTTTAATTCGTAATTTTTAGGAAATAAAAATTATCGTCGCTATAGTTAACTTTAAAAGTCACCAATTTACCCTCACAAGGATTAAATACCACTTTAAAAAAAAAAAACCTTTAAATTATGTGTTTTTGCATCAACTCTCATTTTCAATAAATTTTAATGACTTAGGGATGCTAATGAACTTCTGAAAGTGAAGCCAAACAACAAAAGATACCTCATAATTTCAGCTTAACTCACTTATCTAATGATGTAGAGTTTTCATATGTTGCCTCAACTGTGATTTATTTTTCCCCCCTTCTATATTCCCAAATACGATTGAACTTGTTTAGATAAAGAGACTCGTTAAAAAAAAAAAAAATTTCCATTGCTTCTTTGAACTGTGTCATTACATGCTCAGTAAATATTATACTTTTTCATGGAGGAGAATTTTTTTTTAACTCTACAGAAGACGCTGTCCTCTTTCTGTACTGTCTGTATTTTTTTTCTCCTGTTTTTTTATGTTTTGTTTTTTTGTTTGCTTGTTTCTTTTTGTTTTTTGTTTTATTTTAGATCTTTCAAATCTCACTTAAAGTTTTATCTTTTTATGTCATTAGTTGCAATACTATTACTATTATCATATTTTGTTATTGTTAAATTGATTCGTATCACTTTTCCATCAAAACCTGTCTTACTATAATAAGTTTTGTTTTATATCACTGTAAAGCGCCAAGAGCCTGTGACAAGAGTAAAGTGCTATATAAATGCCATTTATTATTATTATTATTATTATTATTATTATTATTATTATTATTATTATTATTAATAATATTAAAATCTGTTTATAATGCTTCATTTAGCTACATCCAAATCCCTATTTCCTACTTGTCTTTTTTTTTTCAGATTCTGGAAACTGTTAAAAGATTTTTTTCCACGAAGGAGTCACAGGGTCCCTCTCAAGACTTCATTTTGCCAGGGATATGGTCGGACGCATTATCATTATGGAAAGGTTTGTATATTAGTACGTTGAAATCCGATGACTGAGACCAGCTGGGGTGACTAAGACCAAACCCCAGATTGAAAATTATTAAACAAATATGGTGAAATACACAACATTTGGTAGATTTTACCCTTCCTCACACTTTAGAAAACGAACATCAGACAGGTTATTTCATACAAACATGATAAAAAAATGGTTTAAGTGGGTTTTTTATTATTATTTTTATTATTATTATTATTATTATTATTATTATTATTATTATTATTATTATTATTATTATTATTTATTATTATTATTATTATTATTATTATTACTATTTTTATTATTATTATTATCATTATTATTTTTTTATCATTAATTGTATTATTATTATTATTATTATTATTATTATTATTATTATTATTATTATTATTATTATTATTATTATTTAATTGTTATGAATAATTCAAAGGAACTAATTTTCTTGTCGACAGGTAGTGAGTGATGCGTCATGGCACAACCTCTCCTTGCAGCAATTACAACCTTCATATTGTGATAGTGATGAAGTCTCCCTGACAACAGCTGATGCCTTTCATGGCGGTGGCTGTCTCAAGCTTGCTTGTTCATTGACAGCAGGAATATCTTTGATAAGGTAAACGTAATGTTGCGTGCATTTAATTTGTTTATGGTAAGGGATAGAGTGCCTGACAATTAGTCATACGAGATGTCTGAGAATTGAGATTTTACACTGTCACTCGGAGGAGCAGGTTTGAGTCCCGCTTTTGGCATCTTATTTTTATGGTGAGGAAAAAATGTAGCGCTGATTGCTCAAAAAGTTCTGAACAGAAATGACTCAGGTTCAAAATGGAACAAAACACCAAACACAGAACGTTTGTGGTTCAAAACCTTTCTTCGGCCATCAACAACAAACAATTAAAACATAAATATATTACGTAATAAAACCTCAAATTTTAGATGATGATTGTGGAGTTGTTGGTGGTGGTAGTGGAGCTGATGTTAAATGTGGTGTTGATGGTGTCAGCCGTTGTTTGGTGGGTAAGTATTTTTTTTCTTCTTCTGAATAGATTATGTGTGATACAGACTAACAATCCATCAAGTGTGTAAGTTTGTCAAAATTCAATGACACACCAAATAGTCGAAATGATGTCATATGGAAGACTTACAATCTGTGACCACTGAATTCATTAAGATTTCTTATTTAACAGATGGATGGGCCGATAAAGTTGTTTACATGTTATTGTGACATTTGGATGTATTGAATGGTGGGCTGGGACGATAAAATTGTTTACATAATATTGTGACACTTGGGCATGCCTGGCTTAATCTGGGGGAAAACACCTTTTTTTTAAATTTTGCCCTATTCAAATACAGATAAAACAAAACAACCAACTCCCAAAATTTTAAAAACTTAATCTTGCTTAAGAGATTTTTTTTACGGTAATGGAGGTTATCTTTATCAATACAATGGAATCCTGATATTGGAGTTGACTTTTAGAGTGTTGACTATATGCTGATTCCACTGTATCATTTAGCCTTAAGTTGTTGTTTTTTTTTTTTAAGTCTGTTCAAAATGAAAATAATCTGTTTTGCCAGTCTACCAACAGTGCTGATGAAATAATAACATCTGTATCTTTAGAAAAGCCCATTGACATTATCCATTACTCTACTCATCACGCAAAATCCCCCGTTTGAATTGCATTTTGATATTTTTCTAGCCTCAACAGATCTAATCTATTGCCGTAACTGCTCTTTTGATGAGTGAAAGTAGATAGAAAGTAGATAATAATTAAGGAAGGAATTGTGACCTAAAAAAGCAACAATAATATACTACCTATAAAGGGTTGATAAACACACACACATGCCTACACATGCATTCACACTCAAATAAAGATGAGACATAAATCGTGGCAATGCTCTTGGGGAATGAGTTGCTCTATGCTTTCCCTCATCAGGACAAATTGGGCCAAATTTTCATGTCATACCTTACAAGTTAGCTTATAGGTTTCCTTCTTATTACTAGGACTCCGCTAGGCACTCGTATACATCTGAGTCGAGTAGGACATTGCGTGTAAAGCAGCTTATCAAAGGACACAATGCCGGGCCATAGTTTAACGGTCAATGTAACCCTTTCCATCACTAACCACACTAACATTGGTTGAAATTGTAAAAGACAATCCACCTTGCTGCTTATTCATCGACGACAATGGGACATATTATATATGCAGCTGGTGAAACATGTAACGGAGGCACGATATTGTTTGTTGGCAAGCAAATGTCAAACACGTCTGCCCAGATTGAAATGTGTAGGATGATTTATGCAAACACACAATGAATTGAATTGCAATCTTACCTAAGTAATTATGACGTTATGATTAAAACATATTTTATTTTTTGACATTTAAAAATGCAAAGACTTGAGCCTTCATGACATGCTGACGCCATATTATATGTCGTATTGGTACTACTACTACTACTACTACTACTACTACTACTACTACTACTACTACTACTACTACTACTACTACTACTACTACTACTACTACTACTACTACTATTACTACTACTACTACTACTACTACTACTACTACTACTACTACTACTATTACTACTACTACTACTACTACTACTACTACTACTACCACTACCACTGCTACTACTACTACTACTACTACTACCACCACCACCACCACCACCACAATAGCTACCCAATACTACTACCGCTTTATTAACATCACTAAAACTACTTTTCATATTTCATGTTGAAACTGGCATGGCATATCATTCAAAGAGACTTTTTAGAAAGACATAGTATTTCTAACTATTATATTTACTCCATCCCTCCACTCTCTGTCTCATAATCACACACACACACACACACACACACAGACTCAAAGCACATAAAAATGACATTTAAGTTATTGGACATGGGTTTTTATAGAAAGTTGATGCTTAGGTAAATGTAATATGAGCATAAATCGTTGATTTCAGAAGAAAATATTTTAATTTCCTTGGTCGTAATTTTGTTTCAAGGTCGTAATTTTGACTCAGAAATTTTGCTAGACACCCTGCCTTTATCTCAATCAGACCTGCCAACTCTTACGAAGAATTCATAGAATTACGAAATTTGGTCCAATTTCAAAACTTCATGAGCAACTCTAAGTCATTAAAACTTATTGAAAATGAAAGTTAATGCCAAACTATATAATTTTAAGGATTTTGAAGTTTTATTTAATCCTTGTTAGGGTAAACTATTTATTTTTAAAGTTAAATAAAGCAGCTACAAGATTTACTTCCTAAGAATTACGAATTTTTAAATTTTCAATTAGACAGGTGTGTACTAGCATCCTATCCATAGGATTGCAAGCAATTGCTATTGCCTTCTAGTTCACGCTATAGAAACTGGGATAAACTCCAGCTCCATGGGGCCAGTGTCTCTGAAGGAGTACTGGTATGGTTTTTACTCTTTTCTATTTCACCATACCTCGTTTCCTTCTTTGTTGCTTCCCCCATCCTTGCCCAGGCCCTGACTGGGGTCATTCACCTAGATTGAAGCGGTAAGATGTGAATGTGTGAGGGTTAGAGAGAAGGGTTGTGTGGTTTTGTTTTTGTTTTGTTTTTTGTATTTATTGGGGTTTTTTTTTTTTTTTTGTTTGTTGTGATTCACCCCAATTTAGATGGATGGGAAGTTTGTGGTTGGATTCCACTTTTGCTATATCTTAAAGTCTCTTTTGACTTACTCTTTCTTGGGCATCTCTTTTATATCTTCTGTGCATATTATAGTTTTTCCGTTGAAAAAAAAATATCCCTAAGTCTTTAATCAGCACTTCAAAATTAAATACTGAATTGAATCTGTGTCATAAAGAGATGATTTTGCAGTTCTTCAGAGTTTAGTCTAGATTCTATTATGCTAAATGGACAATAGCAAATACTTGTTACCCTTTGGTAGGATGCTTGCCTATCACAGAGTACTTTCCTCTAGATTTACCAGATCTAACTACCCAATCACTGCTGGGTGGACATGGAAGTCAGAAAAAATCTCAACTTTGCCCTGGATTGGTTTTAAGAAAGTGCTCTATCAACTGAGCTGTTGGTTCCCCCCCCCCCCCCCGCCCCTCTCCCAATGGTTCTGTATGTTATATTTCTACAGTAAATATTTTAATGTATACTGATTTCTTTTTCTCCTTGAAGGATCTTCAAAATTTCCCTTGACAAAAGAAGTGAATTCCTCACAGTGACAGCAACCTGGAAAGCCAAAAGGAATAATTCATCATCTGGTCTGTGCTTTCTTTTCCTGGCACATGAGGACAATCCCAGAGACCCCTCATTTAGAAAAGCAACAGTTTTGACTGAGGAGAGATGCTCAGATAAAGATGAGAGTATTTTGCTGGAACTTATTGAAAAAGAAACAAAACTCAAGCCGTCTTTGCAGTGTGTAAATGCAATTGCTTTGAATGAGAAAGACGATTCGGGCTGGATGAACAGGTATTCGTTTTGCGATGTCTTTTTTATATCGTACAATTTTAATGAAACTGTGTACAGTGAAACGTTTTACCACCCTGGGACAACGGCAAAATTGGCAGTATAGTCAAATAAATGGAACTCAACCAGTGTTTGAAAGCACTATCAGAACTCTAATTAGAAACCATACTTTTAATAACTAGGTCTAAACACTAAAAAGCTGGAAATTATGGCAAAATTAATTGATTCTTGATAGTTTCATTTTTTAATTTGGACCAAAAACTTGGGATACAATTTTGTTGAGTAGCATTGGTGTTATAACGAGTATTATTATTTTGAAATATAGAACCATTGGCGGCAGCTGCTTCTTATGGTTCACACTATTATGTTATGACGATCGACCCAATCAGCAAAGTCCGGTCCGCATTCGTGCACCGTCGCGAACCCGCCCGGTAGCATCGTCACAACACACCTTTCGACTAGATGCTCTGCCGTTTCGGGTTCTTGCCCACAGCGTGGACATAAAGGACAGGAAGTTAGACCCCACTGATGTAACGCACCGGCCGTTAGGCAGCTCCTCGACCGAAGCCGATTCGCAGCTACCCAGTGTCTCCTCTTACTGGTATCAAAGCCTGGCAACTTCTCACCAAGCTTAGAGGAGTGTAGGTCCCCGCCCCCACGAGGGATTGAATTCGTCCAAACCGACTTCCATCTCGTATGTGCAGCTCTGTCCGTAGTCAGGGATTCTGCGTACAAGGGTTGCCGGGACTTATTTCGGCTCGAAACGGGGGCACCGTTCATTATGCGCATGAGAGGGGTATCCCCATTCCCTCTCTCTTTGATCTTACTCAGCCAGTTTCCCGTAATGGTCTCCCTCCGGACATCGGGGGGCTGGATCGCTGCCATCACCGGGCCCCATTCTCTAGGGGTTGTTGCTAGCGTTCCCGACACTATGTGCATCGACTTGCGAAGTTTTACATCCACCTTCTCAACGTTTCTGCTTCTACCCCACACTGGAGCGCAATACTCCGCGGTGGAATAGCATAGTGCCAGGGCGGATGTTCTCAGGAGCGCTTGGCTAGCGCCCCAAGTCGATCCCGCCAGCTTCCTCAGAAGACTATTCCGCTTCTCTATCTTCCGGGCAACCCCTTCGAGATGAACCCGATAGGTAAGGCTGCGATCCAGCGTCACCCCTAGGTATTTTGGACGCGGCTCATATGGGAGTGGCTGGTCCCCGACTAGGACATTCAGTTTACGGGTGTGCCAACCACTGCATAAGTGAAATGCAGTGGCCACGGTTTTTGAAGTGTTCATCTTCAGGTACCACTTGTCGAAGTAGGATTTGAGTCTGGTGACGTCCTCGCTGAGTACGCTCTCGAGACGGGTCCACACTTTACTCTGAGTAACGAGTGCCCAGTCGTCTGCGTATCCCAGCCTCAGGAGGAAGTGTTCGGCATATCGCTAATGTAAACGTTAAACAACATTGGCGCAAGTACCGACCCCTGAGGGACCCCATTCTTCAATTTCCTAACTTTGCTCGTGGCGTCTCCCAGCGCGACGTGGAATTGCCTTTCCCCTAAGATCGAAGAGAACAACTTCAAGGTCTTTTTGCACCTTATGATTTTTGCAAGTTTGAGCATTAACCCATCGCACCAGACCGTATCGTACGCCGCTGATAGGTCTATAAACACAGCACCTGTTTGCTGTTTTCTCTCGAACCCGTGCTCAATATGCTCTGTAAGGGCAATGACCTGCTCCGTGGTGCACCTCCCTTCCCTGAAGCCTGCCTGCTCAGGTGGCAGGGCAGCGTCTAGGACCGGCCCCCATCGGTTTAATAGAACACGCTCCAACAGTTTGTAAAGACAGCTCAGCAGCGATATGGGTCTGTAACTGTCTGCCTCCTTCGCCGGCTTCCCTGGCTTCAGGATGGCAACTATCTTCGCATGCTTCCACACTTGTGGAAGCTTTCCGTTTGCAAGGATGTCAGACATTGCCTCTGCTAGCCAGGTCCGTGCCCTGGGCCCAGATGCGTCACCATATCGGGATATACACCATCTATCCCAGCTGCTTTGCCGTTCTTCACTTCGCTAATGGCTGCACCCACTTCTCGGGGACTGAACGGGGCCGTCCAGTCCGACTCCTCCGCAGGTAGCGAGTCCAAAATCGTACGGTACGCCTTGCGGACACCGCGCTCAAAAGCCTGATTAGGGACCCGCTTGCTACGGTTCTTAATATTCTTGGCAATTGTGTCTGCCTCGCATTCCGGTGCAGCCTTCGCGAAATTCCGATCTGGGTCCAATTTCTTTATCAAACGCCAAGCGTGGCGGCTGGAGTGTGTAAAGTCGAGACTTTCCACGGTCTCCTGCCACCGTTGCTTCCTTCCCTCTGCCAGAGACTGGAGTAGTCTATCGGCTGTGTCCTGGGACTGGGTCTGCTGGTACTCTCGGTACAGCTCTTCCGACTCTGCTGTCCAGCAAGGGTGTAGAATTTCCGTTTGCCCCGTGGAATAGAGCGTTGAGCGCTCTTAACCAGTAGCCTACTAAATCTGGTTATATTCTTGGACTTGGGAGGAATGGCAGGGCAGACCTGCTCGATATAGGAACTGAATTCCTCCCAGTCAGCCTTCCTGAAATTCCATCTGCAAAGTGGGAGAGACTGCACCCTCGGTATTGTCACCCCAGCTGTGACAAGAACCGGCCTGTGCTGGCTATGCGGAAAGTCCCCGAGGACTGTCCGCTTCACCTGCAACGGTTCACCGTTCGCGCCTTTCGTTACGAGGGTGAGGTCTGGAGTATACTCCTTCTTATGGCGGGTACCCCGGAAGGTACCCTTGGCTGTAGGATCGTACACTAGGTGTAGATCATTACAGTCCATCCATGAGCGGAGTTGTCTTCCTGCCTCGTTGCAGTCTCGGTAGCCCCATTCGTGATGGTGGCTATTAAAGTCTCCCAGACAGATGGAAGGATGGCTGACCACCGGTACCGGTGGTGTAGTCCAAGTCGCTCTAGGTGGTTTGTAAATATTATGCAGACACAGTCCACCTACTTCCACGGAAATTCGGTTCACCCCATTGCTGTCCGTTACGCTCTCAATGACCCTTACCTTCGATGGCTCTTTAGCGTAAACGCTAACCCCTCCTTTGAGCCTCGAAGTGTCCTCGCGTTGGACCACCGTATAGCCTGGGATCTGGAATCGGGAAGATTGCGCGCCTGAATAAAGGTGGGTCTCCTATAAAAGGAGGATATCAACGCAATGAACGGCCAGTAGCTTTGATAAAAGCTCATTTTTTGCCATACTCTGGCTCTCGACGTTCAGGGACAATATACGCGTCAGTTCGCCATCCCCGCCGTCGCATTTTCCAATCGGCAGGCCGCGAATCGATTGATGCATGGGACGTTTGCTTTTTTCTCGGACGTGCCGACGACCCGGGCGACACGAACGCGGTATTATTTGGCTAGGCGGCAGACCGCTTCGCCATTGACGGGACTGTTTGGGACTCGACATAAGGACAATAGTGTGGCGCCCGGGATAGGGCTGCTATTCGGGCACCGGTTTGGATCAAATTTAGTCACACACCGGGGCGAGCAGCTCATGTGGCTCGTTGGCTCGATACCCGGATGGTCTCGTGACGGTCGACCGGGATTTACACCTTTGCCCTCCCGTGTGCCTCAAGCCCCCTCACCAACTGCAAGGTAAAGATCCACGAGGGGAAACCATTGGCGGATAGTAAATGGCGATATACCTTATATGTAATGCGATCTTTGGTATTTTGATAAAGGAAAATAATTTGTTCCAGGCAAAATGTTGGCGGTATAACAAGGGGTGGTATAACGAGATTTGAGTGTAACTGAAAATTGGGAACATATATGACCTAAAAGTATTGCAAAGAAGAAATAAATATGAAAAAGAAACAAAAATGAAATTCCCTTCATTCATTTCCAAGAGAAAACATTTTCTTAAGAGTCATTAGACCTTTAAAAGTAACTTCTTATTGAGCTTCATTAAGACATCAATATGTCAATCATTTAGTTGACATCCTCAATATTGTCATCATCTTCTTCATCATCATCACCATCATCATCATCATCATCACTGGGACAGTATGGCTCAGCGGTACGGTCTTTGCTTCATACCCGAAAGGTACCTAGTTCAATCACCCACCACTGCGCTGTGTGGCCTTGAGCAAGTCACCTCGTCCTAACTCAATTTGCGGCGCTGCACTGCAGCTGACGCCTCAGTTATTCCAGTCTTCCTTCGGAATAGACCCAAGAGACAAATTTCCCATATGGGATGAATAAAGGGAATTTTAATTTTATTTTTTTATCATCACCATCATCACAACCATCATCATCATAATCATCATCATCATCATCACCATCATCATCATCATCATAATCACCACCATCATCATCATCTAGGATCTGACAAACTCTCTACTTAACATTTTGACACAGTATTTGGGATGTGGATACAGATTGGTTATGCAATGACCACAACCAAAGTGTCAGTGTCTATACTATGTTCATGCCTAGAGGGACCAGCAATACCAACACAGTCACCAACCACTCCAGTCAAAATACCATTCCGCATAAGTCAGAAGAAGATGTGTCTATTCTCCTAGGAAATTTACAGGTATGAAATTAAGATAGTTATGATTTTGGTACAGGTTAAAGTCCTCTCCAATTATGGCTTCTAGTTTGTTTTGTTTTTTTGTCTTCAGGGTTTTTTTGTTTGGTTGTTCGTTTATATTGTTTTGATTTCTTTTTTTTTAGTTTTTTTTGGTTGTTTTTTGTTTTTGGTTTTTTTTTTTTTTTTTTTTTTTTTGTTTGTGTTTTTGTTTTTTTTTTTTTTGTTTTTAGTTTTTTTGTTTTGTTTTTTTTTTGGGGGGTGGGGGTGGGCGCAGTCAAGATAATAAGAAATGACCAAGGAAAATAAAACTACTAGCTTCAAAATGATCATTTTATCCTTTATAAATGCAATACTTAGCTCTATTTTATCAAGTGCATACCATACATGAATAAGCCGCATTATTGCAGTCTTGTCTGTGCTTGGATTTTTGTTGTTTTATTTTATTGTTTTTATGTAACTTAGTGATCATATCGTGTTAATCATTTATCAATTTATTTACATTGGTCTAGTTTTGCTTCTTTTTTTTTTTAACTCTTAGATTGAATGGAAAAATGTTGCAGAATCTCTTACAAAACAACCCAAAGTAAATGATTTGACTTGTCTGGAAGTAAATGTGTGTGAACCAATCCCCAAACAAGAACTGCTGGCAGCCCGCGGTGACATTGAATATTTAAAGAAAGTAGGAGATAACAAATTAACTTTGAGAGCGCATTGCGATAGTGCACCGAAGGTCCTATCAACAGATAGCAATCTGCTGAGTGGTGAGGATGATGTGAGCACACCAATTTCATCAAACCAGGTTTGCTTTTACAAGAACTGTCAAACAAAAGCTGCCAATGTTTTGGAGGGAGCAGAAAAACAGAGTTTTCCTTTACATCTGTTAGACTGGACCACTAGTGATGACGAAGAAGTGGATTATTACATGGTGTATACCGTCCATAGAGATGGCTCCAAGCAATTTGTTGGTTGTTCTTGTACAAATTCATTTGCAACCAGATTAGATAAACTGAAAAACTCAAGCAATATAATTGGGTATTTTATTAAACCCATGTTATATACCGGAGCTCTGCCTGGTCAGGAATTCAGTTTTTCAATTTTATAACAATTATATTTATTTGTTTTGTAGTCAGATACTATTTATTTTGAGAGATTCTATCTCATATATTTTATTTTACATTGGGTGATATACACGGCATGTGCAATATTAATAATAATAATAATAATATATGTTTTGAAATGGCATGTTGGACTTACTTTCCAAATTACATATACCTATATTTACACATTCATAAGTTTGCTTTTATCAATATATTATGTATTTTGGGGTGAATAGAGTTTTAAATCTTTGTATCCTTCAATTGGTAACGAATTCTATCAATAACAAAAAATGTAATAAATTTGTAAAATGATATGCAATATTTAATTAAATGAAATTTATGAAGCGGAAGTTGGGATCGGATAGAACGACATCTTTCAAAAACAATTCAGTTTAACTTTATCTAATTATTCAATGTTTACTCATTAACATCCTAAAATTTAAGATACATATATTAACACATTAATAAATTTAGCTTTTACCAATTTATTCAGGAGGGTCCACAATTTGGCTGTAAAGATAGCTGTGGTATGCGGAGTTGAATCGTTGAAGACATCTTTCAAACCAATCGACACTGTAGTCAATTATTTTTTTATGAAACCTTTGTCTACTAGCAATGATGGGTAGCTGGCTCTGTTAGATCTGTTGGAAAGTACTGTCCTATCCAAAAGGTACCAAGCAATTGCTATGGTCCGTTCCACATCATAGAAACTGATATAAACTGCAGCTCCATATGTCGAATGACTCGGGAGGACTACTTACTTTATAGTATACACAGTCAATATGTGGTCGAAATTGTGCTCTGTTTTTTTCTTCTACCATATACTCATAGGTCCCTCACCTTATTCTGTTTGTGGTCTGCATAACTTTTTCTGCATATGCCTCTTTATTTATTTATTTATTTATTTATTTATTTATTTATGTATCTTATTTTACTATTATCTATGTAAGTTTATAGTGTTTTGTTCCATCTTTTGAAGTCTTGTTTTCGTACTCATATTTTTATTTATATTTGTATTTTAACACACAAACATTTGTACACAAATTTCCTTTTTTGTGGGGTGAAATAAAGTATTATTATTTTTATTATTTTTTATTATTATTTTTTTTATTTATTTTTTATTATTATTATTTTATTTTATTATTATTATTATTTATTATTATTATTATTAGCCTGCTAGTAAGAGCAAAATACAGAAGCAGCTATATTCGCCACAAAAAAACAAAAAATAAGGTTGGGGCCTTAAGATTATACTTCACTTCCACTCCCACTCAAATTGTTGAGCTTTCTGAATATTCATGGTTAAATCTCATGTTTCTCATTCTCACTATAGTTTGTTATTTTATCTTTAATTAAAGTTAGAGAAGTTTTAATTCTGTTGCAACAAGAGCAGAGATATGAATATCAGCATGTATAAATAAATTTGATATGTAATTTCTATTTGCCTAGTTTATGTTTTGTTTTTGTTTTTTTACCTAACATTGATATTTGGGGACCCCGATAACTCAGTTGGACAATAGGACCGAGATACAGATCCAGGTGATGTCCAGCTTTTTACCAACCCCAGCAATTGTATTGGTTAGATGTGAAGTACTTCAATCCAATCCAAAGGGTATCAAACAATTGCCAATGCCCATATCATATTTCATGCTATAAAAACCGGGACAAACCCCGGATCCATGGCTCTGAAGGACCACAATATAAATGTCAAAAAATGTTTCCTCTACCATTTCCATGAACTGGATTAAAAATCCTCATTGTCGTATATAGTGACTCAATGGGAACATCAAAAATTGTTTGTTATATGGATACAGAGGGGCTCTAAGAATCCCATGGACAACTAAGACATCAAACATCAGCATCTTGATGAGAATAAGCCTTAAAGACTGCCAGCTCATGTCAACCATCAAGAAATTGAAGCTTTCATACTTTGGCCACATCAAAAAGACGCACTTCGATTGAAAAGGTTTTCATGGAGGGGGCCTGTGCAGGTTTGCGGATGAGAATTTTAGGTGATTTCAAACTATACACAATGATAGTACTCTTAGAATCTAAATCTATTCCCTATTTGTGCCATTCTCTTTTGTCTTACTGTTCTTGTGTGCTTTCAAATGTAAATCTAGAATATTTTTTTACTGGCGCTGAAATGACCTAAATGTGTCACGAGCACTGTAAAACCTTTAAAAAAAATTTAAGCGCTTAGAGTCTGGTGTTCGGAGTTATAGCGCTAAATAAGTTTTCAGCATTATTATTATTAAAAACAAAACAAAACAGGGCAAGCTGAGCAGAGGGAGGCCATATAAGAAGGTGGTCTCAAGACATAGCTGGACTGGATGGGAAGAACAACCTCAGAGGCAGGACGCATGGCACGGTTGAAAACCTGAAGGGCGTTCCATCAGGCTGTTTGGGAGGCTTCGGCCAACAAGGCCTTAACGGAGAAAATTTGGATTTAAAGCAAACTTGATTGGAAAGCTTTAGCTATGGGTCCCTTTGCCAACAGTAAAACTTAACCAGTTAACTGCCGCACTCTAGAAAAACATGTACATATTTAAAAATTTGGCCAGAAAACTTGTCCTTCCAATATCGATCAATTTAAATGACCGTCTTCTTGGCAAAAACTCTCAAACCTTGGTCTTAATGAAGAATTTGCGAAGTCCCAGGTTTGAGAATTTTGCCAAGACGAGGGTTTGTTTAAATTGATCAATATTTGAAGGACGAGATTTTTGGCCAAATTTTTTGATAAGAGTTTTCCCAGGTAGTTAACTGGTTAAAAGGTAGGTGGAGACCTGACGCTTGCGAGGCGCTATTACAATATATTTTTCAACAGAGATATGATAGGTCAGATTCTCATTTTACACCCACGTGTCATGACAATGAGAGTAAAGAAACTTTTTCCAAGAACTCAACTTTGTACAGTCTAGAGCAGGACTTGAACCAGGGACCGAGCAGCAGCAGCCTCTTATGGTTCACACTACTATGTTATGACGATCGACCCAATCAGCAAAGTCCGGTCCGCATTCGTGCACCGTCGCGAACCCGCCGGGTAACATCGTCACAACACATTTTCGACTAGATGCTCTGTCGTCTCGGGTTCTTGCCCACAGCGTGGATATATTGGACAGGTAGTTAGACCCACCGATGTAACGACCACAAGACCACAAAGTCGTACAAACTATAAGGGAGACAATCACGAAACCCTTGTGTGTAATTTATATATTAGTCTACCAGTTGCATCCCTTGATCGCAATGCATTATCAGACGCTAAAATTTACTCGTTCTTGATTTTTTTAAATTGTATGTTTCCTTAATCTATTTAGCTACCTGTTTTCATATTGTGTTAATGTTTACTTGATATCAATCCACCGTGGTTTTCGTTTTTTTTATTTTTTTTTTTTTTGGTTTTTGTTTTTTTATTTCTGATTGTTCTCTTTCGCCTATGTTTGTATATGTCCTCTGCACTGAAACCTGTTTTTGGTCCACGAAAATCGATAAGCAACAACCCCATATCTTTTCAGATAAGTGACCCATGAAACATTACAATTACATTTACAGAGTAATATTGTGTTGTTGAATTGTTTCACCCCATGGGTTCCCCTTCAACCCTTGACACCATTTTACTTCTCCCGGATAAATATCAAGTCAAATGAGCCCAACTTGCCAAAAAGCATTGAATCCGACTATTACTGTTAAGTAAAGAAGTCTCGGGTTTGACTCAAACTCAAACTTTGATGGAAGCTTTTTTGTGTGTGTGTTTTATTTTTTCTTTCGATTTTCGTTTCTTTGTATGTTGTTTTGCTTTTTTGTTTGTTTGTTTGTTTTTCGTTGTTGTTGGATTTGTTGGGAGGTCGGGGATGGGCTTTTAATTATAAGTTAAAGTTAAAGGGAGATCAATGACTTCTCCAGTCCCATGTCGAGACAGGCCCTTACAGAGAGAACGTCAATATAGCATTGCGCATGCGTCTCTCTTATAAACTGAGGAAATCTATAGTTTGGTTAATGTGTATCATTTTTAAAATGTTATTTATATACATACTTTTATTACCTAAGTATTTAAAAATAACCAATAAATTTATTTTGATGAAAAGTTCACAGTGATGCACCAGTTAATCGTTTCTTAGCGATCTTTTACTTTTAGTCTGAGTTACCGAACCGTGAAGTCAGTGATTTCACGGCGGGTAAACTTTATCTAGCTATGGTGCATTCATTATTGTTCATTTTTTACAACACATTGTGAACTTTTCATCATATTGTTAAGTGATATCTCATTAACCAAACGATAGATTTCTTCAGTTGATAAGAGAGGCGTGTGCAATGCTATGTTGACGTTCTCTCTGTAAGGGCATGTAGACATAAATACATTACAAAACATTTTTTCCCTTCACAATTTGGCCAGAAAAATTGATGGATTAAACAATGGGGGGGGGGGGGGGGGTTGAACTAGGGGTATTTGTTATGTTTTGTTGGGGTTGTTTTTTTTCTATCGAGATCGGCATGCCATCATTTGCAGGTCTGATAACCCCATTCCTTATTTGCTCATTGTTGTAATGGAAATCTAAAAAAAATTAAGCAAAGTATTGTCCATTACAACAATGTTAAACTAGGCCCTTAAGTGGGTCCTGATGTCAGATCTGCATTTATGTACACGTCGATCGAGATACATGAAGTAAAAGTTTTGTAGTTTAGTGAGAATTACTCATAAACGTGGGTGGCAAAAAACAACAACAAAGCCCTGGGTGACGTCATCTTCGTGCTATCTATAAATGTTCATGGTTACATATGGTTTTGTGTGTTCGTCCGTTATACTTCCGGGTGGCAATGTTGTGAGCTTCTTAGCCAAGCGCATACTATCGATAAGTGAACGATGGCTGCGCTCTCTCTCTCTCACACACACACACACACACACACACACAACCCTCACCCAGCTGTTGTAAATGGATTATCATCCATTATTTAATTAGTGCATTTGACTAAAATAATTTTAAAGCTCCTGTGAGCTATTGCGTCAGTCTACAGGGTGTCCACGAAATATGGGTACAGACTTCCTTCACAATACAATTGCGTCAATCGACAGCTGTCCACGAAATCCGGGAACAGACTTCCTTCACAATTGCGTCAATCTACAGGGTGTCTACGAAATCTGGGTACAGACTTCCTTCACAATACACTTGCGTCAGTTTACATGGTGTCCACGAAATCTGGGTACAGACTTCCTTCACAATTGCGTCAATCTACAGAGTGTCCACGAAATCTGGGTACAGACTTCCTTCACAATTGCGTCAGTTTGCAGAGTGTCCACGAAATCTGGGTACAGACTTCCTTCACAATTGCGTCAATCTACAGGGTGTCCACGAAAACTGAGAACAGAATTCCTTCACAATTGCGTCAGTTTACAGGGTGTCCAAGAAATCTGGGAACAGACTTCTTTCACGATTACGTCAGTCTACAGGGTGTCCACGAAATCTGGGTACAGTTCCTCACAATTGCGTCAATTACAGGTGTCCAAATACTGAGAACAGAATTCCTTCACAATTGCGTCAGTTTACAGGGTGTCCAAGAAATCTGGGAACAGACTTCTTTCACGATTACGTCAGTCTACAGGGTGTCCACGAAATCTGGGTACAGACTCTTCAATTCGTACTACAGGTGTCCAGAAACTGAACAGAATTCCTTCACAATTGCGTCAGTTTACAGGGTGTCAAGAATCTGGAACAACTTATTTCACGATTACGTCATCTAAGTGTCACAATCTGGGTACAGACTTCCTTCAATTGCGTCAATTACAGGGTGTTCACGAAAACTAACAGAATTCTCACAATTGCGTCAGTTTACAGGGTGTCCAAGAAATCTGGGAACAGACTTCTTTCACGATTACGTCAGTCTACAGGGTGTCCACGAAATCTGGATACAGACTTCCTTTACACAACGAGTCCATTCAATGGTGTTGATCTATATTACCTTTCCATGTGCTCGGGGTCATTGGTCGCATTGCAAAATGTACTCAAAGTGACCCACATAGTGAAAAGTGTTCACAGTTTTCGAACTATCCATTATCACAATTGGTCATTTTGTTCAGCTTGACACATGTGTATGCTTACAATTTTCATAAGCAAAGCAGAGTGTTTACATTTATTAAGAAATATCCAGTCCTTCGACAGCAACATATCATTGATCGATGACTCGGTTGGACTAAAACCTGAATATAGATCGCTCCCATCAGGCATTAAATTAATAAATCACATGTCCTCTTTTTTTTTTCTTTTTTTTTGGTAAAGAAATGTGACGTTTGGCCACTTCTCACAAGGTACGGCATAAATGGATGAATAAAAATTGGTAGTAAAGCCTTACATGTGCCCAGACTTTGTGGACACCCAGTAGTATTACGCCGGAATGATCGAGATAATGAAAATCACAGGAATAAAACCATCCCAAAAAAAAAAAAAAAAAAAAAAAACAAAAACAAACAAAAAAAAGTCTTCTCCAACCGAGCATCAAACCTCAGACTTCCTGATCACCGTCCCAACTATCGGGTAACCTCTGTGGTTGCACCGGTAATCGGGGGTCTGAGGTTCGATCCCCAGTTGAAGAAGTATTTTTGGGGATGCCTAGCTTTGTTTTGTGTAGGTATTTTTTAATTATTTTTTGCTTTGTCTGGCACTCTTTTATAAAACATCTTCAGATCTTTATCTTACACCAAAACATAAAACAAAGGTTTGTGCACCGTCTGGTGAGTTGTCGTAAGTTGAAAGTAGTACTCAAGGTAACAAGTGATTTCATTGGTTGAACTTTTGAATACAACTCACGATTTGTTTTCTTTTGTGGCCAAAGAGTTGTCTTTTGACGTCATTTTTTGGTCAGTGTCGGGCTATAAGTTAACGATGGCTACGTTCTCGCTGACATAATAGAAAGTTAACGATTACGTTCCTCGAACCTAAACGATCGACCAACGTCGAGGAAGAAAACCAGGATCTGCCCCAGACGTCGCCTCTCATACGTCGCGTGGCGGCGTCTGAGGACAGATCCTGGTTTTCTTCCTCGTCTTCGGTCGATCGTTTAGGTTCGAGGAATGTATTCGCTAACACAGACTTTTTAAGATCACACGTCACAATTGTGTATTCAACGAGTGGGGCCGGGGGTGGGCTGAGGGAGAGTGAAAGTCAAACCACAACACAACAATGACTGTTTACCTACTACGTTATTTTTGGTGCTGTACTTTTTATACGATGGGAAGGGTCATGCATGATGGATTAATATAACAGAGCTGACTTAGGGACCGTTCACATTCACAATGGGCATGATCTATATTAACTTTCCATGCGCTCGAGGTCATTGGTCACATTGCAAAATGTGCTCAAAGTGACCCATTTAGGGAAAAGTTTTCACAGCTTTTAAAATATCTAACGTCACGATTGGTCATTTGATTCAACTTGACACATGGGTATGTTTATAACATTTGTAAACAAAGCAGCGTGTTTACATTTGGTAAGAAATATCCAATCGTAGGACAGCAACAAATCGTGTGATTGATGTTGATGACCTGGTTGGACGAAAACATGAATAAAGATCGCTCCCATTGACGTCAACCAAAAAGGGGGAGGTGGATGGGTCTCTCAAAAGTTGACAAGGGGGAGGGAGGGATCTCCCAAAAGTTGATGTCAACTATGCTATAATTATTTGATACCACCAGCAATAAATAAATAAAAAAGAAGTAGAAGATGCGAAAAGCGTTTATAAATAGCCACCTCCTGTTCCAGTCAAAGTGTATTCTGGTGGCCTCAAGATAGATTCAATTCTACCCGTCATTTCGGAAGTCTGCTTCAGGCGCTCCATTTTCAACATTTGGAAAGCATGAAACCGTCATGCTTTGATGAACACTGTCCCTCCTTGAGCAAGAAAGATCACTCAGGAGTTACAATCTTAAAAAAGAGAATGTGTCTTTATTACACCAAGTATCATTCAACAATTAAAAGTATGAATGCTCACAAGAGAGTTTGTAGTAAGGAAGATGTGTGTGTGTGTGTGTGTGTGTGTGTGTGTGTCAGTGGATGAGAAAGGTGATGAAAATGATGATAACGATGAAGATGGTGGTGCTGAAGAAGAAAACTTGATTTTACCCCCAAATGGCAGAAATATTTTGTTAATATATGTTAAAGTTGACATCAACAAGGGGGAGGGTTGGAAAAAAGTTGACAAGAGTTGACAAGGGGGAGGGGTCAATTTTTGCCAATATTTGGTTGACGTCAATTAATTGTGAACGGTCCCTTAGAAACAGAGAGAGGGGGGGGGGGAGTGTATGGTTTATTTTATTAACCAGCCACCGTACTACATAAAGACACGTAATAAAAAAAAATATTGGCCAGAAAACTCGTCCTTCAACAAAAATCGATCGAATTAAATGGCAAAAACTCAAAACTCAAACCTGGGATTTAACGAAGACCTCGCGAGATCCCAGGTTTGAGCGGGTTTTTTTGTTGTTTTTTTCAAAGATGAGGGACATTTAATCGACTGATACAAATATGTGAAGGACAAGTTTTATGGTTACATTTTTAAATACAGAGTACGGCAGTAGTGGTAAATGGACGATTTATATCAGCATCATGGACTAGACGTGTAGTTAATAATAATAATAATCTTTATTGCCCAAACAGGCAATTATTGTTAGGTTACAGCTCTTATAATAAAATAGGCGAAAAAAAATAATTAAAATAGTGGTAATAATGATGATAATAATACTGATAGTTGATAGTAATGATGATAATAATAATACTATAATAATAATAATAATAATAATAATAATAATAATAATAATAATAATAATAATAATAATAATAATAATAATAATAATAATAATAATAATAATAATAATAATAATAATAATAATAATAACAATAATAATAATAAAGGACATGCAACAGACTAATTAATTTTAATGATACGGTGCATTAAAAATTAGAACAAACCAACTAAGAAATGGAGATTCGAGGGGTGGGAGAGAGAGAGAGAGAGAGAGAGAGAGAGAGAGAGAGAGAGAGAGAGAGAGAGAGAGAGAGAGAGAGAGAGAGAGAGAGAGAGAGAGAGATACGAAGAATGGACAGTGCCAGTCAAAGCAGAGAGAATCGTATATTATTTATTATGCGCGAGAAAAAAAAAACAACGGATCCCCAAAATCAGCCTGACTACCGGTCAGACTGTCCCTGCGGAAAGTTGCCATTTAAAACCCCAAAAGTTGCAAAAAGTTGCCATAAAAAAGGGCAAAAGTTGCCATAAAAATTGCCTAAGTTGCCAAATTTTGCGGAACATTATCTGACAAGGGGGGGGGGGGGGGGGGGAGAGAAAAAATTGCGATTCGCAAACGCACAAACAAAGGCCAAAGTTTCAATTTAAACCACATCTGTTTATTACCTCAGCAGCAGTAATAATAATAATGATAATAATACAGTACTCGCGTTATACCGGCACGATCAGTCATCACCAAAAAGTGTGCTAGTATCCGATCGTGCCGGAATCCGATAAAGGCTTAAACTTAAAGTACTGTAGTGCATAAAATATAAAATAAAGTTATAAAAGAATCTACATGTTATAAAACAAAAGTGTGACCAAACCTAATCAAAAAGCTAACAAATGTAAAAGAACAAAGCCTGGAATTAAAAAGAATACATTTATAATAGTTTCTTTTGTTAGTTTTAGATCCAATCGACCGCATTAGATCATATACCGGATCGCTGAAACAAAAAGCACAAATCAAACCACAAAACATCATAATCATCATAACTGACAGATGATTTACAGACAAAAATATATTATCCATCAAAAAACTTAAACTAAATACGTATATAATTATAATATCATAACAAAATAAAATCATAAACATAAAATAAAAGGACACTGTACTAATTGAAACTCATGAACATCACTATGAGGAGTGAAGTCCAGCCAAGATCAATAAAATCAGTTTGGGCCAACCGTGTGGTGCAACCTAGCTACAACTACATGTAAGCAAGGAGTATGCCACTTATAATTGAGTGCCATATGCAATGACGTTGTTATAGTATAAAAATACTAACGCGAAGCCCAGTCTCCACGAGTTGTGCGGTCAAAAAAAGCTCAGTATCCAGTTAGGTAAGGGAAAAGTCCACCAAAAAAAAAAAATCAGGAAAATCGCAAAAATCGCGGAATGTTGCGGGTAACAGCTAAAATCGCGGCCGCGAAAAACGACGGGGACAGGCAGACGCACAGACCATACACATAGAGTGAGAGGCCCTCTCTTTGGTCTGTCGGTGGTCAGACGTGCCGCCATTACACCACAGTTACAACGAGGTTACCCAATATAAACGAGACGATTAATGGTTGGAGGCGATTAATTAACCAGCTAAATGCTATACAGACACGAATTTTTTTTTTAATTTGGCCAGAAAAATCGTCCTTCAAATATCGATCGAATTAAATGACCCTCATCATGACAGAAACTCTCAAACCCGGGACTTAACGAAGACTTTTTGGGGTCCCAGGTCTGGGCGTTTTTGCAAAGATGAGGGTCATTTAAATCGATCGATATATGAAGGACGAGTTTTCTGGCCAAATTTCAAAATTTGTGCCTTTCCAGAGCACGGCAGTTTCAGTTGTTAAATACTTCCGTACAATATTCTTCACAATGGCACGGGTTTCTGCTGTGAACCCTGTTTTTGTGTGTGATTTGTAATTTTTTTCTGCTCATCTGATGCTGTAAGTTTAAATATACATCATTTCAGATTTTTAGTTTACACCTCTATCTACTCCCTAGTTTATTACATGGAAATGGAAAAAGTTAGGCCAGTCGTCTTAGCGGGTCTGTTCATGTAGCCTATAACCAAATAGTTGCTGCCGGAGTGATTCGGCTTATGATTAAAAGGTTAGGCGGTGATCGACTGTCTCATTCATGCGTCCTCGCCGAAGTCCCAGAGAGTTTTTGCCAGGATGTGGTTCATTTAAATCGATCGATACTACTGACAGGACGAGTTTTCTGGCCAAAATATTTAACACGTGTCCTCCCTGAGTACGGCAATCAATTGTTGTCAGTGTCAGCATACTTCTACTGCTCCATCATGCTGAATATTATAGTTATAGGTTCACAAGTTTTGGAGGCATCCCGTAATGTCGAAAGTTTCTTGGTGTTTCTGTAACGTTGCATGTTTTTACAGGACCGGGTTGTTGGCCCAGAGCCCAACCCCCTATCCCGGAGGGCCAGGTTTATTGTTCGGAGATTCAGTCCTAAACACATAGAAAGCCTGTCCGCCCATGGTTTTACATTAGAATATCCTTCTCCTTGTAGACAAGTTGCCGTCCTCAGCTCTTGAGCCTTGTCCACCCACGGTTTTACATCAGTGTCCTAAACAGGCTGCCTTCCACAGCTCTGGAGTCCTGTCAACACATGCTGGAGAAGGTTAGATTGTAAGAACAGGACATGTAGAAGACATAACACTACAGGATGAGTGTGAGTGTGAGGAGCCCTTTGCAGTTCTGGGAAGTTTTCAACTTTTCTTACACGTTGAGCACAAATGACCTAAGAGCACAGCAATAATTCAATTCTAACAATAGAAGGAAAATCTCGGCTTGGCGCCTGTCACACATCTTTAGGTCACATCAGCACTCGTTGCCCGCAGTCAGGTGGGTCTTGAAAAAGGGGGGGGGATTATGAAGGGAAACTTTTTCTTAAAAACTTTAAAACATTCCATCGTGAGGCATCCATGAGCCTGTCTCTTGAAATAAAATGTCTAAGCTCCTTGAGATTAGATTCACCACCTATAGCACTCAAGAATGGATACATTCGACCGCCTCATTCCCGGCACCAGGGAAAGTTTGTTTTTGATTTTAAGGATTTTACGGAGCTTGTAACACTATAAGGTCATATCAGCTCCAGTAAAAAGGATGAAACTAGGAAAGTTCTAGGATTACAATTAAAGCACCCAAGAAAAGGTAAGACAAAGGGGGATTGGTTCAAATATGAAACCTAAGTAGATTCCAAGAGCACACTATCAAAGTACTTAGTTTGAGATCACCTAAAAGTTTCATCAATTCAATACACAAATCCTTCAAACACTGGTCCCCACAAAGCGGAATACACTCAAATATAATACTAATACGTAAACAAAATATAATACAGTACACAACAAGAGAGATGATTTACAAGGAAAAAAAATATCATCTCCCAAAACTAACTATACATTTGACTGCTTCCCTCTTACTCTCAGCCAGAACACAACCAAGAAATCTCATTCCAAGACAAAGCCAGAAAGCATGTTGGAAAACAGATACAGGGAAATAGAAGACATAGTAAGTACCTCCCTGCCCACTATGGGAGGTCAGGAACCCCACCCAGCACCAGGGAAAGAAAAAAAAGACATAGCAATCCCAATCCTGAGCAAAGACGGAGACCAACAAGGAAAAGGGATAACATGGGACACAGAATACACAGCAAGTGACTTCTCTACCCATCACAGGAGACCCCACCCAGAAACAAAATTAATAACATAAAAAGTGGAAACGAGAAATGATTTTGAAAATTTATTTTTTACGGCAGCATAGTGGCATCACTCATGTATTACACAAATATACAATGGGAAGTTATATAATATATTAAATATTATAGAACACCTGACGGTAATATATATTATATATATACTACTGAAAGTACCCAGATGAAAAATCTATGATATGCATCATTACTGACAATAAAAATTACACAAAATATGTACGCCTCATCAGAGTGTAGGCCCGAGTGTCTAAGAAAATGTATCTCTCCCGAAATCTTCATAAACACAAGACAATTGGTGCTTATTGTATTAAAAAAAATAATTAAGAAATAAAAACAAATATGAGACTGTATAAGCACATATTTGCAATAGTTGGAAGGCAGCTAAAAAAGACAACCGACGACCACCACCAACGTACTACTACTCTCCAAGGCTATTATATAAAAAAAAATGTTTTGCTGAGCCCTAATGTATTCAATCAAATGTTTAAAAATTGCAACTCAACATCAACCGATAAAGGAATTCCAAAACATTATCAATATCAAATCAGTCGTCTCATCAACACACCCTCCCAACTACTGTGGCCTACGGGAACGCATCCCATTGTCCTAAATCGGCAATACATTTTTTATATCTTTTACACTCAAGAATAATGTACACATGGCAAAGACCTTCTTTTAAATTCAATAGTATATAATATTCCTTTTTAAAAAATTACATGAAATATTTACATATAATACGGATGAAGAAGACCCTAATTCTAGAGAATATATAAGTCGCACGATGCTCCCACGAACACATTATATGCTCATAAAATGGAGAGCAAGCTTTTGCAAGGTATTAATGCTAATAATGCATACTTGACTAACTCAAACTTAATGTGTGATCTGATGATAAAAAAGGCTCCAATATGATCAACCCGCATAAAACCGGTGCCGTGTTAAGATCCCTGATAACTGAATGACGAGATGAAGAATGTTATAAAACTAACACTGTTAATTTGATGAAATGAGCAATTGAAATACAATACCAGAACTGCAAAAAACGCAGTGCAGCACAGTATGGTATGACAAAAAAATAATTAAAAACATGCATGCACCCATGGCCACAACCATACAATATAAAAATTATTTTAAACAGACTGACTCATCTCCAAGCAATTCGTTTTATCCACTCACAACAGCCTTCACAAGCAAGCAAATCGAATCTATTTTTTGTTTGTTGCTTTAGGTCTCTTCCAACACAATTGAGGTTATATGAGAGACCGCTGAAACAAAAAAACAAGCAATCTAACAAAAATAGTACAAATGTCAATCAAAATCATGACCTAAAGATATCATAAGCTAAATTATAAATAACCAAGAACAAACAGGCAGAGGATTTACAGGAAAAAAAATATCCCCTGTCAAAAATACAATCACAAACCAAAGAAGCAGGATAGGCTAGTAAAGAGAAGAAGAAACGACATCACTATCGGATCGTACACCCATGCGAACATCATAGGTATATGATTCAAGGGTGATGCTCCCATCCAACCACCCGCAAATCGAATCTATAAAAACATCCACACGAAGCCTATATCACAATAAATTAAAACATCAACTTTTTAGGTTGTTCCCACGTAAAATCATTGCGTCCGAAATGGCCATAGCAAGCCGTTTTCTGGTAAACTGGATTACGAAGATTCAAATCTCTGAAAAAAGAACAAAATGAATTCAAGTTCATTTTAACGTATACAAAGTCGTGCCAAAAGTTGGGTTTTGTATCAACAACACAAAAAGACGTCAATATTCAGTTATTTTGAAAAGCTGTGGCAAAAATTTAGGCTTTGAATGACCCTGGTTGAAATAATGAAAAAATAATTTGAAATTGAGTGACCCTGGGTGAAATAATGTTAAAACAATTCAAAACTGACCAGCACCAAAACACATACAGAAACAAGCTTCTCAAAGGGATGAAAAAGCACGAATTAAGCTTAAAGGTTTAAAACAGTAGTTTCTATGTACAAATTTGTCCCTAGGTTTCATATTAGCTGTAATCAGGTGAATGATCGGGGAACTCCAACCTATTGCAATTGATGTATCTATAACAAAAGCTACTCTTATTTTAAAATGATGTTCATGATAACTATGCAGTGTATTGTCTCTCTAAATAGTCACATTAGAATTGATGCAATGCAATAAAATGCCATATATCCACTATATATATACCTTACTAAAAAAAAAAGTATATTAAACAATTCACTTCAAAAATGATTTCAATAAATATTTTAAAATAAGTACCGATTTAATGTAAGACAAAAATGTGCGGGAAAACTTACTTGACAATGCGTCCAGGTCTCAAATCAAAGTTCTTTTTCACAATATCCAGTAATTCACTTTCTGACCTTTGTGATGTACCATAGCTCAACACCGTGATTGAAAGAGGCTCTGATATTCCAATAGCATAAGATACCTAGAACAAGGAGGGAGTGTAGTAACAAGGACAGGTTAACATATAAGTTTATTAAAAATGAATTCAAATATCTGAAGCGTAGGAGAGCAAGAAAAATTATTCATGAGAATACCAATTTTAAAAAAGTATTTATATATATATACACATTTTTTTTAATGCAGTAATATTTTTGTTTCAGCTATTGAAAGCCTCTGCATAGCCCATATCCTGCATTAGCCTTGAAAAATATAAACGGAGCAACATTTCTCTCTTCGTACTAAATAAATCACATCACATGTACACAAATGAACAACCAACTACCTAATTATAGCTATTACCTGAACAAGAACACGTTTACAAAGACCAGCCTTGACCAGAGATTTGGCCACCCATCTGGATGCGTAAGCAGCAGATCTGTCGACTTTTGAGAAATCTTTGCCAGAGAAAGCACCTCCTCCATGAGCACCCCAACCACCGTAGGTATCTACAATGATCTTCCTTCCTGTGAGACCTGCATCACCCTGGAGAAAAAAAATAATTATTTAAATCAAAGAATCACTACGAGATAAAGATTTAAAAATATGATTATGATGATTGCTTATTCTTTCATATAAATACAAGAAATATAGATGAAACAAGCCATGATAAACTTTTAGAGGCTTATCTCGAGTAAGTCTCAGTTGTAATGCTAAATTAGAACCAGGGTTGCCAATTCAGCAGGCAAATATTTACTGGGAATAGCATAATTCCATTGGTTTGGAACTAACACTAACAAACACGTTTCTGACCACTGAACTCCTGGAAAAAGACGTTTTGTACTTGCCTTTCGTCCATTTAGCAGGCGATTGAGAAATAAACTACGAGCCTACAACAAACTGAATTCCGTAAATATACGAAAAATTAGCAATCCTGTGTAACTCAAAATTTCAGGAAAAAAGTGATAAAGTATGGAGCCAGTTCAGTGAAAGGAAGATGCATTTTAAGATGTTTAGAAGCAGCTTCACATTTCAGAAGAGTGCTAAATCGTCACGGGGAATTCAAGTTGGGGGAGAGGGAAAGAAAGGAAATGGATCCAAGTAAATCTAGTAGCACCAAATGCAATTTTCAACAGGATTGTTTTCTATAGAAACCAATGAAACCTGCAAACTACTGAACCACTTACCTGTGAGCTGCCAACCTCTCCTGACAGAAAGAGGAAGATTGGTTGCCAAAAAGAGGAAGATTTAAGGAAAAAGAGGAAGATTCAAGTACGCGAAACAAACAAACAAAAGTACTTACATTCCCTAAATTTGCAGGTTATCCATAAATGTCCATACACCCAAGTCTGTTATAATAGCCACTCCAGTTTATGAATAAAATTGTCTCAAAGCGTTACTGTTGCACTTCTTTGTTCTTCTCATGTTTATGCACATCTAAAGTCTTCACTTCACTCATTCAATTTAAATATTTACATAATATTTACATTATATACAGTCCAGTATATGACACTGGTTTAGTCCTTTTTCAAGGAAGCTGCAGTCGCAGACTTGGCCTTGATGAGCAGCTCCTTGGAGATAGGGTTCTTAAATGATTTATGACTCCATTTTGCTTTGCAAATACTGATGGACTCTAGCAATTTGTTCGACATGCTGGCCCTAAAATCAGTCCTATTCCTCCTGGCTAAGCTGAATAGTCTTTCACATGCTGCATTTGAATGGAAGATGGAAAGTATTCCCAGCATGGAACGACTAAGCAAATGAAACCTAGCAGAGCCAGTTTGTGTTTTTGCATTAGCAAGACGAAACCAGTATTTATCCACTCTTTCTCCATTGAGCAGGGGCATTGCAGATGATTGCCAATCTCTAAACTGTCTGAAGAGAATATCCATGACCTCATCAGTACACTGGCCTTCTTCACAGGGAACTAAAGATGGAAATCTCTCCACAAAATATTCTAAAGATGCCATCCTAGCCACGACTTTATTGCCTGGATTAGCAACAGATGCATGCTTGATTGGTTCTGAGTCTAAATTACACTTTGATTGGAGATAGACAACAGCTGTTTTCAAGTAGTCTCTAACAGACTTATAAAATTGTTTTTTGGCACCGTCTCCAAGTTCCTTCACCAATTTCCTAAATCTATATCCAACATCAATTTCACTTGATTGCAGGAGATTTTTTGTGTCATTGACATCAATTTGCAGCAAATCTTTACCTTGCAGATAAGAGGGTTTTACGAAACGTAAACATAAATCATGAATAATGGACTTCATGATGTCAGCCATTTTATGAATGAGAGGCTCTGATGACTGCAACAATGCATTAGCATTCTCAAACACCCCTACAACATTGTCCAAAAACATGGCATAAGCCTTTACCTCATCACTCAAAAGCTTCTTCAAAATACCCTGTGCTTTAGAGGAAGTTGACTTTGAAATTGTCTCTTCTGACAACTCCATAAAAAAGGCCGATATTGGTTCCCAGAGTTCTAACAGACGAGATATACAAGGTCCAAGAGAGAGCCATCTTGTGTTAACATGTTTTAACACTTCGTGACTGCCACAACCAAGAATTTCCTGAAGTTCCTTCAATCGGGCAACTCTCTTTGACGAATTATCAAGGAAGAAGTAAATGTCTATTAGAAGTTGATCCAGTTTGTGTGGAAGTGTATTGGCAGCTTTCAATGCAGCTAAATTAATCCTATGGCAAGGACAGCCAACAACAATGATATTCTCATTTTCCTCACGAAGAAATGCAGACACCAGACTTTTCACCCACCATGACAGAAGCATTGTCAGCACTAAAACTTATGCAATTCTTCAAATCGAGATTAACATCACACAAAGTCTTTTTCAAATGTTCAAAGATGTCTTTCCAGTGGCTGTACTGGTAGACAAGCTATCAACAGAAACTACCTCTGTCACCACTTCTTCTTTCTCTTTATCAGCATACTGAACGATAACGGGAAACAGTTTCTCCTTAGAATCATTGCCTCCATCTGTACTCAGAGAAAACACACCACAAGAATGAATCCCTTTAACAGTTTTTTCTTTTTCTTCATTGGCCATCTGATGAAGGATAGCCGTTGTCTTTGTCCTCCCACACCCATACTTTTTTGCCACCTCACACGAAGGAAACATTGACTTAAACAGATCACCTGCATCATCGGCGATGGCAAGAGGAAGATTCTTTTCAACTAGAAACTTTGTGAACATAACCTCCGCCCTAATGACACTGAAATCTTCCTCAACCGGTTTGGCTTTGAAAAATGATGTCAATGAAGATGTAGAGGCAGGTGCCTTGCTTGCATTGATATGTTTTTGTATAGCACAGTGTTTTTTAATGTCATAAGCACCACCTGAACGTAAACTGAAATGGCAG
The DNA here is from genome assembly GCF_034508935.2 of Berghia stephanieae. Lineage (NCBI taxonomy): Eukaryota > Metazoa > Mollusca > Gastropoda > Nudibranchia > Aeolidiidae > Berghia > Berghia stephanieae. Next base: position 65,371,651 of record NC_088364.1, read on the forward strand.
GAACAGAATGCACAAAATGCTATTGCTGAACTCTTATCGGAACGATGAATTCCACTAAACTGTTTTTCATACTCTTGTTTCCACGATTGCGAATATTTTCCGCCTACCTTTGTTTTTTCAGAGAGAGGCTCTAGTGATTCAAGAGAATCTTCAGGTCCACGCTTATCCATTATGAATTAACTATTAATAATAGTATTAACACAACACAGTTCAAATGTCTAAGAATTTAAAAACTATCCCAAAAATGCAATGAGCAATGGCCGAAATAAAATCACAAAAGTAGATGTTTTATGTTTTTAAGGGTTTTACGGCGCTTGCAACACATTTAGGTTATATCAGTGCCAGTAAAAAGGAAGAAAATGGATAGTAAAAAGTTCTAGAATTACAATTAAAGCACCCAAGAAAAGGTAAGACAAAGGGGAACTGGGAACAAATAGGGATCAGATGTAGATTCCAAGGGCATACCACCAATGTACTTAGTTTGAGATCACCTATAAGTCTCATCCAGACACAAGCACAAGATCCAACAAAGAGGAATACACTCAAATGCTTACATTATGCATTCAAAATAAATATAAAAATACATAACAGAGAGATGATTTACAAGGAAAAAAAATTTCATCTCCCAAAACAATAACTATGCATTTGACTGTTTCCCTCCCAGCCAGGACTCCGGCCAGGGCCAGGACAAAACCAAGAAATCTCATTCCAAGACAAAGACAGAGAGCATGTTGGAAAACAGATAGAAGGGGATAGAAGACACAGTATGGGCCTCCCTGCCCACTATGGGAGGTCAGGATCCCCACCCAGACAAAAGTAGATGAAGATGTTTCAAGACGCAGAAATAAAATCACAAAAGTAGATGAAGAGGTTTCAAGATGCAGAGAGTGGTTAGTCTAATCTAGAAGTCTAAGGCACAGAAGATGTTCCAATGTCCAAACAACAACAAAGACTGAATCACACATGTGGAGCAAACAGTGAAGTGATCAATGTTGGGTTTCACTTTCCACATTGATTTCATTGGTAAATGTGAGTACAGAACAGTAAAGTTTGCTGCCCCAAACGTAAACAAAGGTCGAGAAGCACATGGCAAACCACATGTTCCTGTCTTGACAGCTCACGTTCCAATGTAAATAATAGAAAGAAAATAACCTTTAAAATTTGGCTGTTAGGTGGCAAAAGAAACACATATTCATAAATACTCGATCATGCATCAAATAATGTCTAGATATGGATATTTTATGGAACAAAAGATAAAATTTATCAAAAGTTACGTCTATCTATTTTTAGACCAGAGCAAATTATTGCGCTGGTATGAACAAAACGAGAATTATTCGGAGCCTGATTTTCAGAATAATTTAGTCTTATATTATTATTTCTGCAACTGTTAGATTTTATGTAAACATATTTTCAATACTGAAAGTGTATTGCCTACAACTCAAACTACAAAATTGGGAGACCTATATTGTGCGTAAATTATTCCGGTCCCTAACGGAAATCACTAGCAACTTGTTATTGTTTACGTTTGGGGCAGCAAACTTTACTGTTCTATAGACCAGTAAAGTTAGGTGCCCCAAACGTAAACAAAGGTCGAGAAGCACGTGGCAAACCACATGTTCCTGTCTTGACAGCTCACGTTCCAATGTAAATAATAGAAAAAAATAACCTTTAAAATGTGGCTGTTAGGTGGCAAAAGAAACACATATTCATAAATACTCGATCATGCATCAAATAATGTCTAGATATGGATATTTTATGGAACAAAAGGTAAAATTTTCTAAAATTTATCAAAAGTTACAGTCTATCTATTTTTAGACCAGAGCAAATTATTGCGCTGGTGTGAACAAAACGAGAATTATTCGGAGCCTGATTTTCATAATAATTTAGCCTTATATTATTATTTCTGCAACTGTTAGATTTTATGTAAACATATTTTCAATACTGAAAGTGTATTGCCTACAACTCAAACTACAAAATTGGGAGACCTATATTGTGCGTAAATTATTCCGGTCCCTAACGGAAATCACTAGCAACTTGTTATTGTTTACGTTTGGGGCACCTAACTTTACTGCTCTATTGAGTTACAATCATTACTCAACTACATAAAATTAAATATTCGATACCACAGGTTTAGTAATGGTATATAGTAATATATTCTGGAATATACGGTATCGATACCAGATATTAGTGTAATCGCACAGCACATAAAATATGACTTGAATTGAAGTGAGTAAAATTATTTTTTTGAGCCACGCAATATACAATTGACTAAATAGCCAATCCGAGACCGGCTGAATAAAAAGCGGACAAAATGAGGAAAAAAGCGGAAAAGCGGACAATCATGTGAAAAAGCGGACAATTCCGCTTTTTTCGCGGTAGGTTGGCAGCTCTGTTACCTGAGGTCCTCCAATGACAAATTTGCCAGAAGGCTGCAAGTGATAGACTGTCTTATCATCTAGGAATTTGGATGGAATGACTGCTTTGATGACTTTCTGCCTCAGATCAGCTCTAAGTTGTTCCATGGAGACATATTCATCATGCTGGACTGATATGACAATTGTGTGGACCCTCTGAGGAACTGCAGCACCCTTTATATATTTGTACTCTACTGTGACCTATAAGCAAAAAGAACAAAATAAAACATAAAAAGTGATCAAAACACCTGTACAATTAATATTTATTTACATGGCATAACAATACACCATACAAACACAGACACAGTGAAAATCACTTTCAATGTTGAAAACGTATTATTAAGCATAAATACAAATCATGCTAGATAGAACTACCCCACTCGTAATGGTCCTATTTCACCCTGGCCACTGCAGATTTTTCAAACAGTGAGGTTAAGGTCAGTGAGTCAAAAGTCATAGCTATGCACAACATAACGTGCTCATCTATGTCAACACATAAACCCTCCAACCTATTCATTGCAATTGTGAGAAATGATAATGATGCTCCCTAAAAATAAAACAAAAACAAATTGCACAGAACTATCACAACATATTCACACGCACCTGAGTTTTGGTATCAGGACGGGCCCAGGACAACACACCACTGCGCCGCAACTCTGCAATTTTGGCATTGAGCTGATGTGACAATACTACAGTAAGGGGCATGCACTCTTCTGTTTCATCTGTGGCATAACCAAACATAAGGCCCTGGTCTCCAGCACCGATGTCATCTTCATCTTTGCCTATGTGGACCCCTTGTGCAATATCTGGTGATTGTTCTTCCAAAGCTATGAGGACATTGCATGTTTTGTAGTCAAAACCTGGGAAAACAGAGAAAAGATTGGGTAATAAGAGCAATAAATATCTTCTGTCTCCCACACTTAAAATGTTTGAACTAATTCTTAATAATCTTATGTACGTTTTCCTACCATTCATAAAACAGTATCTCCTCACTTTATAAGAAAAGAAAAACGTTCTCCAATCTCCACCCAATTAATCACTTTTCAGATTGGTAGGCCAAAATAACTTCAATTGAACCAAAAATGGAGTTCTGATGTAAATTTGAAAACAATAGAGAACCAAAAGAATCAGTGCCTTGTAGTGTCTTGTACAACAGTAAATAAAGGGGGACTTTGAAAACAGAGACCATTGATGAATAGGATGGTGCATTTAAAATGCCCAAGTGAATTTGGAACTCAATGCATCTCCAAACCAATGGAATTATTCTATTCCCATATATAAAGAATAGACTGCTCTATGTGTTGACAAGTGGTGATAAGCAATTGATTATAAGCACAACAAAATGAACAATCAGTCTATACCTTTTGAAGAGTCATCATATCCAATCTGTTTCACTGTGTCCCTGATAACTCTTTGGTAGTCAACATTTGCTTTTGATGTGATTTCTCCAGCAACCAAAACCATTCCAGTTTTGGTAACCGTCTCGCAGGCAACTTTGGCATTTGGATCTTGTTTCAAGTGAGCATCCAGAATTGCATCACTAATCTGATCACATATTTTGTCTGAAAAAAAAAAAGTGAAATAGGAATCGATAGGATTATTGTCCGACTCATAGAATTATTCAGTTGGTTATGCCAAGTTAAATGCTCTTTAAATTCAAAACTAAAAATACACCACCTTTCCTTTTGTACTTTGAAAGCGAGGAAATAAAAGCCTTTATAAGGCGTCACCTTTTAATTTGCTTGTCATAGTAATACATATCACATTTTAATAGCCATATATTCAGGGTTCTTACATCAATTCCACTTTGAAATTGAAAAAAAGAGTTTTCAAGGTAATATTTTTTTCTAATTCAAGGATTAAACTAAAACAACACATTATCCCTTCGACACTTAAGTTTCTTCGCTAGTGGGGATAACTCAAATCCTTAACTGCTGCTTACACAGCAGTGCAAGGGCCTCAAGTTCATGTTCCTTCAACTTAGCTGAAGATAATCAATGTATTTGATTGTCGTGCGGCTGTTTTCTTGTGATATGATCCCTTTCGGATCGGAAGGTCCTGGGTTCGAACCTTGCTTGGTGCATAGCCAAGTCCTTGGAAAAGGCTCTTTACTCACATTCTCTCACCATACTCAGGTGTAAAACGAGTACTTGACAACAGTGGTCGCTGAAAAAAAAATTGTAATTGTTAACAGGCATCATGTCTCATTCTACATGTAACGTGTTGCTGATGGTCAGGGACCCTTTGAGCATGTTTAGTGGATATTGCGCTATATAAAAGCTCAAACTGTAACAATAACTTCATGGTATTCAAATACAGATGCAATTTTGTCAGCCATTACTTCTCTTCAGAGACTAAGATCTGAAATGGTGATGTGGTGGTTGAAGAAGCGGTGGGAGGGACGGTGATGAGGTGGTGGTTATTTGGTGTGTATTCCTTTGGACACCTAAACCCTGTGATCAAATTTACTTGAGCATTGATAAATTTAAAAAAGGGTAATCTGAAAAGGTACAACCAATATTGTCAGCCCACCGTCAGAAATACACTGTGATAAATAACTTGAAAGACCAACTCTTATCACAAATCATATCAGAATTGAAAGAAAATTATTGTGACCATTCTTACAGAAATCAGCACAGCTCTCCCCTTTGGCAAACTTAAACCTGGACAGACTATGAAGGTAATCAACAAACATTCAGAATTGTGACTATTTTTTACACACACCAACTGAATCCTGTAGGCAAGCCGTTAAAATTTCAATTAAAAAAATAGAAATAAGATTGTAACGCAGACATCGACTGAGAAAATTGTGTTGTTAATTCCTGAAGTACGTCCTTTTTTGTCTTAACATCTGTGCAAATATAGATGAGGTGTCACAACTTGGACCAGATTAAGGCTAGCATTTTTTTCTGTATGAGTTCAGGTTAGTGTTGGGTTATTTGATCGCTTTTACTCGATCAACGACCGACCGCCAAGCCACGAGTCAGTGCTCGATCTCAATGCCGGAAGAGCGAGTTAGTAAAACGATCACTCGATCGTAAAACGATCAAGCGGGTTGTGAGCTTGAGACGATCTTGACACGTGAGACGAGCTTGAGACGATCAGGATTCGAGCGAGCGGAGGGGTAACGAGTGTTTCGAATCATTTCAAATTCAAACGATCACAGTTTGCCATCCGATACCAATCGCCAATGTTTGCACACGGTAGTCTGTGGTTCTTCCACAGCCCTCACTCCTTGTCAGATGTTAGTGTGTCTGGGTGGCAGTGGCAGGGAAATTCGTATAGGTGTATCACGCGTGTGTGACAAGACTTCATTAAACCTACTAAAGTTTGACTATCACACACACACACACACATACACACACACACACTAAGGCTATTTCTATGACACACACGCATCCCTCTATCAATGAACACTCCTACAGTAGTGCGGCTATGTGGTCTAGTCATGACGTAACTATAGGTAGTACTCTAGTCGACCATGGCTCTCGTGCATTATAATGGTCTAGTGGTATGACACCCGGTTTGGGATCGGAAAGTCCTGGGTTCGAGCCTCGCGCTCGGTGCATAGTTGAGTCTTTGGACAAGGCTCTTTACTCACATTCTCTCACCGTACTCAGGTGTAAAATGAGTACCTGGCCGTTAACAGCGTTGTCTTTGTCTGAAAAATTGTAATATCGCCTAACAGGCGGCATGTCCCGTCCTACATATTAAATGTTGCTGTTGACCGGGGACCCCTTTACAAAGCGCTTTGATCACATTTAGTGGATATTGTAAAGCTCCATTTTTTAAAGTAAAACATTAGCTTTGAATATGGAATGTTTCAATTTTAGATGCCTGTGTATTCTTTGTTAGTTCCCATCATCATCATCATCATCATCAGGGGCAGCGGTACAGTCTTTGGTTGGCACCCGAAAGGTACCGAGTTCGATCACCCGCCGCTGAGTGGTCTTGAGCAAGTCACCTTGCCCTAACTAAATTTGCGGCGCTGCACTGCGGCTATCGCTTGGGTTATTCCAGTCTTCCCTTAGAATAGACCCGAAAGACGAATCTCCCCTATGGGATGAATAAAGGGAATTATGTTTAATTTATTTATCATCACCATCATATCAGCGGGATCATCATCATCACCACCACCACCACCACCCTAATAATAATGGATAAAATAAATAACACATTTCAATGTAATAATCAATCTAAAATCAATCAGTGCTCCTAAAAGACCCTTGATTTCTTTGTCTAATTCGTTCCATACTTTTGGAGTCCCGACAAAGAATCCATTTCATACAGTAGGTACCGATCGCTGTTTGGAGTCTTTTTGTATTAAAGCTCTTTACAATACCCGTCATTGCTTATAAGATAAGAATACATTCACACCCGAGTCAAGTGCCTGACACACGGGCTTAACGTCTGGATCACAATTTTCAACAATCACTGTCACTCATCCGGCCATTGACAAGGCTTGATTTTGTGACAAGAGACACCGTACCACTGAGCGACCGAACAAATAATCACCATCTGCGCCATCATTATCATCATCCTCATCACAGCCGTAACAGCCAGCAAAACCACAATCATCATCTTCGGGTCCGGTCTATCCGTGTGGGGGGTGGGGGTGGAACCTGCTAAAGTATTTCATTTTTTAAACAGAAACACGATAATCATCATCATCGTCATCCATTGTCGTCGGCATCGTTATCATCGTGTCCGGGCAATCCGTGTGTGTCTGGGTGTGGAACCTGCTAAATATTATTATCTACCTACCTAATAAAAACACACCATTCTTGTTCATTTATTTTTCAAATAATGAAATGAAAGGCACGACCTTTCCCGCACACACAAGAGGCGATGACGACCAGTGACAAATTATGGGAGGTGGGGGCGGCCGACATAAATATGAAATGTTAAGGTGACAGCGGGATGATGGTGGTGGGTCTCAACCCTTCACCATCAACAACTGTTTGATGGCGTGTGTGTGTGTGTGTGATGCGACGAACGATCATAATCAAGGCTGCCAGACAGCCAGATTTCTTCTTGCCCAAGTAGTCAAATAGACCCCAAATAGCCAAACACCACAAGCATTCTGACTCCCTTGAAAAACTCATTTGTTTTGATTAACAAAACAATCGACTACAGTTGGATAAACTTATCTTTTCATTTTTTTTAAATAAAAGATTTTTTTTTAAAAATGAATAATAATAGAAAAGCGTTTCTTAGTAACCAATTTTTAACTTGGCCATCTGGCAGCCCCCATCATAACCAGCTGCAGTCAAGCCAGCCACAGACATAAGAGAGGGAGGGGTATGTGAAGTTTCCTGTGGCAAACGAGTTGCTCGTGTTTTTTTTTTTCAAACGAATCACTGCTCGATGACGTCACTGACTCGAAACCCGCCCGAAACCGACTCGATTTTAGAGGACTCGATCGAAAACCCGCTCGATTTGATCGTTTCAAACTCGACCCAGCACTAGTTCAGGTCCCAGTATTAATCATCATAGTTATCATTTACATGTTGTATTCGATTGAAATGTTCTTAAGGCACCTAACCAAAAAAACTGAACATTCATTAAAATTAAGATCACTAAAATCAAAACAAAGTAGAAGCTATGAGAAGCCTACTAATTCATTGGATTGAAAGTTATGCAGTCTGAATGAATGCATGAGTATGACGTAGCAATGTGTGTGCAGGCACTACTTTAAGTGAAAGGACACTTTAACTTTAAACTTCAACCCACCCCTCAGTCATCCGAATGTAAACAAACGGCAATCTGTGCCAACCCAAGCAAACTACTGGGTATATTATTAGTTCTACCCAGCTGATCAATCTTTCTTGCCATCACAAAAGTAAACAACTAACTCGTTTAACGTTTATTTATAGTCTGGTCGAAAGAATGTAGTGAGAACTAATCACATAACTAGTGGCAGTGACCTAGAAACAATAATAATATAGAGCAGGGTGATGTAAACTTCCATGAAATGACTGTAGTTGTCCCAGCGAGTTGGAGGGTGTGTCACAATTCCTGCGTTTTGACTGGACAAAATTTACTTGGTTAATCTATGATTACTATGAATGCAATTCATCTCACTAACTCTAAATTCTAAATCAAAATCAAGGCAGCAGGGTGAAGGGGGGTGACTAACTCAAAATACGTGCAAAAAGTAAAAGTCTTCCAATCGCAATACGGCTGGCATACTTAACACTTTTCTAACTGTAGACTGTAGTTGAAGGGCCCTAAATTATTACGAGAAGATTGATAATGAGATAAAGAATGAAGACATAACTGACTTGTTTGTTAGTGTTAGGGCTAGGGCAAGGGAGTACGACGAGCATCCGAAACAGTTATGTAAAATTTCTAGACTGAGCTACATGTGCTATAATCATATAAAAGGGAATGAATTGTGACATGAAATTCGCAAAGTCATACATATGAACTATG
>NC_088364.1:65390499-65407999 GCF_034508935.2 Berghia stephanieae
CTATATTTGAAACTGTGTTAAAGTAAACAATTCAGGAATTGATATCTTGAGTGAATATATATATATATATATATATATATATATATATATATATATATATATATATAATATATATATATATATATATATATATATATATATATATATATTATATATATTTGTTAACACCATATTTGTTTAAAATCAAAAGTTTGTTTTGTTTTAAATTTTTTGGTTAACATTTTTTAACGCTTTTTAGATTTTAATCAAAAATAAATCCATTATCATTCATTTATCGTTTAGAATTTTGAAAATTCAAAGATAAATGAGTTATTATTGGTTTATGCTTTGCATGTTTTAAAAAATCAAAGATATATTAGTTATTATTGGTTTATGCTTTGCATGTTTTAAAATTCAAAGATATCCAATCTGCTTTTAGTTTTGTAATAAATGAAAATGAAATAATTAAATAAAAGATTTCACTTTCATTATTGCTCAAGTGTCTCGTGTTTAATTTTTGTTATTCTGTCACATAATGGTCAGAAAATTATTAGTTGTCACCCTTTTGCTCACTAATCATGGCATGCAGTGTGTCTTGACTTTTACAGACGCCGATATGAGATCACTGGTTTTTACATTATACTTATTTTAAAATAACTCATACATCTGAGCTTTACAAGCTTAAGTTTCGTTCCTTGCACTGATTTGTCCTAAAGGGAGGCGCGCGGAAGCGGGTTTTCAATCCCCTAAAATCAGTCACTTGTTAGTAAAAATATAATAATAAATACCACGTCCATCGCGCATATCCAATAATTTTATTATCACTCTCAAGAGGCTTCAAAATAGCTATTTCACCCGGTTGACAGTTTTCATCTCGCATTCACAGGTGCGTTCTTTGAGGTCCCAGTACAATTAATATATAGTTTTGAACCCAAAAACAGTTTGACCAGTTTTATTTAAATCGATCGGTATTTGAAGGACAAGTTGTCTGGCCAAATTTTTATAAACGTGTATTTTTCTAGAGCACAGCAGTTAACTGGTTAACGCCTTCATTGAAAAAGTGTGAGTTTTGTTGCTTCAATTTAAAAAAGCATCCATTTTATAATTTTGATCATTTTGACTTTTAGGCAGTTTTCTTCATCTAGGTCATCCCGACATTATACTGTCCTGAGTCGATGGGTCACAACTAAGACAAATTATTTTGAACAATATAGAAGGAACGAAACTTACTTCAGTCAGCTCTTTTAAAAATTGTATTTAGAGAACTATTTTGGTGATTACTTCTCACTAAAATTAAATATATCAAACTATAAACGTTCGAGGTTACGCGCAGTAATGTGTGTTGCTACGATATATCCAGCTGGCGGATGATGTGAATATTTTACTTAAACGCATAACATCAATACAAAATCAATTATTATAATTCCAGCTTACTACACCACACTTCGTATTACATTTCAATTCATCAATTAATTTACCTTAACAAACAAGAAGACTTCACTGTAGTCAGCAAATCACAACTGGAATTTCCAATAACTGCGATGAGGACAGTTATGCATTCTCCCTTTTATACGGGGACATTCCGTCGTCCCTCAACCTGGGACTAAATTTTCTGCTGACCAGAGATAATATTTGACTAAGTCCTGCGATCCCCTTCCCCTTCACAGTTGAGGCATGCAGCCTGTTTAAGCGAAAACGTTTTATCTATCCTAAATTATGTCGAATTGGATCTAGAAGGTTCCTTGGTGATCCGTTTAAATTTAACCAGCTAACTACGTACTCCGGAAAGATGTGTATTTAAAATTTTGGCCAAAAAACTCGTCCTTCAAATATCGATCCATTTAAATGATCCTCATCTTGGCAAAACCTATGGAATCTGGTACCTCGCGAGGTCTTCCTTATATCCCAGGTTTGAGGGTTTTTTTTTTTTTTTTTTTTTTTTTTTTTTTTTTTTTTTTTTTTTTTTTTTTTTGTCAAGATGAGTGTCATTTAAATCGATCGATATTTGAAGGCTGAATTTTCTAGCCAAATTTTTTAATACATGTTTTTTTCCAGAGTACGGCAGTTAACTGGTTACAGTGGGATAACAGTTGAAATACACTGACAAAATACTTTTTAGAATTTTGGCTTCTTTTTTTTTAATCTTCAAGTGATGAATCAGATGATGACCTATGGTCATCTTCAACTTGTGAAAAATGTTTATCTCTGAGGTCTTGAAGAAGTCTAGTTTACGAGTTTTTGACATGTTTAAGGTTATCTCGATCTCAGAGGGTTCCTGACCTCCTATAGTGGGCAGGGAGGCACTCACTGTTTCTTCTATCCCCCTATATCTGTTTTCCAACATGCTTTCTGTCTTTGTCTTGGAATGAGATTACTTGGTTTTGTCCTGGCCCTGACCGGATACCCTAGCTGGGAGGGAAACAGTTAAAAGTATAGTATGATTTTTGGGAGATGATTTTTTTTAAATTTGTCTTGTAACTTATCTCTCTGTTATGCAGATAATTATGGATTGTTTACATATTATTATGATTTTTAAACATTTGAGTGTGGTCCTCTTAGTGGGGACCTGTGCTTGTGTCTGGATTAGAATTTAGGTGATCTCAAACTAATTACACTGATAGTGTGCGCTTGGAATCTACATCTGTTTCCTATTTGAACCAATTCCCCTTTGTCTTCCTTTTCTTTAGCGCTTTAATTGTAATTCTATAACTTTTTACCATCCAATTTTCTTCCCTTTTACTGGCGCTGATATAACCTTAATGTGTTGCAAGCGCCGTAAAACCCATAAAAACAAACATACGATCTCGGAAAGGGGGGGGGGGGTGAATGGGAGTAGTTCCCAATAGCGTTATTGGTAAAGCACTCGCCTCACATGCTACTGGGACCAAGATTTGTTTGGAGTGAAGTCAAAGATACACAAGGTCTCGGTTGAAAAAAAACAATTAAAATCGCCTAACAGGTGTCGTGTCTCGTTCTACATGTTACGTGTTGCTGTTGGTCAGGGACCCCATGTAGAGCGCTTTGAGCACGTTTAGTGGATATTGCGCTATCGAAAAGCTCCAAGTTGTTTTTTATTTTATTTTGCGTTGGTTTGAGAGTATTTCCATTACAACAATGAGACCATAACAATTTGGGTTATCAGACCATCAAATTAGAACACCTCGTATAGAACCAGTGTGTAACGAAAGAACCCTATCTGTTCAAATCCGGAAAGCAAGAAAGCGAGCTTTAGGGCATATCATACTCAAAAGAGTTGAAAATATACCACCTAATACTAATAAAGCCATGAATACTTTTTTCACCTCTTCTGGACACAAGAATAAATATAAACAAACCAGGTAATTTATCTGTGCTAAATAGAGACCCAAAACGCCTTCAAAATAATCAAGAACTAAAATCAAAGGAAGATTGACATTAACATCTACAACAAAAGATCATGAACTGTGGAAGAAATTGACACAGCCGATTCGAGAGGCAGTCGAAGCGTCCCGATCGGATGATTAGGAAGTGAAAGGCCTTTTATCGACTAAGTCAGTCATAAAACCATTCAGAGAAATTGATAGAGCGTAGACTTGCAAATAAACGACTTTGTTCGAATCTGTCGGGAGTCAGGTTCTCTCTCTCTCTCTCTCTCTCTCTCTCTCTCTCTCTCTCTCTCTCTCTCTCTCTCTCTCTCTCTCTCTCTCTCTCTCATACACACACACACTCTCTCTCTCTCTCTCTCTCACACACACACACTCTCTGTCGCTTCTATATCTCCATCAATGATTAGGTGACTGGGTGACAATTCGATCTGGCGGAAAGCACTTCGTAATTGACAAGGGTGGTGAGTAGTTGTCATAGTATTTCTCACCCTATGGCAACCGGGGTAAACTCTGACGATATATGCGTTATGGCCCTGAAGGATTTCGTTTTAGACTTAGTCTTCGATAATCATGGACTGTTGACACTGTCGGATTGTCAGAGAGAGAGAGAGAGAGAGAGAGAGAGAGTTTGCCCCAGTTTCTTTAGCGTTAAACGGACAATAGCGGTTGCTAACTATCCTTTTAGATAGAACACTAATCTATTACAACTTTCCGCCAGATCTCACAATCCCAGTCACTGTTGTGAGGTCAGGAGGACCAGGAAAAAAAATTAATTAACGCATCCAGATCAATGCCGCTGTCTTTGGTGTGCGAAGCGTGTTCTCTATCAACTGAGCTATCAGGAACCCCCCCCCCCCCCTCAACCACCTACAAGTCACGCGTTAGAAATATAAACGTGTGTCTTAACTCTCTCCTTACCAGGCATTTTCAGGATTTTCCCCAAAACTTCAAACCCAACTAACAGAAACATATATTTTTTATCACTCAAACACAATTGCAGTCTAGAGCTAAGTTCTAGCGATAAATAATTTCTTTAGCAAAACATGCTCTATCTACAACACACTGTTCATTTTCTTAAATATAATTTTATGATGTACAAGAGAAATTTGAATAAGAAAAATGTTGGTTATATCGTAATGAAAGTGACGATTTTCCTAAGGTTGGTAAGGAGAGGGTTAATTGCTAATGTCAAAAATTATCCCCGTGTGGATTGGTCGAAAATTCTTATCTTTCCATGATGTAGCCTGATGTAGCCATATTCGGTCATGATGTCCTTTATAAAACATGGTTGTCCTCTCATGTCATCTTCCCAGTGGCCTCGATGGTAGAGTAGCTGCATACCTCACACCCAGCACACTGGAAAGTGCCTTTTGACATTTTGGTCATTCAACTTTTAACTCATACGCCAATTCATTAATTTATTAACCGGCTAACTATCGTAATCTGTATTCAAAAATTCGGCCAGACAGCTAGTCCTTCGAATTTCGATCGATTTAAATGACCCTTATCTTGGCCAAAAAAAAACCTCTCAAACCTGGGACTTCACTGGGGGAGGGCGGAAGGAGAGGGAGGGGGGGGGGGAGGGCAAAATCGAGCATGATACTTGTCGGTGTTAAGATTTCTGGACATTTGGATGATGAGGTTCGTTTAAATTGATTGAAGATACTGCCGCACTCTTAAACAACGCAGTAAAAGGAAAATTGCTCCTCCCCCCCCCCCCCCCCCCCCCCACAAAGAAACAACAAAAAAACAAACAAACAAACAAAAAGAACCGTCCTTCAAATATCGATCGATTTAAATGACCGTCATGTTGTAATTAAAGAACACACACACACACACACACACACACACACACACACAGCTCTCAAATCTGTGACCTCGATGAAGGCGTCAGGGAAGTCCCAGTTTTTTAGGGGTTTTTTTTTTACAAAATGGCGATCAGTTTATTCGATTGAAAATTGAAGGACGAGTTTTCTGACTAAAATGTAAAAAAAAAATTGTTGGGATTTATTTTTTCAAAGAACGGCAAGAAAATATGAAATCGTGGCCAAAAAGTAGAGGGACATTTTGTTAGAGCACGATCATGGAGGACTCTATGAGCACGAAAGACCTGCTTCTCCAAGAAAGTGAAGCTAGGAAATGTCATGTCTTCGTATCCAATTTTCTCATGTTAAGTTAATTTTATTCTTTCATAATTTACGTTGATATTATATCCTATATATTATGTTTAATCCTTTTCAAGGAAAATCTCGTACCATCGTAGTCATTATTGCTGATTAAGATCAGATCACCTATTTTATGCCCTGTCGTTTAACATGAAGCGTCTGTTTACACTTCTTTGAAGTAAGAAGATGTATACGCCATCTTTTCCCATTAGGGATGACGTAACAGTTTTACGAGAATACAAGATAACCTTATTAGGAAGTTGTGTAGATATCAGTCATCAAACGTCGGTGGGGTCATATTAATCTGTTTGCGATAGCAACACAAATATGTAGAATATGTAACATATTAAGTCCTAATAAATCCTGTGGTCAAGTTATCGGTCCAAGTTAAAACTTTTCCAGTCCATGTTCATCGGGTGACCTGTTTAAATTCTTAATAAAATCTGACTGACTCAGCCAAGTTCAACGCCATTGGGAAGCATTGAGAATTATTGAGAAATACGTTTTTAAAATCTTTAAAAAATGTTTCGATTTCATTCTGATGGTGAATGATATGTCCTTAATGTCTTATTATCTGGCAGCACGCTATTCCATTAAACACAATAGGCCTACTAATAAAACGTATAGATAAAATTTCCTATATTCATCGTAAAATGGGTATTTTTGACGGGTCTTTCAAGGGAAGGCTAAAATAATACAGGCGTCAGCTGCAGTGCAGCGCCGCAAAGTGATCTTGCGTACCAAGCAAAGACCAAACTAATGTGCTACGCTGCTCCCAAATGAAATGTATTCTGTAAATATGGGTAAAGATCAATATCAACAGAATAGAAGAGGAGTTTGATACTGGAAGAGTAAAAGGTGTAACGTCACGACGTCTCTACCCTATTATATCTATCGTCCATTTTAATGAAAATTCCTCAAGATTCATAATTGTGGCTATAGATTCAATTTTCAGCATTCGGTTCATACCGACATTCTACTGCTTTGAGATGGTGGGTCTCATATTATATAATATATTATATATATATATATAATATATATATATTTATATATATATATATATAATTTATAGCGGTATATCCAGTTAATGTGCCCAAAGCACATTACAAGGGGTCCCAATCCAACAGCAACACATGTAAGAGGAGACACCACAGCACGCCTGTAAGTGTAAGGCGATATCAGTTTGTCGATAGAGACAACGCTGTTACAGGTGATGTACTCATAAAAATTTTATACCTGAGTATGGTGAGTGATTGACTGTGAGTAGAGGGCCTTTTTCAAGGAAGCAACTTTGTGCTACCAAGAGTGGGTCTCGAACCAGGTCCGAAAGCGAGTTTCATACCACCAATCCACAAAGCCGCATATCAACCAATTAAGTGCCGTACACTGGAAAAAGCTCGTATTTAAAAAATTGACCGGAATCCTCGTCCTTCAAATATCGATCGATTTAAATGACCCTCATCTTGGCAAAAACTCTTAAACCAGGGCCGTCATGGAAGATCTCGCAAGGTCCCAGGTTTGAGAGTTTTTTGCCAAGAGGGGGGTCATTTAAATCGATCAATATTTGAAGGAGGAGATTTCTGGCCAAATTTTTATGTAAGAGTTTTTTCCAGTTAAATCGGAGTAAAGTCGATTAAAATGCCAAGGGAGCTCAGAGATAGATTAAATGATATCAAATGAGTTAATGTTACAGTTACAAAAGTAATCTCGGAAACGATCCTTGATTTATTGTAATCTTCTCCGAATAACCAATAACCGTTTGTGACAATTAGACAATTAGATGGTATGATAATGACAAAGAAGGAGATGATGGTGATGATGATGATGATGATGAAGAAGAAGAAGAAGAAGAAGAAGAAGAAGAAGAAGAAGAAGAAGAAGAAGAAGAAGAAGAAGAAGAGAAGTGATGATGATGATGATGATGATGATGATGATGATGATGATGATGATGATGATGATGATGATGATGATGATGATGATGATGATGATGATGATGATGATGATGATAAGGAGGAGGAGGAGGATATTCTTAAATCTGAATCGTCTTTTTTTCTTCTCGAACACTTGTTTGACAGATAACCTAATGTACCCTTTGGAAAATTTAGTGACAGGACCTTAGATTGTCTCGCTCACTCACTCACTCACTCAATCCTCTCTGCGCCGTCGAGAGCATCATGAGGTAACAGCAATACGATTCAATAGTCTGATGTCATGCTGCCTGGCAACGGCGGCCATCTTGGTTCTAAACAAAGAAAATCATTACTTTTTATTTTTCATGCTGGCTAGAACTTTTCATTTGTCTTGTGATCAGAATGTGTAAAAGCCAAAACATGATCAAATGTATGTGTTTTTTTTCTTCTGGATACGCTTTATACTCGTCGGAGAAATATTGCATACGGGCATCCGCCATTGTTCCGATAGTTTAGAGCCAGTGTTACTAAGTTACCATGCGTCATTAGGAAGGAAGTGACGTTACGACTGTTGAAGAGTATTGTCGTTTTCTCCCTTCATGGGTTGCAGTCTGCAGTTGCAGACTCAGGTCCTGGGCTTTCAGTTCTCTTTGTTCAGTTCATCTCCAGGTTTGCTTTGGTCTGCCCCAGTGATGTGAATTTCGTTCCTTCTATAATATTATTTGTCCGAGCGAGCTTGAGGGTGTGTCACAAATCCTGCGGTTTGATTGGCCACAAGTCGATTTGGTTAATTCCGGAGAGATGCACATTCCTCCCACCAAATCCAAGCATCAGTAACACACTTTATAGTCACCTGGAACAACTACAAGAGGCTTCTAACCTCTACGTCATGGCACAAGACCGAAGGGCTAGAGCTCAGGTGGTTGCTGGTTCGGATAAGGTATAGGGTGAATTCCGGATCATTTCTATTTGTGACGCAACACCACAAACTGATATATGATGTCGGTATGAGTGTTACTTACTTATCCTCTTGGTGCCTGAATCAGCACATAAAGCTGATACGGTGAAAACGTCATATTTCTCGGTTGGGGACCATTAAATTTGAGTAAATTAGATGCTACAATTGTATTTACAGCCAAAAACTATGAAACTAGGATTTGATCTATCTAGATGCGGTATTAACTTTTATACAATGCAAAAACTTTCAGTTTGTTATCTTTATTGATCTTGCGGTTATGTGGTCCAGTGGTATGACACTCGCCTTCGGATCGGAAGGTCCAGGCTTTGAGTCCCGCCTCAGCGATGCGTAGTAAAAGGCTTTTTACTAAAGTGTAAAATGAGTACCGTTGTCTCAGTAATGTCGTTCATAAAAGAAACTTTAAAAGGAGCGTCTTCGAGATAATTCTGGTAGTTGTGGAGCACATCCAGTAAACTGCCCTTTCTCCCAAACTGACATCTGCTGACCAGGGAATATACACACCCCGTAGAATTTGCACACGTTGGGATTGAAATGAGTACCGTTGTCTCAGCCCCCCCCCCCCCCCCCCAATGTAACATCGCTTAACATGCGTCATTTCTCGTCCTACTTGTTAAGTGTTGCAGTTCGCTAGGGGCCGACGTGTGCAGATATGCAGGTCTGGCATCCGAACCCGCGTACCGGCCTAGTTTAACATTGTTGTAATGGACAATATTTTGCGTCATATTTTGAGATTTCCATAACAACAATGAGCCCATAAGAAATTGGGTTATCGGACCTGCAAATTTGTGCACATCGCTAGGAACCCGTTTTGTAATACGTTACCGTGGATATTGCGCTATATAAATGCTCAATATTTTTATTTGGGAGGGAGGGGGGGGGGTTGTGGGTTGTATTTTTTTAAATACTTTCCCTAAAAATAGAAGTAATATCAATGAATGGCCAAGTCCAGTAACGAGACTTGTAGGTGGCTATGAAACAATTCTTTGGTGGAGGAAGACTTCCGAATCTGGGTTGATGAAATGCATTAATTTGGAGGTGTTGCCATACGCTACTTCTACTACTACTACTACTACTACTACTACTACTACTACTACTACTACTACTACTACTACTACTACTACTACTACTACTACTACTACTATAATCAAAAACAAAATCAACAACACCGCTATGACCACACTTGTCACCATAATTTATAAGTCGCACATCTACCTAGATACCTTTTTGAATAATTTCCATATCTAAATGGCATTTTTATCGTGCACTAAAACAATAGGATCGACTTTTTTGTTGTGTTATGTGTCAACCACAAACTAAAATCAATTCGAGAGATTTACAGGAGGATTTGTAGCAGTAGCAGATGTTCACAATGAATTTTTACTTCAAACCAGAACGTTCTTTTGCACCTGTTTTCGTCTAATTCAAAATACGGTGATCGTTTTAATATATTCAATCGGCGTGTACACTTATGTAGATCTGACATTTGAATGCAATTATGGGCCTAATTTATAGTCCGTTCCAAGTCCTGTGTGCTCGGAATATTGCAAATTCCTCCAAAGTTACGAAATGTGGAGCCGTGATTTGTTGCATGCGGGCTTATATTATAAGTGACATTACGAATTTTGAATACCGATAATGATTGACAAAACAATGCCGAATTCCTTTCATCTTTTCATCGCTTGCAATAAAATATGACTCAAACGTTTAAATGTTTATAGAAATGGTGTGTTGATTCTCTCTCTCGTGGGGAAATGATCATAACAAAGTTGCATTTCGTGGCGTAGCTTAGCAAATAATTTTGGATTATTTGAAATAGTTTAATTATAGATAGCATTTATCTAGTACTTCATAGCATTGAAAACAAGCGGCGTTTATACGATGTCTCTTTCCTAGTGGGCAACGACCAAATAAGACATTGGACGATACAAGCAGCCCGTTAGGTGCTTATACATTTTTCGGACAAAAACATAAATGTTAAAACAAAAAATAGGGGGGTCTTCGAATTTTTACGCCCGTCTCCGACAGGATGAGGAGAAAATGCCTTTCACAAAGACATAAAACAGACCAATTGTTGAGCAAGACATCCCATAAAGGTCGGACAAGACAAGTCATGAAATCCCACTGGTCAGCCGTCGATTACGCTACGTGTTCGCCATTGTTGAATTATGTTCGCTGGAAGGGGGGGGGGGGGGCGCTTTGAATGTTTTAATGTGAACTATCGCTGAATGGAAACTTCTTTAATACCAGATTCCATATAGATAAGTTTTGTAGGAAAGGAAGCGCAGTTTTCAAATACAAGAGATGCATAATTAAGATGACATAAACATTTATTAATTTGACCTCTCCCCTCTGAGTTCCTGGTTGTAAGCCATACTGCTATTTGCCGCATGCCACTTGTAAATTTTTCTCTGTGACAATTGTGCATAAATAATCCATATTTTTAAAATCAGTTTTTATGTATGTAGAATTCACAACGGGAAGCTTCGCTTCTCGATTTCAAATATTATGTTGTAACAATTCTTTATGTCAAGTGTGTACAGAGTGTACATTTTGCTGAGTAATTTTGAACTCAAGATGGCAATAATAGTGAGTAGTGCACATGAATCTCGTGAAATGGAAACCCCTGGTCAAGCCTGTGGACGAGTTTAGCGATCGTTATCACAACAGATTTCACTGTGCATAACATCGTATTGTAAAACATCAAAATGTTCACTCATCCCAGACCCTTCGTTAATTATACCGTAAAGAAGAAAAATTCTAAAGTATGATATTGTAACCGATGCAAAAAAAAAATAAAAAAAAAAAGAAATAGGCTTAATGTCACTAACAATTTGAGTGTTCGAGCCAATTGTCATTAAAATCCATCAGAATGTTGTGAAGATATTCACATCAACGTGTGCACACGGGTTGTGGAACGGACTATTGATAGCTCGAAGATGACGTCACACAGGTCTTTGTTATTGTTTTTTGCCATCCGCGTTTATGAGTAATGCTCACTGAACTGTATTAACCTGACTATAAACGTTCATGGATACACACAGTTTTGTGTGTTGGTCCGTTATACTTCCGGATGGCAATGTTATGAACTTCTTAGCCAAACGCATACTATCTATAACATTGTTGTAATGGACAAAGCTTTTGCATCATTTAAAAAAAATTCCATTACAGTAATGAACCCATAATAAATTGGGTTATCAGACCTTCAGTCTCTGGCAGAGGGAAGGAAGCAACGGTGGCAGGAGACCGTGGAAAGTCTCGACTTTACACACTCCAGCCGCCACGCTTGGCGTTTGATAAAGAAATTGGACCCAGATCGGAATTTTGCGAAGGCTGCACCGGAATGCGAGGCAGACACAATTGCCAAGAACATTAAGAACCGTAGTAAGCGGGTCCCTAATCAGGCTTTTGAGCGCGGTGTCCGCAAGGCGTACCATACGATTTTGGACTCGCTACCTGCGGAGGAGTCGGACTGGACGGCCCCGTTCAGTCCCCGAGAAGTGGGTGCAGCCATTAGCGAAGTGAAGAACGGCAAAGCAGCAGGGATAGATGGTGTATATCCCGATATGGTGACGCATCTGGGCCCCAGGGCACAGGCCTGGCTAGCAGAGGCAATGTCTGACATCCTTGCAAAAGGAAAGCTTCCACAAGTGTGGAAGCATGCGAAGATAGTTGCCATCCTGAAGCCAGGGAAGCCGGCGAAGGAGGCAGACAGTTACAGACCCATATCGCTGCTGAGCTGTCTTTACAAATTGTTGGAGCGTGTTCTATTAAACCGATGGGGGCCGGTCCTAGACGCTGCCCTGCCACCCGAGCAGGCAGGCTTCAGGGAAGGGAGGTGCACCACGGAGCAGGTCATTGCCCTTACAGAGCATATTGAGCACGGGTTCGAGAGAAAACAGCAAACAGGTGCTGTGTTTATAGACCTATCAGCGGCGTACGATACGGTCTGGTGCGATGGGTCAATGCTCAAACTTGCAAAAATCATAGGGTGCAAAAAGACCTTGAAGTTGTTCTCTTCGATCTTAGGGGAAAGGCAATTCCACGTCGCGCTGGGAGACGTCACGAGCAAAGTAAGGAAATTGAAGAATGGGGTCCCTCAGGGGTCGGTACTTGCGCCAATGTTGTTTAACGTCTACATTAGCGATATGCCGAACACTTCTTCCCTGAGGCTGGGATACGCAGACGACTGGGCACTCGTTACTCAGAGTAAAGTGTGGACCCGTCTCGAGAGCGTACTCAGCGAGGACGTCACCAGACTCAAATCCTACTTTGACAAGTGGTACCTGAAGATGAACACTTTAAAAACCGTGGCCACTGCATTTCACTTATGCAGTGGTTGGCACACCCGCAAACTAAATGTCCTAGTCGGGGACCAGCCACTCCCATATGAGCCGCGTCCAAAATATTTAGGGGTGACGTTGGATCGCAGTCTTACCTATCGGGTTCATCTCGAAGGGGTTGCCCGGAAGATAGAGAAGCGGAATAGTCTTCTGAGGAAGCTGGCGGGATCGACTTGGGGCGCTAGCCAAGCGCTCCTGAGAACATCCGCCCTGGCACTATGCTATTCCACCGCGGAGTATTGCGCTCCAGTGTGGGGTAGAAGCAGAAACGTTGAGAAGGTGGATGTAAAACTTCGCAAGTCGATGCACATAGTGCCGGGAACGCTAGCAACAACCCCTAGAGAATGGGGCCCGATAATGGCGGCGATCCAGCCCCCGATGTCCGGAGGGAGACCATTACGGGAAACTGGCAAAGTAAGATCAAAGAGAGAGGGAATGGGGATACCCCTCTCATGCGCATAATGAACGGTGCCCCCGTTTCGAGCCGAAATAAGTCCCGGCAACCCTTGTACGCAGAATCCTGACTACGGACAGAGCTGCACATACGAGATGGAAGTCGGTTTGGACGAATTCAATCCCTCGTGGGGGCGGGGACCTACACTCCTCTAAGCTTGGTGAGAAGTTGCCAGGCTTTGATACCAGTAAGAGGAGACACTGGGTAGCTGCAAATCGGCTTCGGTCGATGAGCTGCCTAACGGCCGGTACGTTACATCAGTGGGGTCTAACTTCCTGTCCAATATGTCCACGCTGTGGGCAAGAACCCGAAACGGCAGAGCATCTAGTCGAAAGGTGTGTTGTGACGATGCTACCAGGCGGGTTCGCGACGGTGCACGAATGCGGACCGGACTTTGCTGATTGGGTCGATCGTCATAACATAATAGTGTGAACCATAAGAAGCTGCTCAGACCTGCATGCCAGTTTTTAACTAATAGAAACAAAACAAACAAACAAACAAAAAAAAAACAGAACAAAGATAAGGCAATATCCACTACGCTTGCTCAATGTCCTTTACAAGGCGTCCCTAACCAACCGCAATACTTAACATGTAGAACGATACATGGCGTCTGTTAAGCGATATCACCTCATTGTTTCCGACAGACAACGCTGTTTACAACCAGGTACTCATTTTACACCCGAGTTCGGCGAGAGAATGTGAGTAAAGAGCCTTTTACAAGGACTTAACTATGCGCAACTACTATTACTACTACTGCTACTACTACTATTACTACTACTACTACTACTACTACTACTACTATTACTTCTACCACTATTACTACTACTACTACTACTACTACTACTACTACTACTACTACTACTACTACTACTACTATTACTACTACCACTACTACTACTACTACTACTACTACTACTACGACGACGACGACGACGACGACGACGACGACGACTACTACTACTACTAAATCTACTGACACTACATTACTATCGTAACAAACAGAACTACTACTAATAATTATTATTATTCTTTTGAACCTTTCTTTGTGTTTTATGCTTTCTTTGAACTCCTCTCGAGAACCACCTTCAGACATCATGCATTACTACTACTACTTCTACTACCATTACTATTACTTCTGCTACTACTACTACTACTACTACTACTACTACTACTACTACTACTACTACTTCTACTACCATTACTATTACTTCTGCTACTACTACTACTACTACTACTACTACTACTACTACTACTACTACTACTACTACTACTACTTCTACTACCATTACTATTACTTCTGCTACTACTACTACTACTACGACTACTACTACTACTACTACTACCACTACTACTACTACTACTACTACTACTACTACTTCTACTACCATTACTATTACTTCTGCTACTACTACTTCTACTACGCACTATACTATACTACTACTACTACTACTATACTACTACTACTACTACTTCTACTACCATTACTATACTTCTGCTACTACTACTTTACCACTATACTGTACTACTACTACTTACTACTACTACTACTACTACTATACTACTACTACTACTACTACTATACTAACTACTACTACTATTACTTCTGCTACTACTACTTCTACCACTACTACTGCTACTACTACTACTTCTACTACTACTACTACTACTACTACTACTACTACTACTACTACTACTACTACTACTTCTACTACCATTACTATTACTTCTGCTACTACTACTTCTACCACTACTACTGCTACTACTTCTACTACTACTACTACTACTACTACTACTACTACTACTACTACTACTACTACTACTACTACTACTACTACTACTTCTACTACCATTACTATTACTTCTGCTACTACTACTTCTACCACTACTACTGCTACTACTTCTACTACTACTACTACTACTACTACTACTACTACTACTACTACTACTACTACTACTACTACTGCTACTACTTCTTCTTCTGCTACTATTACTACTACTACTACTACTACTACTACTACTACTACTACTACTACTACTACTACTACTACTACTACTACTACTACTACTACTACTACTACCACTATACTACTATCGTAAGAAACACCACTACTTCTACTACTAATAATAATTATTAGTTATTATTATTATTATCATTATTCTTTTGAACCTTTCTTTATCTTTAATGCTTTCTTTGAACTCCTCTCGAAAACCACCTTCAGACACCCTGCTTGTACAAATACCCTCTAATCCCCCTAGACCACTTATTGTGTACCATAGAGGTCAAAGTTTCCATTCCAAATATGCGTGCAAGTATGACATTAGCGTATACCTGCGTAAGGTCAAATCACAAATAGAAGTACAGATCTCAGGTCATAGGGTCAAATGTATGCCCTTTTAAGACTTTAACAATGACCTCTCCGATATTATGATGTCATCCAAGTTTCAGACATGTGTTAAATTGTACTTAGGACATCCAATAACTTTGACCGGTACATTGATCAGCTGTTTGCGAAAGCTGTTACGTAAATTCACGCGGGCGTTAGGTTATTCACATTTTGCCGCATTATTCTTCTCATTTCATAAATCGTAAATCAATTGTACGGAGATCGAATGGGATTAATTAACATCGCAACACTGATTGTCTATACTTCGTTGTCGCTCCTCCTCCTCCTCCTCCTCCTCCTATTCTTTTCCCCTCCTTTTTGGTTTTATTTTATTTTTAAGGTTTATTGTTTGTTGTGTGTTTAGTTGTTTTTTTGTTTGTTGGTTGTTGTTGTTTTTGTTTTTTCTTTGTTGTTGTTGTTGTTTTTGTTTTTTCTTTGTTGTTTTTTTTGTTGTTTTTTTGTTTTGTTTTTTTGTTGGTCTCTATTTTTCTTGGGCTTTTTTTCTGGCCCCTCACCGCACTATGCCATAAGTATCTGGGTGTGTTAGATCCGGTGGAAAAATAGACTACCGTCCTATCAAACGAATCTCAAGCAGTTTTGACTCTCAGTTATAAAAATCAAGATAATCTCCAATTCATGTATCTTATGACGACTTTATACCAGTTAGATAAGAAATCATCACCTCATCCTA
Organism: Berghia stephanieae; assembly: GCF_034508935.2. Taxonomy (NCBI): domain Eukaryota; kingdom Metazoa; phylum Mollusca; class Gastropoda; order Nudibranchia; family Aeolidiidae; genus Berghia; species Berghia stephanieae. The sequence continues at coordinate 65,406,767 of NC_088364.1, forward strand.
TCCAACAGATTTTCTTTGAGAGTCAGCAATTTTAGTCTGTTCGATAGGATGAGATAGGAGGAGATAGGATAGGATAAGAGAATTTCTATCTACCGGGTAAAAAGTAGTAATAAGACCCATGAATCGGAGATTATCCTAAGGATCGGAACACTGAGGTAACTATTGGCGTGGTTCCAATCTCTTTGGAAGTGTGAAACCAGTCTCCCCCCCCCCCCCCCCCGAGGACTGGATGCATAAATCGTGCAACTGGTCTTTTGGTTTCAGAGTGATAGTATCATATTTTCTTGTCTAAATATATGCCGGTCGTCAATAAAAATCAACCATAATAATAATAATAAGCATATTTATATAGCGCCTTTCGTCGAAACCTCAAAGCGCTTTAAAAAAAAAAAAAAAAAAAAAAAAACATTCTACCAAGGTATCAAAACAATTAAGTAAATATTTCCTGAAAAGATGTGTTTTCAGGGCTTTTTTGAAAAGGTCTATTGAGCTCGAGAATCTCACAGATTGAGGGAGATCATTCCAAATCGTGGGTCCGAATTTCATAAGAGACCTATCACCAAAATACTTAAGTTTAGTTTTAGGAGATGCTAACAATTTTGAATCGTGGGATCCTCGCTCTTTTACGTGCCGTGATCCTAAGAATCTGCTTATACATCCTGCTCCTAAAATAGTTTTGCCACATTGTTGTGGTTGAACATGAAATCTATTCATTATAGTGCGATATCAACTAAACGTGCTCAAAGTGTTTTCCAAAGGGTCCCTGACCAACAGCAACAAGTATAATTTCTAGAACGAGACATGCCGCCTGTTAGGCGATAATACAATTTTGTTTCCGACAGAGACAACGCTATTAACCGCCAGATACTCATTTTACACCTGAGTACGGTGAGAGAATGTGAGCAAAGAGTCTTTTCCAAGGACTCAACTATGCGCTGAGCGACGCTCGAACGAACCCAGGACATTCCGATCCGAAAGCGAGTGTCATACCACATAGCCACATAGCCGCACAAACTAGTCGAGATGGAGTAAAGTTTGGAGTAAAATACGTGAGAGCATGCGTCCTAAGGCAAGACGTTTTCCTGGTCTTACTAGTTCCGGGTCAAGGGTTATACTAAATGGAACATCTCGACCTACCAAGATAGGCGGAATTACGATAAACTTAGATATTAAGTCGAAACAATAGTGATTAAGAACCTTGACCTTTTATAGACTAAATTCGGCTCAGTAAAT
>NC_088364.1:65415499-65420499 GCF_034508935.2 Berghia stephanieae
GCTCACTGGCGCTTTACATCAACACATCAATGTATCATACACAAATATAGAAGTGGTATGTTAAAAACCACATAAATTCGATGATAACATAATATTATATTATAATAAAATACATACTAAGAGTCCAAATTATATGCCCTACAGAAAAGCTCAGTTTTTAACCGTTTTCTAAAGATAAGTGGATTTTCACTATTTTTAGTTTCAATACTGATGGAGTTCCATAATTGGGGGAAAGGGGGAGGGGGTATGGTGGTCAAAGGATTTCTCATGAAAAAATAACGATTTTGGGGGTTCCCTTAGGATATTTAAATTAGCAGATCTTAAATTTCGATTGGGTTCATAAAGGTGGATAAGTTCCTGAAGGTAAACAGGAGCAGAATTGTTTAAGCAATTGAAAACATGGGTGAGTGAGTATTTTAAATTCAATTCTAAACTTTACAGGTAGCCAGTGTAGGTCCTCCAAAATCGGGGTGATATGCTCGCGCTTTATTTATTTTCTTGGAGTCGATTAATGACATTATTATCACAACCACAGAGCAAGCTATTGCAATAATCAAGGCGGCTAAAAATCAAAGAGACAACAAGAAGTTTAGTAGTATTAGTATCAAGAAGCCTTCTAATTGCACCAATAGATCTGAGATAAAGATTGCAGGATCTAGTTACATTAGTGACATGGGCAGACATGTTTAATTTGGTATCATATAAAACTCCTAAATTTCTCACAGATTCTTTAGTGATGGGCATTACACAATCAGAAAGATTCAGGTTAAGCGTGAAAAGGCCCACGAGGCCCCGTCTTGTAATTTGCAACACCTCTGTTTTGTTTTCATTTAACCCGAGTTTATTGCAACACATTCAGTCACTAATCTCAGAGATACAATTTTCTATATCCGTTATAACAGTGAGATTATGGTCGATTTTAATGGGAAACAGTAGTTGGGTGTCGTCTGCGTAAAAATGGTACTTAATAAAATATTTTGAGATGATGTCACCTAATGGTCTGATATAGAGGGTGAATAGAGAGGGTCACGGAACTGAACCCTGTCGTATACCAAAAGAAAGGGTCAAGGAGAAGAGAAGTCATGTCGATTTACAGACACTGATTGAATTCTGTCAGAGATGTAAGAAGAAAACCAGTCAAGAACAGTACCCCCAAACCCGTATAGTGTCTTAAGTCTGTCGAATTAAAGAGTATGGTCTATTGTATCAAAAGCAGCACTAAGGTCGAGTAGTATGATAACAACATCATCATTTTTCCGACATAAATGGTTTACGATATGATTGTGAATTTTAATAAGAGCAGTTTCAGTGTTGTAAAAGGGGTGATAAGCAGACTGAAATTTAGAGAACAATTTGTGTTCATTCAAAAACGTGTTAGCAACAATTTTCTCAATTAGTTTAGACATGAGGGTGAAATTCGAGACTGGTCGATAATTATTTGGGTCTTCTTTGTCAAGGCTAGATTTTTTCAATATGGGAGTGACAATAGCATGTTTAAGATTATTAGATACTTCATCAATAAACAAACTAGTATTTACAATATGGGTAAGAACGGGAACCAAAATATTAGCACGAAAAAACAAGCCATGAAGGAATAGGATCTATTGGGCTGGTTGTTTTAGAGCATTGTCTCAGCGCGGACAGTACTTCTGTTTCATTGGCGGGTTCAAATTCGTCGAATGCTACTCCGGCTGGAAGTGCATTAGTTTCAGTTACTTGTGCTTTCATTGTCTCTTCTTTGTCCAACTTATTCCGAATACCTGATATTTTATCTCGAAAGTGTAGAGAGAAACTATTTGCGGTAGCGATAGGGTCCTCGAAATTATTTGAAGGGTGATCCTTCATCAGTTTGTTCAGAGTAGCGAACGGTTCACATGAGTTTCGTTTGGCACTTGTTATCTTATTTTGAAGGTATGTTTTTTTTACACGATAGAATCAATTTGTTCCGTTGGTGTTTTAGTCCTAAATAGATTTGATTATGAATTTCTGATTTGGATCGACGCCAAATCGGTTCGGCAGATCTGAGTTGCTGTTTTAGTGTTTGTAACTCGTTGCAATACCACTCTGTGTTTGGTTGAAAAGTAATTTCTTTCGTGACCAATTGGCACAGCTCATCGAACACAGTTTTTAATTTATTATTATATGTGTTTACCATTTCGTGAACATTATCACAACTCTTAACAGAGGCGAGTAAATCCAAAGACTTGATGGATTCTTCAAATGTTTCTTTATTTAAATAAATAGAATGTACACGAAGGACCGGCAGATATTCTGCAATCTTGGAAAACGAATAACATTATAACATTTATTATCATGTAATGCAATAACCGTGACCAGGACAGGCTCTATGCATTTCAAAATAAAAACTGCGACAAAAGTTGTTTTTTTTTTCAGAACAGGTTACATAATAACATCTAGATATATCACAAACATATATACACATCGTGTGCGTGTGTGTATGTGTGTGTGTGTGTGTAAGTGTGTGTGTGTGAGGTCCTTTAAAAATCCCAATGTTCGGAGGAATGTTGTTGTGTTAACAATATCCACTAAACGTGCTCAGGGCGCTTTACAAGGGGCCCCTAGCCTACAGCAAACACTTAACACTTAGGACGAGACATGACGCCTGTTAGGCGATAATATATATCCTTTTCTCGACAAACACTGTTAACGGCCAGGTACACATTTCATACCTGAATACGGTGAGAGAGTATTGTGCCCGTGCCCGACGTCTTTATCCGGAAGACGGCAGAGGACGGCAGTGCCAGATCGTAGGAGTCCGTCTCCGGTGTATGTAGGTTAGCCCTTTGTATTTTGTCCGTGCCCGACGTCTTTATCCGGAAGACGGCAAAGGACGTCAGTGCTGGTCGTCAGAGTCAGTCTCCGGTGTGGGTTAGCCCTTTGTCTTGGTGAGTTCTTGTGTCAGGCTAAAAGTTAACGATAGCTCCGGTCCAAGCCTCTAAGCTTCAGCCTAAACAAGTCAGACTATAGATAGAACGAAGTTGACGTCAGTCAGATCTTTGTTATTGATTTTTGCCATCCATGTTTATGAGTAAGGGCTAGCCCACACCGGAGACCTGACTCCAACGACCTGGCGCTGCCGTTCTCTGCCGTCTTCCGGATAAAGACGTCGGGCACGGGCAAAATACTAAGAATAAAGAGAAGGGCAACTAGACCTACCCATACCAAGCTCGAAAACAAACGGCAGAGGACGTCGGGAACTTGGTATGGGTAGGTCAAGCGGCTCTCCTCTTTATTCTTAGTATTTTGTCCGTGCCCGAAGTCTTTATCCGGAAGACGGCAGAGGAGGACAGTTAGAATCAGTCTCCGGTTTGGGTTCGTCCTTAACCAGGCTGTAAACGTTTAAGGCTACACATAGTATTGTGTGTTGGTCCGTTTTATTTCCGGATGACAATGTTGTGAGTTTCTTAGCCAAGTGCACTACTCTCGTCTTATTAAAAACAATAATCTTCTCGAACCTGGATTTCCATAGAAGTCCCAGGTTTCAGAGCTTTTGACAAGACGAGGGTCATTTTGATCGATTGATATTTGAAGGACGTCTTTTCTGGTCAAAAGCTGAAATAAGTGGGGGTCTTTACCAGAGTATATGTATGGTGTCAACTTGCGAGCAATTAGCCACTTCCAAACAAATCATTATATATATTATAGTAACAGCTACACTCGATCAGATTACATTGGTAACTATAGAGAGAATGAAGTTGACCTCACTCGGGTCTTTGTTATTGTTTTTTGCCACCCGCGTTTATGAGTAATTCTCACAAAACTGTATTAACTAGACTATAAACGTTAAAGGTTACACATAGTTTTGTATGTTGGTCCATTATACTTCCGGATTGAAATGTTGTGAGCTTCTTAGCCAAGCGCTCACTATCTGTATCTTATAACATGTCTATAGATAGAATGCGCTTGGGCAAGGAGTTCACAACATTGCCATCCTGAAGTATAACGGACCAACACACAAACTCTGTTTAACCATGAACGTTTATAGTCAGGTTAATACTGTTTAGTGAGAACAACTCACAAACTCGGATGGCAAAAACAATAACAAAGGCCTGAGTGACGTCATCTTCGAACTATCTATAAATGTCATGCGACATATAATGTCGGATTCCAGTAACATTTCGTAAACTAGGCGCAATGTTATGTTAATCAGAGCCTACTTAAGACTCTTTACCCGAATACTAACAAAACGCCTTTATTTTTCATATTTGGTAAGAAATTATTCATTATGACTATAGATTGGATTAGGATGTCTTTCAACTTGTCAAAAATTATTAAACCTGCAACTTCTTTCTTATGTCTCCGGTTTTAGAATGATTGACAAACTCGGTGTCGTCTATATTCATCGACATTTGGTGTAAAAGTAACAAAAAGAACAGGCACTGGTGAAAGTTACAAAAAATCTAGAGGTGCCTAAATGAGTCAATAAAATGTATAGCAAAATAATGGCAGTAAAAAACTACTCTTATAAAAGATACAACACAAATTAAACGACGTTTCGGCCTTTGGCCTTCCTCAGGTAAACAAGAAAAGGAAATAATATGTTATATTACATTGGAATATTGGAAAATGCCATTATGCCAATAATCAAGTGTAATTTCTACTGCCTTTATTTTGCTATACATTTTAAAAGTTACAAATCTGATAACTTTGTATGAAACAGTGTCAGACAAGGAAGGTAGAAAATACAGTACCAGGAAAATCCATCCTGCCCAGTTGAGGCATGCTGATTTTTTGGAATTTTTTTTCTTGAATTTTTCTTTTTTCTTTGTCTCGCACTGTATCATATCTAGATCCCAACATGTAAATATATGCAGGTCTGAAATCCGAACCCACGTATGGGCCTAGTTTAACATTGTTGTGATGGTTTATATTTTGCGTCAATGTTTTACTTTGCGACGCTGCAAGTTTGAATCATTCTTGAGCTTTTATATAGTACAATATCCACTAAATGTGCTCAAAGGGCTTTACAAAATGGTCCC
>NC_088364.1:65425499-65435499 GCF_034508935.2 Berghia stephanieae
GGACTACTTTTTGTGTTATATCATTTAAACTTGTTTCTGAGAGGATTTCCATAACCTTTGTTTTCCAGATAGCTGTATTCAACAAAACATAATATTATCATAATATTATCATAATATTAAGATTGAAGTCTTAACGCCTTTCGAACTTTCTGGCAGGATCAAGATTAAGTTATGGATTTTGTTGGGAGTTTTGGGGTTGTTTTTTTTTGGTTTTTTTTTTTGTTTTTTGGTTTTTTTTTTTTGCTTTGTTTTAGTTTTATAATTCTTTAACGACACAAGACATGAAAAAGAAACAAATACTGGTTCCAATCTCTTTGGAAGTGTAAAACCAGTCCTCTAGGGGGACTGGATACATACCATGAGGAACTGATCTTCTGGTTTCAGAGCGATGGCATCTTGTTTTCTAGTCTAAATAGATGCTGGCTGTCAATAAAAAATCTTCCATCCTCGCTCTTTTACGTACCGCATAAGTATCTGCCTATATTATATATCCTGCTACTAAAACAGTTTTGCCACCATATGATTCAATATGTAGCCTACTCATAATTGGTCCTCCGAAGGACTGATTGTTTACACACTTCCAATGAGTTTTGAACCGGAAAAGAGGAAGGTATGACATCACGACCTCCTTGCCCTATTTGTTGGAAAGTTGTTTTGTTTGTTTTTGTTTTGTTTTTGTTTTTTTGCCACGTTGGGCGACACTTCAATATGTCCTGCTAATCTCGTCTTCAATAGTTATTATAATTGTGATAAGTTATCAGGTAACAAGGTCAAGGTGACTACTGTCAACATGATATCATTGTAGATCGTGGAGTTTCCCCGGTGACCTTGCGAACCAATCGACGACTTAACGTTGTGACAAGTAAACCATCTGAAGATTGATAGTGACGAAATAGTGATGAGAGCAACTAGGATTCAGTAGTCTGATGTCACGCCACCCGGCAACGGCAGAAATCTTGGTTCTAAACAAAGAAAACCATTACTTTTTATTCTTCATGCTGGCTAGAACTTTTCATTCTCTTTTCATATGCCTTGTAATCAGAATGTGTAAAAGTCAAAACATGATCAAATTTATGGGGTTTTTTTTCTCTCTGGAAACGCTTTTATGCTCGTCGGAGAAATATTTCATACGGGCGTCCGCCATTGTTCCGATAGTTTAGAGCCAGTATTACTAAGTTACCATGCGTCATTAGGAAGGAAGTGACGTTACGACTTTTGAAGAGTATTGACATCGTTCTATCCCTTTCCATAAATAGTAACGCGTAATGATATCAATTCTACAAAAAAAAAAAAAAAAAACAATTAGTTCTCGTCAAAATGTCAAGCGTTAAATGCTAACTGCAAATATGGCAGAAAAAGTAATATCATTTAAATTTTTCTCAAAATGTATCAGAATCGTTTAGGGGTGAATTTAAAGACGTCTTGCACTCTTACGTTTTAGAATCTGAACTCTGTTTTCATGGCGCATTTGCAAGCTCGTGCTGCGATTGGGAAGACATCCGATAATATGATTATAAAAATCAAAAATGCAAGAAACTTAAATTGTTGTAGAAGTAGTAGTCGTTATGTTTTATCATTGTTATATTTATGCCGACGTGTGCTTATTTGCAGGTCTGATAACCGAATATATTACGGGCTAATTGTTGTAAAGTAAATCTTTAAAAAATTATGTAAATATTGTCCATTACAACGTTTAACTAGGCCCATAACCTGCTTATATATATATTATACGTCGACTTGTGCTCATTGAGACTTATGCTCCCCCTTGCCAAAACTGTAATACAAAATTATATTTAAGTGTTCACAAAAAAAGTTGTGACGTCAAAAAGGCAATCCTATAGATAGAACGAAGATGACGTCACTCTGTTCTTTGTTATGTTTTTTGCCATCCGCGTTCATGAGTAATTCTCAATGAACTGTATCAACCAGACTATAAACGTTCAAGGTTACACATAGTTTTGTGTGTTGGTCTGTTATACTTCCGGATGGCAATGTTGTGAACTTCTTAGCCAAGCACATACTATCAATAACCATATTTAGTAGAGGGAATTCGGCTAAAACCGGGCAAATTCGTGTTGAAAACATGAAACTTTGCATACAGGTTACCAACACCCATAAAAAAAACTATCTGCTATAGAACCACTCTGGAAATCAATCATAACGTTTCGGTTTAAGGCCTTAGATTTCCCATCTTACAGCTGTATTAAACAAGGGAAATAACTGATTAAATATATAAATTTTCTTCATATTCATTGCATTAGGGGGAATTAGCCTAGAACCGTGCATATTCGGATTGGAAGCATGAAAACTGGCATACAGATAGCTAAGATCCATATAAATGACATCTGCCATAGAACCACTCTCGTAATTTATCATAACAGTGCGTTTCTAACACTTTTATTTTTCTCTATATAGCATTACTTATCCATGGAAAATAAACACGAGAATACAATGTGCGTTCAATAATTTAAATACATTGTTAACCATTTACAGTAGCTGACAAATGGCTTCGGGTGGGAACAGTACAGACACAATGGACGTTTCGGGTACAAACCCTTCGTCAGCAAAAGGAACCTTGAAAACATAAAACAAAATGTTGTAAGAATTGTAGCGTGTGTATTCCTGGGTGGTTGAAGCATAGTGGTTGAAGCAAGAATGAGACTATAGCGTGGTGTTGTATATTAGACATACTAAAAACTTGTCCTAACAGTCCCTGCTAGAAGTTCTTTTTGCCATTGTAATTGTATCTGAATACATGCAAATGCATTCCTTTTTTAGCCATTGTTATAATCTTCCGTATCTCTCTCTCTCTCTCTCTCTCTCTCTCTCTCTCTCTCTCTCTCTCTCTCTCTCTCTCTCTCTCTGTCTGTGTGTGTGTGTGTGTGTGTGCGTGTGTGTGTGTCTAATTTCTTTCTTTCTTTTCAAAACCCATCAATATTCAATTATGAATTATGGGAATTTCACATGGAATACTCAAGTAATTCTACAGTTTCATAACGCTACGTTAACTGCACAACGGTTCACAAGAAAGACACGTAAGACCTATTTCATACAAAACAAGCCATCAGTACTGAGGAATTGTTGGACAACAGGTGGAACAGTCGTGGGTGATTTTAGCCGAGCACTCTATTTTACCTGACTGAACGAGCACGCAATTTGTGTGCAGTGCCTTACTCAGGGACACAACGGTACAGATAGAACATGCTCCCATTGTCACCATGCCATCAATAACGTAACGTAACGTAGCTTAACACGATACTGCATCATAACGATTGATGATTATCCAGATGATGATGGTGACGATAATCATCGCGTTCTGATACAATTTTATAGGTGTGCCGATTTCATATGTCATCTAAAAGTCCTTCAGAGCCATTCGGTCCATGGAGCCGGAGTTTATCCCGTTTTCTATAGCGTGAAACGGACAATAGCAATTGCTTGATGCCCTTTTCATAGGACGCTAGTCTATCGCAAAGTACATTCTGATAGATATAATAGACTCAGCTACCAATCACAGCTGGGTGGACTGGGAAGTCAGGAAATAAATTTCGACTGCACCCGGGATCGACATCGGTCCCTTTGCGTGTGAAGGGAGTGCTCTACCAACTGAGCTATCTTGGCTCCCAACTCTCATCAAGTCTGACCAAAATAGGCTTTAAAAAATACGTAAAATTTAACGCTTGATAATCTGACGTCAAAAATTATTATTGTAAACTTTATATTATTACGCCTTTATTTGTCTTGTCATTAAGTCGCAACTCCGTGATTCGAAGATAATCGGGACTCTAATTATGGGGAAGGGTAGAATAATATACGAATTATCACATGTAGGCTTTTTGTAATCCGAACTTTGTTCTTATCGCGTGCTCGCATTGACTTGGAACACGTTCCTATGGTGTAAAACGTCTAAATTAATCTTCGCATTTTCATTAACGAATCTTTCTCGTCAACGAAAGTAGTCCAAATTTATATTTTCCGGAACGTTTCGTAACTCGATAAAGGAATACATAGAAGATGGTTATCTTGGACCTACGTTCTATAATTGCGGGGTGGGCTGGTGGGGGGGGGGGGTGTGGCTTATTCCCGGTTGTGAGATGAAAAATCTGAAGTTTATATTTTAGAAACGAAAAATATATCATATTTTGATCGACCGTAAAGTTTAGACTGGGTCTGCCGAGCAGAAATGGTCTGGACTCTCTGTTTGAGCATGTAGTTTATCTGTTATAATGATAGGGAAACCTACCTGATATTGAGTGTAAAGTGCAAGGCCATAAAAATAAACCAATAGGTAAACATCATCGTCCCTATTTAATGGGGTAGAGAGGCATTGTTTATACTTATAAGCTTTCTTCACTAGTTCAAAGTTCAGGATTTGAATCATATTATCACTTTGAGCATCCATAGTCAAACATCAGCATGTAAACTTCCAAGATTATGAGGTTTACAGACGCGAATAATTTGAAATAGCGAATAGAAGGCTAATGAATTTAATTTAGGGACGTATATAATGGATACCAAGAGTTCAAAAGCTCTCCATCAAGGATTGATTTAAAGGTTTCTTATTTCGATAACTATTGAACATATTGGAAATATTGCATTTGTTGGATGACTATTAATTCTAAGCATAGACGTCTAGTTGGTAACTAGATATATATTAAAAAACTGATTTTTTTTTTTTAGAGCGCAATATCCACTAAACGTGCTTAAAGCGCTTTACAAGGGGTGCAGGCCGACAGCAACATTTAACATGAAGGACGGGACATGGCGTCTGTTGGGCAATATTACAATTTTTTTCGGACTGAGACAACGCTGATATCGGCCAGGTACTCATTTATACCTGAGTACGGTGAGAGACTGTGAGTAAAGAGCCTTCTCCAAGGACTCAACTATGCGCCGAGCGAGGCTTGAACCCAGGACCTTCCGATCCGAAAAGCGAGTGACATACCACAAGATCACATAGCCGCACAAATCTGACAAATCGACGAACACCGAAAGTAAATACAAAAATATATTGTGTTCAATCGAACAACCAAATGAATTATTTCTTTCATTAACCAGTCCTGGAAAGATGCATATTTTAAAATTTGGCCAGCAAACTCGTCCTTCAAATATCGATCGATTTGAATGACCCTCATTTTGGTAAAAAAAAAATAAAACTCTCAAACCTGGGACCTCGCGAGGTATTCCATCAAGTCCCAGTATTGAAAGGTTTTGCGAAGATGAGGGCCATTTAAATCGATTGATATTTGAATGACCGATTTTCTGGCCATATTTTAAATACGTATTTTGTCTAGAGTACGGAAGTTAAGCTCTTTTGAGGAGAAAATATCTCAAGTCATGTTTCAATGAGTAGAGATCAATATTATTATTCCCCGAAAGTTGACCGATAAAAACCAGTCTTGGTGTTGTGACAACAACAATAACATTACGACGATTTGCGATTGTTGATAACTCAAGAGCTTTAGATTTCATAGATAGATTTATCGCGATATTGTTTGTTTTTACTGACACTGGTGAAGACTGGATTGCACTGAAAATAACGTGATCCGCCTTAGAATTTGTCTCCACCAATTAAAAATTCAGCATAGAACGAAATACAGGCGATTGGTGACGTAGTAAGTCTCTCGGATGTGTATCGAAGGCCGTTGGTTCGAATCTCTCGAAAATGTTTCCATTTATTGTTCTAATGATTACGGAGTTTTCAAAGTTATGCACCACAAAGAGAACTCGTTTTCCAGTATGACCTCTTTGATGAGACGGTAGCACGCTGGAGTGGAAATCAAGAGATCTTAAGTTCAATCCCCAGTCGAGAAAGGCAAATGTTTTTAGGAAGATCGTTGCCTTGTATCTTTTTTCTTCTTCGTTTTTAAATAATAATAATAATAATAATAATAATAATAATAATAATAATAATAATAATAATATAATAATAATAATAATAATAATAATAATGTACTTTATTCATCCAAAATGGAAGTTTTTCTTTTCTTTTCTTTTTTAAAAATCTTTTTAGGCTAGCACTGTATTCATTCTCTCCTTAATTGGAACGGTTTCCCCACACCCGTACCTGGTTTATTGGAACCCGTATAAAAAGGAAACGATTTTGACGATGTACAGAGTTTATTCAATTACGCTTTGGTGTCTATTATCAAATTGAGAAATAAGGTAGCAGGCACTGGTGTAAGATGAAGCCCGATATGAACCTCCAAAAAATGTAATATATCAATAATAATAATAATAGATAATGAATTAATGGTCTGTTATTATACTGTTAAAATGGTTGTTGAGCGAACTAGTTACCCTTCAGAGCCCATAGAGCCAGATTACCCTCGTACTTGTTGCGTTCAATGAACAGCAATAATTTCTTGTTATCCTTTGATCTCGACAGCCTCAAAACTCTTGCCCAGGACCTTGACCAATGGAAACAAGTAACAACATGGATGGAGAGCGCAGATATACTTATCGACTATGACTGAATCACACAATTCTCAGCAAGCGATCATTCGGACTGCGATGCTTACTACTACTACTATTACTACCACTACTACTACTACTACTACTACTACTACTACTACTACTACTACTACTACTACTACTACTACTACTACTACTACTACTACTACTACTACTACTACCACTACTACTACTACCACTACTACTACTACTACTACTACTACTTCTACTACTACTACTACTACTACTACTACTACTACTACTTTGAACAAGATGCGGGCCTATAATGATGTACTTTCTACCAGATCAAAAGGACCCGCTACCCAATCACAAGTTAGTAAACAAAGGAAACTGCGAATTTATTATTTTCTAATCACGTATCGGCTGTAAATAATGAAAATTGGACTTAAGTTCTTTTAGAACGAGGGTCGTCATTTCAACCAACAGGAATTCAAAATAGAGATGCGCACTTCCACATGATAACCTAATGTGTTGGATAGGGCAATGTAATGGTAACTTTTCTTTGAAGTGGTTGGTGGTTGAAGTGATAAGTGTAATTTAAGCTTTGAGCTGGCCTGATACAGACCTCCAGTCAAAACTGGTTGGAGATTAATAAACGGTAAACAACTGATTAGAGAAAGGTCATTAAAACACCGAGATGTTTCAACAGGGAATTTTATCAAACGGTAACAACACTTTAGCCATCCCGAAATTGATACTTACTACTGTTATTCAAATTCTTACCTCAGCGACCAATCAATAACGACACAGAAATCACGTGACTGCGTCAAAAAGTATACTGTTATTATTATGGTGTTAGTTTTATCATCATTGATGATATTATATTATATGCGGTTCAATCGAATTTTTACCAGTTTTGTCAGGCAAAACGAAAACAAAAATAACCAAAGTTTGAATTAGGACGAATTCGATAATGTCAGTAATCATCGTAAGGAGGTGGGCGGAAGCTGGGGGCGGGAGGGGGGGGGGCGACGTGTACATAATATATGCAGGTCTGACATCCGAACCCACTTATGGGCCTAGTTTAATATTGTTATAATGGACAATATTTTGCGTCATGTTTTGATATTTTCATTAGAACTATGAGCCAATAAGAAAATGGGTTATCAGACCTGCAAATAAGTGCACGTCAGGGGAAGGATACCTTGAAGGTCATGACTTACTTATGTTACAGGCCTGTCTACAATTACGAGAAATTCGTAGAATTGTGAAATTTTAGCTCCAATTTTTAGAAGTTCGTGGGTATCTCTAAGTCGTTAAAATTTATTGTAATGAAAGTTGATGCCAGATGACATAATTTTAAGGATTTTGAAGTCTTATTCGATACTTGTGATGGTAAATTGTTGATTTTTAAAGTTCACTTAGCGACTACAATTTTTATCTCCCGAAAAATTATCAATTTTAACATTTTAAAGTAGGAGATCTGATATTGTGCCCTAATCTCTCCCTCGCCCATTTTATCAACAAACCCCTTTCACCTTTCTATCTAATTTAATTTCTATATAATTATATTGTGATTAATAGCTCACGTGATCGTAGTTATAAAAACTGACATCGTATTGCTCGCAAGAATTGGTGAACATAATTTCATTGGGAGGCGATGTGGTCTTGTGGTATGACACTCGTCTTCGGATCGGAAGGTCTAGGGTTTGAGTCCTGCTATAAGCATAGTGAGTCTTTGGAAAAGCTTCTACATTCACATTCTCTCAGCGTACGCAGGTTAACAGCGCTGTCTCCATCGCAAAAAAATGTTATATCGCTAAACAGTTGTTACTTTTAGTCCCATATGTCATACGTGTTGTTGTTGGCCAGAGACCACTTGTAAAGAGCTTTGGGCACATTTAGCGGATATTGCTCTATATAAATGCTCGAATTTTTTTTTTAATTCGGTTATCCTCAACAGTATTGTTTCGGGGGCTTGTACACACAAACACACGCAAAACTTTGCAAGCATAAAGATTTGGATTCATCTTTATTTTAGATTTGTGAGTTTTTCAGTTGCAGAGAAGTGGTATAGTTAGAACGAAGTTGACGTCACTCAGGCCTTCGTTATTGTTTTTAGCCATCCATTTTTATGAGTGTTCTCACTAAGCTGTATTAATCAGATTATAAGCGTTCAATGTTACACATAGTTTTGTGAGTTGGTACGTTATTTCCGGTTGGCGAATGTTGTGAGCTTTTTGGCTGCGCGCAAAGCATCAATACAGTGCTACTTCTAACGCCAAAATCCAAAAAGTAAAGGAAATTGCCGGGAGTCTGGGGGACGCGAAATGCTCCTAGCCTGGCTCCAAGGACAGAATCCCAATGAAGGTCCATGGATGAAAGCCTCCCTAAAAATTTGGAAAATGGCGGTTTGAGGTGGTCCGAAATTATATGCCCAGGGACTATGTTTCAAGAACTTAATGACCTGCCTTTTAAAAAATCAAACTTCGTTTACACCAAAAACATGATTCTTAATGACAAAGGCTTGAGGGATGCGGAAAAAAAGAAGTCTTGACAATTGAATGATTGAGAGAGATGTAGACATCAGAGCAACTAAAATTGTACATGGGACAATCGGCCAAGATGTACATATTAGTGCTCTTAACAGGTGAAAGTGAAAATGTCTGAAAGATTCTGGCAGCAGCATCGATGCGGAAACTACGTATTTCCAAAAAATACGGATATTGGTTGGCAGCTCTGAATGAAAAATGATCAATGCAGGATTTCATTATTTTAAGGAGACAACAACAGCAACAACAACAACAACATCAACAACTACTATTAATACTACTACTACTACTACTACTACTACTACTACTACTACTACTGCTGCTGCTGCTGCTACTACTACTACTACTACTACTACTACTACTACTACTACTACTACTACTACTACTACTACTAAAGCAACAACGACAACAAGAAAAACAACCACTAAAACAACAACAAAATAGAAACACGAAAAACATTTGAGTATTTTTTCTTTTATTTCGTTCTTTAGACAGCTTCTCCAAGAAATTTATACGATATCACACTTTTTATTTTGGTCAATATTCAATAATATACCAAAGATTAGAATACTGTAAAATATCACAGAATTAAATTAAAAACAATAACTTTCACACTTATTTGGTAAGGAAACAAAATAATGATCTATTATTACACCTTTTTAAGTATGTAAAAACATTTAAATTACGAATCCTAGAGAATTTAAATTATATAATAATATAGTGTTCAAAAGGATATGTACAGAAATTGTTGGCATTTTGTGGAATATTCACTTTATCAACATTACTATCATCAACGTAAATGATTAATTATAATTGAATTAAACGCATTTGCATAAAAATACGATACTGAACAATGTATCATTTTTGACATTAAAGTAAATTTGAAATTATCACATTTCTTTTTGTTGATATTCATTTAAACAATGAATTTTATACAGATGAAAATCATGTTATAATTCACGTTAGGTATGAGACAAGAGAAGAAACAAAGCGAAGCAAGAAGAATCTTTCTGAGATACAATATTGTTATATAA
>NC_088364.1:65437999-65450499 GCF_034508935.2 Berghia stephanieae
GTGGGGGGGGGTGTCAGAAAAAATATCTACTGCATCTCCAGGTTCCTTTGCGTGTGAAGCGAGTTCTCTACCAACTGAGCTACCAGGACCCCCTAGTAGAACATTACCTAGATAGATAATTGTGTAGGGGCTAATTGGGATATAAAATCTTCACAAATGCTTGAAACCATGTTTAATGATTAATTAACACGGTGTGCGTGTTTATATTTTATGGAGTTGCATTATGCTTTAGAAACACGCAGAGACAAGGAGTGTGAACGCTGGATAGCAATGATACAAAAAGATATAATGCAGGGATGAGAAGAAATAGAGGCAAAATATGTACTTCGAAAAGAAGTGATAAAGATACAGGAAGAAAAAAAAGTATAGAAAAAAAAAGAAAGGTATAAAAAAATGGAGAAAATGGAATGATATGATTGTACTATACCTCCCGTCTCTCTTGACTTCAAACTTGATGATGATTTGTTCTAGTTCCATGTTACTGAGATTGACACAGAGTTCAGTGAGGACATCCCTAAACTCGTCCTTGGTCACCATCCCTGTGTGGTATGGATCCATGTTGACAAACTCACGACGTAGGTCTTCCCACAGGTAATCCACCTGGTCACATAGATATGAATAAAATAGGCATTTAACATCAAACATGGGACGAAAGCGCAAAATAGATAATCTATATCAATACTCGTGAGGAAATTTGTCTTTAGGGAGTGGCACAAGGCTGAAATATCCAAATAATGAATAGAATGTGACTCAAACCCAATACCTTCAGGGTACGAATTGAAAATCGTTTCTTTGTCCCGCAACAATGTTCTGTACTCTTTTCAAGAGTTGTAGTCGTAAAAATAACTGCTCAAAATCTTGAGCCCATAACATCCACATAAATTGATCAAAGAATGATAATCTATTGAATTGCAGGGGCTGATGAGGAGACGCTTCTATTTCTCTATTAACTCCCCTGCTCTTATATTGAATGACCATCTATCACAACAACAAATAACTTTGAATGATGTCTCAACGTTAAGGCATATTGTGTACATCAACGAATAGGATGTAGATTGCGGCGGGTCTTTTACATAATAAGAAGAAATGAAAACAGACAAGCAATCCAACAATAACCACGTATATCATTCTATCTTTTAACCCAACAAATATAACAACCACCCATATCCATTCACACGATTCTAAACAGATCTAAAACACAGACCAAAAGACGATTTTTTAGACATAATATTAAAAAGCAACATAATCCTAAACTATTGAAAAAGAATAGAGAACAATAGTGTGACGTTATAGCTTGCAAATCCGAACTCCTTTGAAGAATGTAACCAGTCTTCCAGAGGACCATTTTCACACTTCAATGGAGTAGAACCGGAAGGGAGATTTGACGTCACGTCTATGAATCCCTAATGACAAAAGTTAAGATAAAGATTTGACAAAGTGTGTACAAAACAGAGCCAGACAAAGCAAGAGAGAAAGATACAAGAAAACAACCACCCCCCCCCCCCCAACCCAAATATTAAAAAATAAGTCTTCCTCAACTTCCGCAAGCAAGGAAGACTGATTTTTGCGATGTCTTTGTATTCTTGCATTTTTCTTTCTTGCTTTGTCTGGTCCTGTTTCATGCATACTTTTTCAGATCTTTCAAACAGATGATAAGGAACCAAAATCTAAGTATTCTAGTCTTACCTTTGCTCTAAGATTGTCTTGCAGCATGTCCGCAGCACAGTTGAGTTTTCTGGACCTGATCATGTAGTCAGCATCACCACGACGTGGAGGGTTGACCTTGGCATTGGGGAAAGCTGCTGACCTCATGGAGAACCCGAAATGTCTGACAAACTGGAAAGGGACAGTGAAACGGAATTAGATGTTATTTAAAGGGATTAAATAGTCTAAGCGTGATCCATGTCTTTCGTATCGTATTATGTAAAGCTTGGTCAAAAAAGATTGAGAGACCAACATTTTGGACAACAGATAAATATGGCTGAAGACGGCATGTACTTTTTTGCAGATCTGTTAACCCAAATACGCGTCAACTGTCATCACGTCACTTCCCTCGTAATGACGCATGGTAACTTAGTAACTGGCTCTAAACTATAGGAATAATGGCGGACGCCCTTATAAAATATTTCTCCGACGAGCGTATCCAGAGGGGAAAAAAACATTATAAATCTGATCATGTTTTGACTTTTACACATTCTAATCACAAGACATATGAAAAGTTCTAGCCAGCATGAAGAATAAAAAGTACAGATTTTCTTTGTTTAGAACCACGATGGCCGTGTTGCTGGGCGACGTGACATCAGACTATTGAATCAAATTGTCATGGGCTCATTGTTGTACTGGATATACTCTCAAACCAGCACAAAAGATTGTCCATTATAACAATGTTAAATCAGGCTATAATTGCGTTCGGTTATCAAACCAGCTGATATGTACAAACTAATGGACAAACTAATATTATTTCATGTCGTTTTCAACCAGTCAAAGATGTGATCGATTCTAACCATATCAAAGTACTATAAGCCGTTAAAACTACATAATGCTATGTGTTTCTTTCGACTTTTTTGGTCTTGTTTATCGGCCAGAATTGTTATGAATCTTTGCGGAGTAATGTAATATTTACCGTAGTTATAACTATATTTTTTACTCTGTCGCGTCCAAATATCGTAAGCTGGGTCTTTGAGTTTTTAAACAAAGGCAAATCTAAAGTTTATTGATATTGATCTATTGATGATTTATAAATTACTGAATTGATTTATTTACTTATTGATATATCGATTGATTGTTTGATTGATAAACACACCTGCAGGTAATCTAGAGTCCTGTCTGTGTTGGTGATGAAAGATCTCCACAAATCCCTGATCTCTCCACGAGATATTTCTGGTCGAATATCGAATCTGTAGATTGTTATAAGGTATTGGCACCATTATGTTGTTACCGTAACTACAACAACAATAATAATAGTAAGAACAATATTGACGACTGCTACAACAACTATCTCTACTACTACTACTACTACTACTACTACTACTACTACTACTACTACTACTACTACTACTACTACAACTACTACTACTACTACTACTACTACTGCTGCTGCTGCTGCTGCTGCTGCTCTTGCTGCTAGTGCTGCTGCTGCTGCTACTACTGCTACAGCTGATACTGTTACTGCTGCTGCTGATACTACTACTAATAAAACTACTACTTAATACTGCTTTTGATAATGATGATGATGATGATGATGATGATGATGATGATGATGATGACGATGATGATGACGACGACGACGATTACTACAATGCAAACAATACATACGATCTAAGAAGCTGGTACATCATCTCCTGTGTGAATCTGCGTGTATTAGTATCGTCCAGCTGGTGGAATCGTTCTTCTACCTCTTGGAAGTTGGCGCTCAACAATTGCTTGATAACCTGAGGTACACGAAAACGAAAATAAAATTTTAAAAAATAAATAAAAAGAATAAAAATACATAAAATGTGTGAGGAAGTATACCTGTATTTGCCAATGAATAAGCTTATTATTTGTAGCATCTTGGTCTATCTAGGTCAAAAAGTTGAGATGCAGCAGACAAAAATGTGGAGAGAGACGATTTTTAGCCTAAAACGTCACTTAATCGAATAATTCAATACCAAAACTGCGAAGTTAAATCAATTTGTTTTTCTCTTATGTTCAATATTTTTGTTGATGTTGTTATTGTGTTCATGGGCGTCTTGAAAAATTTTTACGATTTGTCTCATACTGCAAATTGAGCTAGGGCGAGGTGACTTGCTCAAGACCACACAGCGTAGCAGCGGGTGATCGAACTCGGTCCCTTTCGGGTACGAAGCAAAGACCGTACTGCTGAGCCACGCTGCCCCTAAAAATGAAAAAGATCCGTGTTGCAAAAACACCATAGCGATAAACAATCATTTTTTCTAACTGATCTTGTATGGCCCAAATTGAATAAAGCTCTTACCTTGAACAGTTCTTGATCGGTTCTCCTCCTGTGCAGTTCTTCCATCTCTACATCGGGCACGATAGCTGAAGGCAGAGGAGTCTGGGGTCCGTTAGTGTCCATGGCCTCTCCTCCCTCTGGGATTGGACTGTGGATCTTGACAGGGGCTGGAGCCATGCTGTCCTGATGGGGATCGACCACATCTGGTCTGGGAGCGAACAGACTAGGAGCCTTGCCTCTGTTTCAAGTGAATTAAAAGAAGGGAAAAAATGGCATTAATGAAGCATTTATCTACAGGAAACACCATGCTCTAAGCATTTTACTCTCTCTCTCTCTCTCTCTCTCTCTCTCTCTCTCTCTCTCTCTCTCTCTCTCTCTCTCTGCTGATTGTGAAGCAGAGTAAAAATATACAAGCTGTTACGCGATAGAACAATTTCCGGATAAATACAAACCGGAACATACGAAGTTTATGTCTATTTCTGATTTGACGAAGCAAAGTGTGCAAAATTCCTGTCCTTAAAAGTCATAACTTCGTGATACCTGACGCCGGACTCGAAAAGTCAAACTATGATATAGTTCGTATTGTGAGTCTACGACAGTTCTGTTGTGCCGCGTGAAGACATTAAAAGGGTATGAATGTTGACATTTAGAAAACATTATAAAAAGAGCAATGTCGATGATTTACAAAATCCTTTTTACACGAAATTGGACTGACACAATCTCTAATAGTGAACCGTGGAATAAAACCAACCAGTACTCAACAAGAGGAGTGGTGTCAAAGAGAAAATGGGTTGGACTAAATTGAAATACTTAGTGCAAAAAAAGGTTGGAAGACCAAAGGAAACACGGAGAAGATTGGTGAGCGTGAGAGAGTCAGTACTGATATGGCTCCAACTGAAGAAGATGGCCCAGAACAGGGTGCGCGGGAAGAACATAGTTACAGCCCCATGTCCTAAGACTAAGAGGTGTCAGTTGGATAAAGAAGCCAATTAGCACGTACCTGGCGTCAAACTGTTGCATGAATCTGGCATACATGACATTTCCGTCATCATCCAAAGGCACGTGATCAACGAATGATTCGAACTGTGCATTGGTCAGATCCATGTTGAATCGAGTTTCAATTGCAGCACGGAATTCTTCTTGGCTAATCACGTCTGTGCCGAGACGGTCGATTTTCCTAGAAAAAGAAGAGAAAATATTGAAGTTGATCATAACTATTTTATATCAAAATCATTTAAGAGCTTAGATATTGAATATCGTGTCAGATTGCCTGGATTAATTTATTGCAAATAAGAACTTTCCAAGGGCGGTCAATAGAATTGTATTTTGTTTGATATTTCTATACAAAGTGACTTAAACAGTTTAGAAATAAATGTCTGAAAATGTATTTAGCACATTACACCGTTCTAATTTATAAAAACTCAAATTGTTTGGGTTTTTTTTCAATGTTTTAGAACGTCCGATATAAATATTCATATAAGTATTTCTAAAATGTCTAAGTCAATTTGCACATCCACTAAACGTGCTCAAAGCGTTTTACAAAGGGTCCCTGACCAACAACTTAGGCGATATTGCATTTTCCCCCGATAGAGACAACGCTGTTAACAGACGGGTACTCATTTTACAAATGAATACGATGAGAGAATGTGAGTAATGAGCCTTTTCCAAGAACTTAACCATGAGCCGATCGAGGCTCGAAACCAGGACAGTGTGATCCAAAAGCGACTGTCATACCACATGACCATTTTAACCCAATTCTTTATCGAATCAGTTTTATATGTGAAAACGCAAAATCTAAAATCACAATTCCTCAAACCATTAATGTATTACGTTTCATTCCTATTCCGTAATGGTAATTGGTGCTCAGAGACGAAGGGAACTTACTTGAAAGTGCCAAGCAGTGCCAGGAAATCCCTCTGGAACATGTTGGTGAGCTGTGCCTCCACCGCGCTAATAGTGGATTGAGCCTCTGGGCTCATAGGACGGTTGTTGTATCTAAAGAAGATTTCAAAAACGTTAATATTTAAGTGGTTTCTAGGACAAGCTCGAATGGTAGTACTTCATAAGTTAGTTCTTTTCTTAGCTTTATCTTTATTGATGAATTCACCACCACCACCACCAACACTTCTCCGTGCTTAAATTAAGAATCAATTTTATCTGCGCATATTCAAACTATCTATTTGGAAAGATGAAATAAAGATAAAATAAAAGTAAAACGTTTTGAATTAACAATTTTCTATATTATACTTCTTTTCAGATTCTCCATTAATAAGGCTAAAGGGGAAAGCTATAGAAAAGTACTAAAAACGGCACGGGAAAAAAAGAAAGTAATATCTATTATCACTTATAAGTGACATAAATTCACGAAATGAAAATAACTAAAAAATCAGAAAAAGTAGCCAAAGGTTTTTAGAGTCTTAATCGAATCTTAAAAATAATCAAATATAATAATATGTAGAGAGGAAAACTCCAAAAGGCCAACGGTTTGAGGTTGTTTAAATATCGAAACCTTTCAGTTCTAATATTTTTCTATCGTTTGTGCTTCAGATCAAAACAATCTCAAAGCACATAAGTCTGAGAGGCATTACCTGTGTTTGACGTCGGTCATCACGTTATGAGTCATGCCAGTCTCTCCTCTGTCCTGGAAGCGGTGAAGGAACTCTCTGTAAGGAACTCCTTTACCCATGGCCTTGATGGAGCAGCGACTCAGAAAAGCGCCGAGGAGATTCTTCTCCAGGCTTAATCCGAAAGTCTTGAGAACGTCAATAAACTCTTCGAAGGAAACCTGGTGAAAGTAGATGTTAAAATGGTGTATTGGTCTTCTGGATTATTATATTTTTGGTATCGGGGGGCGGGTATGGATTAGGGGGATTAGTCCGATACAAATGTGGCTACCTATCACTTTATATGAAAATTGTTAATATTAGTATGTTTATACATTGCCCCCCTTTTCAAAAACATTGATTTAATCAAACACCTTTATCCCATAAAGGTGTTTTTTAAAAGGCCATTCATTGACTTATATATGGCGCATAAACTCATCCTCTTTTCCAAACAAAAAAACATGAGCCTTAATATAGCGTAATTTCCATTAATTTTGCTCAAGGCGCTTTAAAAGGACCCAAAACTAATAGTGACGCTTAACATGTAGAACGAGAAATAGAACCAGTATAAAAAAAAACCCATTTTCTCAAACCACACAAATACTTTCATTCCATTTTAGTCAACCAATATATAATTCATTACAAATGGGCACGTTTCTGATGTCTCCACTAATATTCATTTAATGTAAGACAACTTGAAGTAACGTTTTTGGACATGAAAATGTGCCGAAACAAATATGAAATACGTACAACACCGTTCCTTTCCAGATCCTTGTCCTCGAAAGCTTCCCTCATGTTGAAGAATCCCTCCCTGAATTTGTTTTTCAGCCAGTTCTCAATGTCAAGTTGTTGCTTCCTCTCCACCTCCTTCTTACGGGGTGTTCTCTTCTCGCTTCTCTCTACAGGAAAACATTATAACGACAACGTTTTGAATTATGCATAATTATGTATTCAATTTTACAATTTTAAACATTTTAAGAAAAATTATCCACTTTATGAAAGAATTCATATCCATTAACAAAATTATCTTAAGGCCAAACGTATAGCTTTATATCTTTTTTGCTTTGAATTACATATTCATAGCTATAAAAGAAATGAAACATCAATCTAATCTAGTATCTGTTTTAAATCACTTTAAAAGATTAACATAGTATAACTTTCAAAAATAAAATAATTAAATTTTGCCTAGTGGCAAGAGAGAAAAAAGTAAGACGATTTGAAATTATACTTTAAAAAAGATTGGAATTGTGCAACTACTCAAAAATGAAATAAGATGTTAAGTGCAAATTAAGGATTACAATGGGTGGGTTTGTGCTCAAGTTAGATGGTCGTCATTACAAAGATTGGAATTTGGATACAAATAAAAAATAAAAGGAAATTTGGTTAATATCTAAAATCGCACACTTTTAGGACAGAGCCAAAACTTTATAAAAGCGTATTCTATTAAACGGAACATTTTGGAAAATCAAATTCAAACTCCACATAAAATTGACTCATTTACACATGTGTATTCTACATGGAGATCGTATGGAAAAAGTCTCTTCTGGGCGCTTTAACAAAACCCTCAACATATACCTTCTGAAATTAAGTTTGTTCTATGTGGTTCTCTGGAATCGTGAAAAACTTTTTTTCTTCTGATTAATAGATTGAAAATGGCTTGTACTTTGAAAAAGGTAGAAGGAGAATCAAAAGTTGAACAATTATTTGTAATGTAAAAAAATAGTTAAAAGCCCATGGTGCAATCTAATAAAATGCGGATTTTGATTAGAAATTATATATTATAAAGATATTATATGCGGATAGCTAATTGTGGTTGAAAGAAATATAGATATTGCATCTCGATAGTCAAAAATGTGTAATGGGAAAATATTATGAAAAGTAAGATAAATATCTATCCTAATTTTCCTTTTTTCTTAAAAGAAAAAGAAAGTATAACATCAACCTTTCATTCAGGAATTTAACCTCTGTAATCGTCAGAGGTACAGTGGAACCTATGTATAACAGGTCCGGATATAACAGGGACCCGGTTATAACAGGGGTTTTAGGCTGGTCCCATCATCACTGTTATACGACTAAAGTTCCACTGTATATCATGCTCTCTACATGATCATGAGAATTGATTGGTTACCCGGGACTCTTCGGAGATTTTTAAAGGATACATCTTAAAGGAATATGATTTTAGAAATCTAAATTAACTGGTTTTTAAATACCCAATCTCTTGGTATTCCACGTGAAATGGGTAATCAATAAACTACAATTATTTTTTGGTTCAAAACGTGAAGGGGATTGGACATCAGGATGTCATGAGAAATTAAGAAAGGGTTAAAATTATTTTGGGTTTGATCATGACTTCGATTAGTCCGAGAAGCCTCTTTGCTGAAGAACATTTTTGGCTTCAAAAGTGATCCATTCGAAACCCAACCACTGCATCCTCAAGTTATTTCTCTTTTATGGATAGGAAACGCGAAGAACAAAGAAGAAATATGATTTAAAAGACACAGACGCCTGTCGAGCAGCAGATTCGACAGAGAAAGTGTGGTTGGATTGGGCACACCCTTAGGGAGGTTAACATCCAGCATCACACGCCAGGTACTCCTATGGAACCGTCATTGGACAAAAGAGGAGAAGGCCGTGTTACAGCTGGAGGCAAAACACAAAGGCTGGACTAAAGGGAAAAGGACAACATTGAAGGAAGTGGAGAGGTCAGCCCAGAACTGTGTCCTGTGGAGGAGCGTCGTTGATGGTCTATTCTCCTTGAGAAGTTAAAGGCCTGAGTAAGCAAGTGATAACAGGGATTCGTCTTCAACATGATTATTCTATAGTCACTACACTTTGTGGTGGTTAATCGTTTTCATAAACTAGATGAATTTCGAGATAGCTGAATTATCCTAAACGTATTTCGATTGCTTTTCTGTTATTCTATGCCGTTTGATTTCACCTTCATAAATTGGTTAGTTTTCTGCTCGTATAAGATAGAGGATATATAAATATTCAAGAAACCTTTTCAGTATACTAAGGTCAGTTATGGCAGAGAGGAAACCGAGAACTATGCGGCGTACATATATCAATAAATTGGATACTGTTAAGGTAAGAAATAATTGGTTATCGTTTTGGGTGATGAAAGTACTTATTTTGAAATTCTACTGGTTTGTTAGTAGACCAGAAAATAAATTACGTTACAGTTAATAGCGGAGAGTGCAGCTAAAGTGAAAGCCAACGTCTTCAAGGATTAGGGAACTACGGTGATTATTTCTTCCAAAGAGATGGAATTCGGGGAAAAAAAAGGTCACGACCTCTGACCTGATTTCACGACCGTATCCTCCATTGGGGACAATCGAATACCTCCCTTACCAGGACCTGCCATGGTGACGCGGGGGTCCTGTGGTGACGGGGCGGACATTTCTTGGAATGGAGAGGTATGGGTCGGCATTTGTCCCGATCCGTGCCTCCACTCGATTCCAAGAGAGTTCAGTAGACGCTGTCCGTGAATGATACCCTCGTTTGCTGGGTCATATCTGACAACAATAAAAAAATAAGAGACGAAAAGTCAACGGGTGGATTAATTCTATACTCAAAACAAAACGCTTAAAAGCATGATAGAGGAGTATTATTTTAGTTTACATCTAAGAGTCATATATATATATATATATATATATATATATATATATATATATATATATATATATATATATATATATATAATTATGCCCTTTCGCCACGACATCATAAGATATCGTCACCTAGGCACTCCACGAAGGAATATAGATAAATCATCAAACAAGATGTCTGGTGTCAATTTGTTGTCCAAGTGAGCAAATTTGGGGTTAATAATCTTTCCCAAGGAAAAAAAAACGAAAGTGCCTGAAGCGGGGCTCGAACCCGGGACCTTCCGAGTCACAGTGCAATGGCTTAACCACTCGGCCACATACATAATATAATCATGATGATCACAATTACTTCCCTAATGATGTCATTAGTATTATTCGTATTATCATGATATTCCCAGACGAGCCGCCATCAAAATCGTCAACAAAACGCAATCATCATTTTCATAATCATCATCATCATCATCGTTACACAATTCTTTTCATTATTATTGTCACTACAACCACACTCATACCATCTATGATATTCGTCATAAATTGCACACATTGTTCAAGATTCTAAGTCGTACCTATGCCAAAGTTTCTCAAACTCGGAGTCGTCCATGTAGAAGTTCATTCTGTTGAGCATCTGGCGGAATTCTGACTTCATGATACGACCGGATCCTCCTGGGTTCATCTGTGGGATCATGTCGGCCAGGTCCAGGAACCTGTTTGAATAGAATGGAAATTTAGAAGTCATTTTCATTATAATTTTTGTTGATGTTATTATTATTATTATTATTATTATTATTATTATTATTATTATTATTATTATTATTATTATTATTATTATTATTATTATTATTATTATTATTATTATTATTATTATTATTATTATTATTATTTTTTTTATTATTATTTATTATTATTATTATAATATATATTAATATATTATATTATTATTAATAATATTATTATTAAATTAAATTATAATATTATTATAATAATAATAATAATTAATAATAATATATATATAATTATTTTATTATTAATTAATATATTATTATATATTAATATAAAATTATATATTATTAAATAATTTCATTATTATTATTATCATTCTCATCATCACTATTATTATTATGACTTGTATTTGCTTTTTTTGTAATTGTTTTGCTCTTTACGAAACTATAATAGTGATTTAGATATCAAGAAAGATAATCGAAAAATCTTCAGCAATTTTCCAATAACAATGTTACTTCCCTTAGCAAAAAAAAATAATAATATAGCATATTAAGAGTTCTCAATTTATGGCCAAAATTCAATTCAATGCATAATGTTCAGATCAGATTCAGTTGTTTTGAATGCATTATCAACATATTATCTAATTTGTAGATGATGAAGTATTGGGCTGAAATCAATTCAATTCATTTCATTCATTCATTCATTAACCCATTAATTCATTAATTCATTCATCCATTCATTCATTCATTCATCCATCCATCAATTCATTCATTCATTATTGATTCATTCATCTATTTATTAATTCATCCATTCATTCATTAATTCATTTATTCATTCATTTATTTATTCATTCATCCAATAACACTGACCTCTGTTTGGCCTTCTCTCTGAGGTTGGCATGGACTTGACCACTGCTCATGATGACTCTGTCCTGGTTAGATCTGTGGACAGGGTCCATCCATTGTGGGTAGGATGATTCCTGCACTTCTCTGTAGAACATAAGAAACATATTACTATGACTAGTTACCAAGTAAGATTTTACATTTGTAGGATGTGCTAGCAAGCAGGTTTAATTTAATCTAGTTTGGACTTTTTCCCAATGACATATTTGAACCTATCCACAGACCTTGCAATGATTTTGCGGCTTTTTTCAAAACTTATTTAGTGTTATTTCTAGAGTCGTACATACGTGCACAAAGCGCTTTACAAGAAGCCCCTAGCCAACAACAACACTTAACATCTAGGACGAGACATGACGCCTGTTAGGCGATGATACTTTTTTTCGGACAGGTACAACACTGTTAACGGCCAAGTGCTCATTTTACACTTGAGTATGGTTAGAGAATGTGAGTAAAGAGACTTTTCCTAGGTCTGAACCGCTCAGAGCAGGACTCAAGCCCTGGACCTTCTGATCCGAAGGTGTATGTCAAACCACTAGACCACAAACCCCAAATAAGAGCCATCTATAAGGAGAAGAACCTTCTTCTTACCTGAAGTATGCAAAGAACTCTGTGAAAGGAATGACCTGCCTCTCGGCAAAGCCCAACCTTTCCATTAGCTTCTGACAAGCTCCGCTGTTGATGGAACGTCCCATGACAGTCACAATGATACGGG
>NC_088364.1:65455499-65467999 GCF_034508935.2 Berghia stephanieae
CAATACCCAAATATCAACGCTACATTTGTTTAGACTAGCCTGTGGCTTCAAGGGAGATAATAATATATTCTGACTGCCTTTGTGATAACTCGCGATAAGTTATCGATTTTATTTTTAACGGATTTATAATTATAACATGTTATTTGCCTCTTTGATCCTTCCTTTTCAAATATCGAAACACGAGTTGATAAAATTACATGTTGATTAAAATGCTGTATTTTATTGGTTTGTTTCATAGCATTGTATCAACTGAGTTTACTGATTGAATAGAAATACGGAGGAGAAAATATCAGTCGAAAGAATTTAATTGCTGTTTCAATGCAACAATTTCAGTAAATCATTTAATATACTGTAGCATGTAACAAGATTGTTGTTCCTTTTGTTTTTGTTTTTTTTTTTTCTTGGTTTGTTTCATAATTCTTTATTAATTGGCCTCGTTCTACTTGAACATAATACATTATATTTGCAGGTCTGGTAAGCTAACGCAATTATATGCTTGATTTAACATTGTTGTTATGGAATTTAGATTGCGTTGGTTTGAGAGTATTTCTATTAAAATAAATATTATATCATTTCCAGGCTTCCTGACGATGTGGCCAAGCCAGCCCCAATTCCTTTTCTTTATTTTCCGTCCAATAGGTGAGTGGTTCAGTTTTTGTCTATAGATAGTTCGAAGATGACGTCACTCAGGTCTTTGTTATTGTTTTTTTGCCATCCGCGTTTCTGAATAATGCTCACTGAACTGTATTAACCTGACTATAAACGTTCATGGATATACACAGTTTTGTGTGTTGGTCCGTTATACTTCCAGATGGCAATGTTATGAGCTTCTTAGCCAAGCGCATACTATCTATAGGCAGTTACTTATTCACAACCGAGTGGATATTATAACAATGAAACCGTAACAATTTGGGCTCTCAGAGTTACGAAGTAGAAGTACACACCGGACCCGCTGAACAATTCATAACCACGGCAGCATTATGAAAATAATTTAAGTAAAATAGATAAATTATTTAATAAGCATTCCCACCACAAGTCCATTCCTTACAGTGGCGTGGTGGCTTGAGCACCTTGCTTGATCCGGAGGGTTATAGATAGTATGCAGATGACGTCACTCAGGCCTTTGTTATTGTTTTTGCCATCCGCGTTTGTGAGTTGTTCTCACTAAACTGTATTAACCAGACTATAAAAGTTCATGGTTACACAGAGTTTGTGTGTAGGTCCGTTATACTTCCGGATGGCAATGTTGTGAACTCCTTGGCCAAGCGCATTCTATCTATACCAGCAGGTTCAGCCATAATGGGATAGAGGCCAGACAATATCGACAGCCCCCCTCTCCCTGACCTTTCCCCTCGGACAAACAGTGTCTACAGCCTTGGATTGCAGACTATCTACCTGAAGAAACTCGGACAAGAAAATAAAAGTCGAAGACGAATGTGCCGGGTCTCTAGCTCACAACGGCAGCACAACGCAAACGCTCAATTATGCAGACCTGCCTACACTACGAAAATTTCGTAGAACTACAGATTTTTGGCTCCAAACAGACAATTATATAAAGATCTTTGATTCAATAAACCTTCTTGAAAACCAAGTTTTGTTGACGTAGCTAGTCTATAAGGGAGTTAAAAGCAATATTTTAACATATTAATGATAAATTGGTAATTTATACTTGTAATTCTAGTGTCTACTATGTTAAAACCCCAGAAAACTACGATTTTTTTTTCAAGTTCAGGTAGGCAGGTCTGATGACAGTATAACGATTGTATCTAATGCTACACTGCCGTACTCTCAAAAAAACAACACGTATTTAAAAATTTGGCCAGAAAACCCATCCTCCAAATATCGACCTATTAAAATAACCCTCATCTTGCCAAAAACTCTCAAACCTGGGACTTTCGTGTTACAACAGTAAACTTCTTATTGCTTTTATTTCTTTCAAATAAACAATATATATATATATAAAATATATATAAATATATATATATATATATATATATATATATATATATATATATATATAATATATTAAGCTTTGCGTGTCAACACTCCTCGGGGGCACTGGAAACCATTATAAAATCAGGCAATGTTATTGTCATAGTTGTCATTGTATCCAATCATAGACAATCTTCGATTAACAATAATAGTAATATAATTTTTTAAAATCACTACAAGCAACTCTGCCATACACTGACAAAACACTTTTTATTCTAAATTTGGCCAGAAATGTTTTTCTTCAGATATCAATAAATTGAGATATACTACTAACTTGTCCAAAAACATAATATTTTCACCCGAGACTTTTTTTTTTTAATCATATCGGAGACGTCCTGGGATTATTCTTGTTTTTTTTTTTTTTTTTTTTTTTTTTTTTTTTTATTAACTATTTACGAGTCTAAATTTATCGATAGATGAAGTAAAGTTGGTTTGTATTGTTTGATTTTTTAAAATTATTATTTTCTGGCCAAATTGAAAAAAAAAGTGTGTTCTGTCTAAGTACAGCGTATCTGGCAAAGAAGCCAAGTATATAAAATCTCTATAACTGAGGCAAAGCAATTGAATAGATTTGAAAAGACTGCATGCACGCAATCTCGTCAACTGATATGACTTCTATCAATTGTAACGGAATGTAGAAGTGGAAACGGTTCATTGGATTCGGAGTGATTTTTAAAGTTTATCATTGTGTGGTATTTATACGGCGTCAATTGACTGGGGGGGGGGGGGGAGAGGGTTGGGGTGGGGTGGGGGGGGGGGGGGAGGGGAACTCCACGTCCGCACGACTTGACACATAACGTGGAGGAGATCGGAGGTTTTAATAGAGGGAGGAAGTAGCAAAGAAACACACAGGCAAGGAAAAAATCCTGTGATAGAAAATCGATTTCTAACATAAACACATTTCTTATCGTGTCTTTTTCTGAGTTTATGATCCTTTTTCATTATTATTATTATTATTATTATCTTAACAACTTTGATATATGAATGAAAGGCAATGGTACCGCCTACAGGAGTTAAAGGTTCCCTCATTGAGCGATTCAGCTACTTTCTGTGTGTGATAATGACGATTTCCTGACCGATTTTTTTTTAAAGACAGATTGTAAATAAATCAATCAATCAATCAATTATTTTTTATTTTTTTTGTGGACGATGAAGTCTTGAAGATGTTGTTTAAAAACAAATAAATAAACAAATTTGCTTTATTCATCCCATAGGGGAAATTTGTCTCTAGGTCTATTCCAAGGGAAGACTGGAATATCCCAGGCGTCAGCCGCAGTGAATCACTGCAATTTGAGCTAGGGCGAGATGACTTGCTCTAGGCCACACAGCGCAGCGCAGCCCACCCATGAAGTCAGCACTTTTTACTTCGTTGTGCGATTCAGCTACTTTTTCATGTTTGATAACATAATGATTATTTGTTTTAGTGTTATGTTTATAAAGTGATTAAATATAGCTAGGATTATTTCATGGCTCTGGATTTCTCAAATTATTGATGTATTTTTAAGCGCGCCATCTCAACACCACTGGCTTGGGTAAAAATAAGGAATCGCTATGGCTTAAAGGCGCTTTTATAGCTTTCAACACTTAGCAAGGAAAGTCTTATATCCTCGGGCAAATTTTATTTGAAGGATTGGCGAGGATTATTAATGATATTTCCCAATTCTTTTACGACAGTGCTGTTTGATTTAGTTTTGCTTAATCTAACTATTGTTGATTTTTTTTCACCCATTAATTTGTTTATTCTTTGGGAGGTTGGGGGGGGGGGTGGAGGAGTTTTTAGACGGTTGGTTTATTAGTGCGGCTATGTGGTCTAGTGGTATAATACTCGTTTTGGATCGGAAGGTCCTGGGTTTGAGCCTCGCTCGGCGCATAGTTGAGTCCTTGGAAAAGGCTCTTCACTCACATTCTCTCACCGTACTCAGGTGCCAAATGAGTACCTGGCCGTTAACAGCGTTGTCTCTGTCCAAAAATATTGTAATATCGCCTAACAGGCGTCATGTCCCGTGCTACATATGAAGTGTTGCTGTTGGCCAGGGACCCTTTGTAAAGCGCTTTGAGTAAGTTTAGAGGATATCGCGCTATATAAAAGCTCCATTTTCTTTTTTTTTTTTTCTTTTTTTTTTTTTTTTTATTCTTTCTTGTTTTTGTTTAATTATTTGTTTGGTTGCCACGATTGTACGTTTGTGTTTGGACCTTTCTGAAGTGGAGTTCTGCTTCAAGAAATCTGGATGTGTACTCGCATTAATGGCTGATGTGGTAGTCTTTGTGTAGTCTGATGTGTGTTAGAGAGAGGTGGGGAAGGAGGGAATAGAGAGTTAGAAGTTGGTGGGGTAAAAAGAGGAAACAAAGTGAAAGATACAGAAGGAGAGAGAGAGAGAGAGAGAGAGAGAGAGAGAGAGGGAGAGGGAGAGAAAGAGAGAGAGGGAGAGAGAGAGAGAGAGAGAGAGAGAGAGAGAGAAAGAGAGAGAGAGAAAGAGAGAGAATTAAGGTGTAAAAAAAAGTTATTTGAGTGATGTGAGATGAAGGAGGAGGACGAGGAGCTGGTGGTGGTGGAGAAGAAGAAGAAGAAGAAGAAGAAGAAGAAGAAGAAGAAGAAGAAGAAGAAGAAGAAGAAGAAGAAGAAGAAGAAGAAGAAGAAGAAGAAGAAGAAGAAGCCAACAAAAGAAAGTGAGAGAGGGGGTAGGGAAATAGAAAGAGAGAGAGAGAGAGAGAGAGAGAGAGAGAGAGAGAGAAAAGAAAAAAAAAGAGAGAGAGAGAGAGAGAATATATATATATTAGAATAAAAAGAGGTAGTGAGCGAGATGAAAACGAACATAGAATAATAGAAAATGAGAGGGGAGAATGGGAGGGGAAAGGGGGGGGGGGGTCGTGCCGTAGAGAAAAGGGTAAGACAAGTGGTCAATTGCAATGCACACCTCAGGTTGTGAATGTCTTCAATGGGTTTCCTTTCTATCCGCTATAGATTTTATCGACCCTCTGCCTTTATCACTACGTGTGTGGCTGGCAACTGTAGCATGTTTCTATCAATACGTTTGTATAAATGTTTGTTGTGTACATAAATTATTGTTTTGTTTCGAGGTAGAACGTGGGTTTCAGCCGTTACATTGCCCCTGGGTCTCATTGAAAGCATTGTCAATAAGTTGGAATAGTAATTCCAGTGTGTTCATAATCGGGCCCAAAAACAACAGCAGGTAGTTTTTCCAGTATTATAGCTCGCAATACTTCATTGGTTTCTTTTATACTGATTAAGTAGTACTTCAGAGACATTAGGCCCGTGGGGCCGGGGTATATCTCGGTTTCTATAGCGTGAAATGGAAAAATAGTAATTGCTAGCTACCCTTTGGATAGGACGCAAGTCTATATCAAAGTACTTTCCGCCAGATCTTACAGACCCAACTACCCAACCACTGCTTGTTGGCCAGGAGTCGTAAAACATGTCGACTTTACCTGGGACCGATCTCGGTCCCTTTGCGTGTAAAGTGAGTGCTCTACCAGCTGAGCTGTCGGAACCTGATTAAAGTAGTGTTTTATACCAAGAGCGTTCAACGAGTCTTGTCTTTCCGCAATCAAACCAAAGCACGAATGATTAGTAACAGAGATAGTCAGAATACATTTATTTTCAGCCCCCGAGAGCAAAGAACCCTACTCATATATAGACCCAACTCAACTCGTTGGAGGTTCAGTATCCAAGAGGAAATATGACTTTTACAAGTGACACGAAATAGATATACACGTCTAATTAATTTCGTTCAACATAATCCGCTTGGCGAATAATAATAATAATAATAATAATAATAATAATAATAATAATAATAATAATAATAAATAATAATAATAATAATAATAATAATAATAATAATAATAATGATAATAATAATAATAGTATTAATAAAAATAATAATAATAATAATAATAATAATAATAATAATAATAATAATAATAATAATAATAATAATAATAATAATAATAATAATAATAATAATAATAATAATAATAATCATAATAATAATAATAATAATAATATTGTCCATTACAATATTTGACTAGGCCCATAATTGAGTCCGGATGTCAGACCTACCTATATTATATTAGTACTGTATATTATCATATAATTATTACAGTATTAAAGAAACCAATGACCCTCTCTCCACGCCTCTTCAAGAACTGCGAGAAATCTCAACGTTTTTAATAATTGTGTTGATAAGGAATTAGATCACCCTAAGTTTGAATTCGATGAGTAATATATATGTTTGTTTTATGATTGATATCCTGTACGTTATGTCTTACTAATACATATATCAGTTTCTTTGTTTTATCAATGTGATAGGGCACCAAAGGGCAGACTACTGGTCTACTTTAGCTCTTATTAGGTTTTGTATTGTATTGTATAGATAGTATGCGCTTGGCTAAGAAGCTCACAACATTGCCATCCGGAAGTATAACGGACCGACACACAAAACTATGAGTAACCATGAACTTTTATAATCTGGATAATACAGTTAAGTGACAATATCTCATAAACGTGGATGGCAGAAAACAATAACAAAGACCCGAGTGACGTCAACTTCATTCTAATCGTCGATTTCATGGAATCGAATTACATTTTTTTTTTAACTTCACATTACACTTACTACAGAAATAACGCAATCGTGTTTTAACTAGAATTATTTGTTTAGCGATAGATTAACATTAATACAATAGCCCGATTTGATCTATAATATATCATGCCATATTTAACCTAAGACAAAACAACACAAGTTAAGACAATGAGCAATCAGACGTTATTACACTAACTGAAATACACACAAGGGTCTCTTTACATTCTCCCCAGCTCCCTGGTAACGCTGGATAACGGGTGACAGCTCGGGGTACGATATATCAGCGCAATTGAGACAAAGTGACTTATGAGCTTCGCTCTATCCAGCAAAACTTCCATTCTCTGGAAAAACACGTATTTGAAAATTTGGTCAGATAACTCGTCCTTCAAATATCGATCGATTTATATGACCCTTATCTTGGCAAAAATTCTCAAACCTGGGACTTCACGATGTCTTCTTTGAAGTCCCAGGTTTGAGGGGTTTTGCCAAGATGAGGGTCATTTAAATCGATCGATATTTGAAGGACGGGTTTTCCGGCCAAATTTTTAAATACATGTTTTTCCAGAGTACGATAGAACCCACACAACATTGATCTGTTTAAATAAGACCAGCAAGTCGATGATTGGCAGCGACCCCTAATTGTTATCGTTTTGTTATGGTTAACCCTCGACGTGTTATGAACGCCAAACGCTGCAGGTATCGGTTATAATGATTTTGGCAGCGGCCGCCACCAACAGGATTCAATAAATATACTGTAATACACAATAAAAGTT
This sequence comes from Berghia stephanieae, assembly GCF_034508935.2. Taxonomy (NCBI): domain Eukaryota; kingdom Metazoa; phylum Mollusca; class Gastropoda; order Nudibranchia; family Aeolidiidae; genus Berghia; species Berghia stephanieae. Next base: position 65,462,863 of record NC_088364.1, read on the forward strand.
TGGAGCCAAGAAGTTAAAACTATAAGCGGTTGACGTCGGCTAATCGAGAAGAAATCGATATACACGAGATTGTCGATAAAGATGTGCGATATGGAAGGGTTAAATATTCACATTTATACAGCGTCTATTCACCATATGCACCGTAATCAATGCGCTCATAATGACTTTTATATTATTCCTCTTCAGAAAGCTTGAATCGAAATTTCATGCGGCACACGTGATAATTGCCCTTTAGACAGATGAGCCACTCTTTCAATATCAGCCATTGCTAATAGCCAATTAACCATGTATAGCTGAGACGAATTGGGTAATATTGAGGCACTTTTTTTCTTCTTCTTCTTAAAATTAAGGCTGAAACCCAACGCTGCCAATGTAGACATGTACAAAGAAAGAAAATCAAAGCGTAGAGCGAGGTCAGCATTTCATGACATTGGTGCTGATCCATGTAACGTCTTATTGGGAAGATAAAATTGACGTTTCCCAATTTCGCGGTCCCAGCAAATCCAAATAGCCTTTAATCCATATATCGATAGGACTGCCTCACTGGTCATTGATTGCATTTCAGAGATATTGTCCCTCCCCCCCCCCCCTCCTCTCTCCTTCCTCCTCCCTTCAAACGCGCCACCTTAATCAATTGCAGCATAATGTCTTCTGTTATAACAATTCACAATAACACGATTAAGCGATTCGTATTTACAAATAATTAAAAATTTACTTTGAAGATATTGTAGGCACATAGTTCAAACTCCTGGCTTATAAAACGTCATTAATCCAAGCGAATGCCAAGTACAGTCAATCAACAGGAAATGGGGTTACTATTATTTTTATTTTTCAAAACTTATTTTTGTCTTCATTTGAAAGTTTAAAATTTCCGACTGAGCATTCTTTGAACCGGTCTTATACTTGCACTTTTTTTTTAATTCAGCTTTTACATAGCGCAATATCCACTAAACGTGCTCAAAGCGCTTTACAAAGTGTCCCTGACCAACAGCAACACGTAACACGTAGAACGAGGCAAGACGCCTGTTAGGCGATAATACAATTTTTTTTTTCCGACAGAGACAACGCTATTAACGACCAGGTACTCATTTTACACCTGAGTACGGTGAGAGAATGCTAGTAAAGAGCCTTTTTCCAAGGACTCAACTATGCGCCGAGCGAGGCTCGAACCCAGGACCGTCCGATCCGAAAGCGAGTGTCATACCACAAGACCACATAGCCGCACAATTGATTGTGACTGTGTATCCAACCCTCTTATCGTTAACATTTTTAGATACAAACCATCTGTTAGTGTCTGGAGTATGAAATGATTTATCGTTGCTGCAGGAAAGATCGTGTAACGTTTAACGATCATCGTCAACTGTGCTCTACACTGATAAATGCCTGTTTTACACTCATAATTTATTTAAAAAACGTTTATTTTGCACACCCTAAACCGGGGTAACTTGGACATTGAAATTGGCGGTACTAGCAAGGAACTAATTATCTAAATTATTATTTTGCTATAAAGTCCTCCCAACGCATTGTTATATTGAGCAGCCTGTTCAATTTTCATAGAGAGCTCTGGAGTTGGAAAGTGTTTAAAGTTTTCTTTCTGGTCATTTAAAACCCCCATCTGTCACCTTGTTCACCTCGAGAGAATACTGCTTTCATTTTTGTTGATGTATTGATTTATTCTTTAACAAGTCAACTCCAACTCAGTGGCTCACAACACTGAGCGGCATTGCACCGCCAAGTCTTAGAAGACAAGACTCAAATCAAAGGATGCATGCAAGAATTGATGAAGCCACAAATAACACCCCTATAAAAATAATCATAAAGAGAGCACCTTCAACAACAAGGCTCAAATCGGGAAGACCTTTCCACCGAATAAAATGGTAGACTTCAACGTGGAAGAGAAATGTGGAACAGGGAAGCACCAAGAGGAGGAAAAATCATAAAAGATCCAACCAAAAGAATGCCTGCGTTCCACAATGCCAGGAAATACTGGACTTCCTCAAATCGCCTCTTAACAGGACATGACAGAACTGAATAATATATGTGCAGATTGAAACTTGGGAACAATGATGCCTGTCGGCAGCCCCAGAGACCAGCGATCACATCGTCTCCACCGTCCAGTTACTAAATTGCAGGTGGATATGAAACAGTTCTTAGGGCGGAGGAAGACTTCTGAAGCTGGGTTGACGAAATTAATTTGGAGGTGTAGCCATATGCTACTACTACTACTACTACTACTACTACTACTACTACTACTAATACTACTACTAATACTACTACTACTACTACTACTACTACTACTACTACTACTACTACTACTACTACTACTACTACTACTACTACTACTACTACTACTACTACTACTACCACTACTACGACATTGAAAACAAATAATATCCAAAGTGCATGTGTATTAGAGGGGGGGGGAAGAACTATATGCGTGTGTTACTGTGTGTGTTTGTTTGTTTTCCTGTGTGTTTGCTTGTTATATTTTTACTAAATATCATTCAAAAACTACATTATTTGTAAAGTGGATTTTCGGTTCACACAACTACGGGTATCCTAACAACCTCTGTGTCATTGTGTACCAGCAAGGTAAGATTGGATGATGGCAATGAAATCGACAATGTTTGAAATCGGCTTTAACTTATTAGTAGGTCTGATAAATTAAAAGTAGTCCTTCCGAGCCACCAGGCCCATGGAACCGGAGTTTATCCCGGTTTATGTAGCGTGAAACCGACAATAGCAATTGCTTGTTACCCCTTGGATAGGACGCTATCAAAGTACTTTCCGTCAGATCTAACAGACCCAGCTACCCAACCACTGCTGGGTAGACAGAGGGGGGGGGGAGGTCAGATAAAAAAAAGAATATCGAATGCACCCGGGATCGATCTCGGTCACTTTGCTTGTGAAGCGAGTGCTCTACCAACTGAGCTATCGGGACCCCCCAGCAGGTCTGATTACCGAACGAAATTATGGGCTTGACTTAAGCTTGTTGTAATGAAGTATGTTTTGCGTTGGTTTGATAGTATTTCCATTACAAAAATGGTCTCAAAACATATTGGGTTATCAGACCTGTAAATATATACTCGTCGGGGAAAAAAATTGTAGAGGTGAAAGGTTATTGGGCAATCATTTTTAAGGGAATAAAAAGAGAGAGGAAACAAAAAAGATAAAGCCTTTAAATAAACAGATGGGATTATTCTTGGTTTACGTAACAAAGTAAAATATTTAAAAACGTATTTTACCGAAAACTGGCAGTCTGGTAGCAGCGGGGTCACCATATTTGACCTCTACTCCTTCCGGAATACTCTCGATCCCAATGGGCTGACTGTTGTGGTTCTCTTTGTTTTTCAAACTAATCCGGCTATCACGGCCTGTTGCACTGTGGGAAAATAAATACGGAATAAGGAATTTAGCAATTTGTTGGTTTATTTGATTATAGATATAAACTAAAAGATTCACGTCAGCATTATTTTGTTTTATTGAACACTGTCTTTTGACGTAATGATATTGATGCTACGCGTTTATCCAAAATACTCACAACATCCGCCAGTAGGATATAGCTCACCGACACACAAAACTATGTGTAATATAGACAGCTTATAGATAGAATTTAGTGGGAACTACTCATAAAAAGGGCTGGCTGAACAATATTTAAAGAGCTGAGTGACGTCAATTTTATTCTATCTATATCGTGAACATAAGAGCAGCGCCAGTATGGGGAAGGAAAGAGGAATTTTATGGCACGAGCAAAACTTGAGAAGATACCATGACGATCTTGAATCAAAGCAGAATTTGTTTTGTTCAGTTTTGCAGGATGAAAGGCTCTGGTTGGACATCTTCATTCTCTATAAATCTACTGAGTAACTTATCAACATTCGTCACGGACTTTTGTCGCAAGACTTCCGGTGAAATATATTCCCACCATAGACTTATTATTAGGCAAGATTGCAGTATATTTCTGGGTTGTTGTTTTTTTTTTTTTTCTTTTTTTTTTTTTGTGTGTGTGTACGAGCTGAATAATATTTATCCTTTATCAACGTGTCAAAGCGAGCCGATATCATTTCTTATAACCCAAAGTGCTATGGTCTCATTGTTGTAATGAGAATAGGTACTCTCAATCCTATACAAAATGTTGTCAATCATAACAATGTTAAATCAATAATCGCGTTCGGTTATCAGGGCTGCAATTATGTGCACGTAGTCTAAACACGCGTTTGTATGGTTTCATTGTTGTCGTAGGTAGTCTCTAAAAACCAACGTAAAACATTCTCTTTCACACAAAAAATGTTAAATCAAACATTAGGTTAGATTGTCAGACGTGTAAAAATATTCACGTAGGCGTGAGCTATTGGTAAATTTGTAAAATTATGTGATCAGAATGAGGCACATCATGAAATAGATAGATCGAAGTTGACGTCACTCATGTCTTTGTTATTGTTTTTTTTTTTTTTTTTGCCATCCGCGTTTATCAGTAATTCTCACAAAACTGTATTAACCAGACTACAAACGTTTAAGGTTACACATAGTTTTGTGTGATGGTCCAGTATACTTCCGGATGGCAATGTTGTGAGTTTCTCAGCCAAGTGCATATTATCTATAGGGTGATATTCTCTGGCGTCTATTTGGTTTTTAAGTGATGCATTTATGTTTTTTAAATTATTTTTGTTTCTGGCTGAAGAAGGGATTTGAGTCCAAAACGTCCCGTGTTTGATTTTTTTGTTTGTTTGTTTTTTAAGCTATTATTGTGATATTAACTTTTGTTTATAAATTTTAACAGTCCACAGTTTCTAGCAGCTTAGTATCACTTTTGCTTGAATAATTGAATCCTTGTATTAATCTAACCGTTGGTTAAAATCCTCTCCAATGAAATCCTCTTCAATAAGTCATAAGTATGTACTATCTATCGTCTTCTCGGACATTGGAGTTAGGTATTAAAATTATCTGTGAGACTTTTGGCTTTAATTGAGATAGACTGACTTACTCTCTCTCTCTCTCTCTCTCTCTCTCTCTCTCTCTCTCTCTCTCTCTCTCTCTCTCTCTCCACCTCCACAAAGAATCCGAGTAGCCTCGAGCATGCCTCGTAACTGAAATTGAGATTTATGAGTATGAGAGAGAGAGAGAGAGAGAGAGAGAG
>NC_088364.1:65472999-65605499 GCF_034508935.2 Berghia stephanieae
TAAATACGTGTCATTCCGGAGTTTGGCAGTTAACTCTATCCTTACCAGCCATTTTCAGGATTTTCCCCAAAACTTCATGCCCAACTAGCACCAAAAATATATATCTTTTATCACTCAAAGAAAGTTCTTGCGATACATAATTTCTTTAGCAAAAAACATGCTCTACAACACACTTCATTTTCGTTAAATTTTATGATGTACATACAAAAGAAATTTGAATAAGAAAAAGGTTGGTTGTATCGTAACGAATGTGACTATTTTTCTGTTGTAGGTGAGGAGATGGTTAACTGGTAAAATTCGTGCTATAACAATGTTCTTTATGTCCAATTTTATCCCAAAGAAGCGTAAATTTGACAAATTGTAATTTTTGTCATGTGACCCTTTTAGTAAGATATATATAGCCCGACGTACTGATTTGTGTTTGAACACTGCATTACGTTTGAATCAAAGTGACTTTTGTCTTGCTTGTTGTAAAACGTAATAATGAAACTTTTTGTTATATCTTTGAAGTTATTATCTAACAGTATGCCTAAAATATTTTAATCTCAAGCATATAAAAGAAAGGGACACAGTAAACGCGTAATAAGTACTAATGATAATGTTTGTGGTGATTGATTTTATATCAATGGGTTTTAATATATAAACCTTTAAATTAAGTTTATGTAAATAGTTATATATCATTGGTTTCATTATGCGCGTTTCCATAAAAACAAAAGAACGTCCATTTTTTGTATATTATTTTGTATGATATGGAATACAAATAAGTGGACATTTGTAAATTGTAATAAACCACAGACATACTTACTTTTATTTTCTTTGATATTCCACCAGAAAGAGTTTATTAAATTCTATAAACAGAACCATAGAAACCCACGAAAAATATCCTTCCGACATTTATTGAGAGTTGGTAGCACGTCCAACTAAACTCTCGTTCCGCCGATTGAATTCTCGTTGGTTGCTAGGGGCTACGGCGTTCCCAGTTACCAGTAGTTGGCTTCTTTTTCGGCAGTGGCGAAGAACACGCAGAAGAGAAGCGGGTATGACTGACTGCCTGACTATAGCTCCGCCGACCACCGACCGCTACGTTTTGATCACATGGCAGGGGCTCTTAATGGTGTGTTGCACTCAACCTTTAGATATGAGAAGGGGCCCAGTCCGCTAAATCTTTAGCGCTTAGCTGCATCGATAAACCTTGTTATAGTCAACGTTAAGCATAACAAAACCACAGACCGTACCATAGGACTAGCCCCTTGTTCTTGATCGCCAACATTAATGAGCGATGTGTTATAGTTCCGCTTAACTAATCAACCTGAACAAATCCGCAGTCCCTCCAAATGTAAAGGACAATGTCTTAATGTCTTCGTACTCAGACTAAAGTATTCAGTAGTAATACAGACACAATATTGCTGCTGGTAGGTGGCAGTTGTATCTAGTGATTCGGTACCAGTACTACCAACAATACTTCTATCGGTGGTAATTGGTTAAACAACTAAGGCTTATGGCACCTCAGTCTAACTATCGATTGCTGTGTTGATAATAAACATCAGTAGGTACTTGGAGTATGTGAAGTTTTTAAAAGCTCCATATTATGTAATGATTGGACCTTGTTTTCCTTGTGATTAGGGACAATGCCTTAAATGTAACCCTTTAACCAGCTGACTGGAATATCTCGTATATAACAATTTGGCCAGAAAACTCGTCCTTAAAATATTTATTCAATTTAAATGACCATCATCTTGGAAAAACTCTCAAACTTGGGATCTCGCGAAGTCCCAGGTGTGAGAGTTTTTGCCCTGATGAGGGCCATTTAAATCGATCGATATTTGAAGGACGAGTTTTCTGGCCAAATTTTTAATTACAGGGTTTTCCAGAGTACGGGATTTAACTGGGAAACGGTTGATTTTTATTAAAAAGAGGTTTCATTTATAATAAAGCGTAAAAAGACATATCAAGTCCGCAGATCCGGAACTTATCTCAGTTTCTAAGGCATTTAATAGGCAGTGGGAAATTGTTGGTTGCCCTAAAGATAGGATGACAGTTTTCGCGGCTTTCTGCCAGATTTGACAAGCCAAACTGCCCAATCACTGCTGAATGGACGGCTATGTGGTCTTGTGGTATGACATTTGCTTTCGGATCGGAAGATCCTGAGTTTGAGCCTCGCTCGGCGCATAGTTGAGTCTTTGGAAAAGGTTTTTTACTCACATTCGCTCGCCGTACTCGGGTGTAAAATGAGTACCCGGCCGTTAACAGCGTTGTCTCTGTCCGAAAAAAAAATGTAATATCGCCTAGCAGGCGTCATGTCTCGTCCTACATGTTAAGTATGTTGCTGTTGGCCAAGGACCCCTTGTAAAGCGCTTTGAGCACATCTAGTGGACATTGCGCTATATAAAAGCTCGATTTAATTTAATTTAATGGATAGGATGGTCAGAAGAAAAAAATCTCGACTGCATGCAGGATCGATATCTGTCAATTTGCTTGTAATGTGAGTACTCTACTGATTAGCTATCAGGGCCATGCTGTAAGCGTATTGAATATTTTCTAAAAACATAATAATATTAATCTCCCGATTATGGAACAATGTCCGATTGACACCTAGGAAGGGATGTAATGCCGGCTTTGTGGTCTAGTGGTATGACACTCGTCTTCGGACAGGAAGGACCAGGGTTCGAGTCCGGCGTATAGTTGAGTCCCTGGAAAAGGTTCTTTACTGACATTCTCTTAACGTAATCAGGGGTGTAGAATGATTATACGACCATTAACAACGTTGTCTCTGTCCGACAAAAAAAAATTGCAATATCGCCAAACAGACGTCATGTCTCGTCCTACATGTTAAGTGTTGCTGTTGGCTAGGAACCCCATGTAACGCGCTTTGAGCACGTTAAGTAGACATTGCGCTAAATATATTCTCAAGTTGGTTTGTTTGTTGCTTTTTTTACTGGTTTTTTTTTTTTTTTTTGGGGGGGGGGGGGGGTTTATTGTTTGTTTGTTTGCTGTTGTTTTTCCTTTATTTTATTAGGCGCTAGCATAATTGTTGGACAAGACAATGATATTCTCCTTTTCAGCTAGAGAATCAATATACGGCCCAGGCGAAAATGATGGCCTAATTCCATCACAAGGACACAAAGACAATGTAAAGAAAGATAGAAGAAATAACTCGGTTATATAGAAGGAACGATATTATTGACGTCACTCAGCTCTTTGTCGTTGTTTTTAGACAGCCATTTTATTGATTACTTTTCAATCAGGCTATAAACGTTTAAGGTTCCACATAGTTTTGTGTATTGGTACGTTATATCAGTCTGGTAGATGTTGTGAGTATTTTGCCTAAACGCATATTATCGATATCAATATCAATGGAGAATCCACCGGTCCAAGGAGGGCCAACTTTTCCCCGTCCAAGGGAGAATTCAACTCATCGCAGTATAATGGCCTTTGCAAAACTTACAGAAATTAAGATGGTGGAATACCACAAGATTATCTATTGTTTTGGGCGAGATTGCCACATTTCACCAATGCCTCTCATGGAGAAGTCCAAAACTAAGACATTTGCAAAACCGGATCACCTCACAACATCAAAGGCAAGACAGGAAGCCACGGAGAATGGGTATATCATTAGACCCTATCAGGAGCCGCCACCGACCGACCGCCTTAAAGTTTACACTGGATGACCCTTTCAGTTAGAGGAAAACAATTTGAGGATCGAATTTAAAAAATAATCAATATCGCTAAGACGTATTTGGACGTATCTAAATCACGAAACAGATTTATTTTGTTTTGGGAAGAAAAAAAAGACAAACTTTTCACTTCAAAAATTATTGAATTAAAATGGTCCTCAACTTGTCAATTTCCGAAACATTAGAGACTTCCAAAGAAGTCTATGAAACAACTTTAAAGAAATCTCAGATTTAAGAATTTTGTGACAATTCGAAGAAAACAATTTCTGGCAAAAATTATAAAAATGCGTTTTGACAGTTTATGGCATTATAACTTCTTTAAGACGGCTAAACTATGTGTGACTAATCCAAGCCGACAACAATTCGCAATGCCTTCCCTGAAAACTACACAACAAGACATTCATATCGTTTGACCAGCAAGAGTTCCATTCGTATTGATCGAATCACGATACTGAAAGGCTTCAGTCCTTGTCACAAGGATCGCATGGCAGGTAATGTCACTGCCTATAGCTTTCTTTAGTTTCGTTTTAGATATTTAATCACCCTTTTAACACTTTGATGTCATTTCAGCGCCTAAGAAAATGAAGATGTCACTCAAAACAAAAGGACAGTCGATCTAGACTGCCTGTGACTGTTTTTGGATGATTGCCTCCTGGGAAAATATAAGGCAAAATGGAAAAGCTCACAAAGTGGATCCCTACAACAAGCTATACATTCTCACTCACTCACTCACTCATTCCATGACCGGATGGTCGTCGGGGGGGGGGGGGGGAGCTTTCGGGATGCAACCATCACATTCCGGTCATTGGCTTTCTCTGTCAGCTCATTCAGTATATTCAGCGTCAATCCTGTCCGTTCTTTGATGTTATCCAGCCACATTTTCCTTTGTCTTCCTATGCATTCTACGGCCAATCAACATGAGATCTTCACCAAACTGGAGAGACTCAGTAAAGTGAAACCTAATAAATATTACTCAACAAAAAAAAGGGTTGAGCTTTTATATAGCACAATATCCACTAAACACAAAGGGTCCCTGACAAACAGCAACACGTAACATAAAGAACGAGACATGACGCCACAAAGAAAAATAAATCTCTAAAAAACAGTAACTACACATTTAACTGTCTCCCTCTCAGCTAAGGAGCCCTTCCAGGACAAGGAATAATCCGAGCAATGTCAATCCGGAACATAGACGAGAGAAACGTGGAAAGAGAAAACACGGCATGAGTGACCTCTCCGCTCACCATGGAAGGTCAAAAGACCCCACCCCCACCCAAACACTGCCACAGGATTTCTTTGGTTGCAGAATGTTATAAAACATTGATATAAAGCCGCATGGAGATGATAAATAATATAGGGGAATAAAAGCGATAGCAAAGCTATGGACCGAGGAAGAGTCCACCGGCTCAGGAGCATCCAACATTCCGCTGCCTGACCGCGAACTCGACCAACCTCTTGAAGTTTATTGGTAAGAACTCAAGTGCGTCTCGGCAGAATCCTAAAAATAGTTGTGCTTGGCAAGTCAATGTCATTGGCAATCTCTGTGCATGCTCTATCTCCGTGTTGATTCAAATCTTCACTGACTGACTCGACTCTCTGAGTGCCAGCGTCACCAAAGGCCGCCCAGATAGAGTTTCCTCTTTCAAATATTATGTTCGCCCCTTCAAAAATGACAAACCGCTCTCTGTCTTCTTTTCTTCGTTCCATCACTTAATTGTCTTCATTTTTGAATGTCTAGTTGGTGAAGGAACGCCGTTGTCTTCCTCAGTGTTGCCATGGGCCCATACAATTTGGGTTAAGGATGTATGGAACCAGGTATAAAATCCTCTCTGGCTGTTGCATACTTTGGGTTGGTCTGGAGTGCGAGTTGGGCGTCTTCTCCTGCACCACAATCACACATGCCCGTTTCTCTGGAGAGTGGGAGAATTATTCCCAATGGTATTCTGATGGTAATTATGTTTTTCAAGAACAGATTAGCCCAAAAGCACATGGAACTTGGTGACCACACAGATATCAAACGTGTGCATGCCTGGGAAAGGCACGGATGAGACACAACCCGTTAAAAACCGAATCGATCTGTCACAATCGCAAGCTCTGGGCGTTGTCATCTTCAGACAGTCGTAAGAAAATAACTAATTCAGATAATTGAAATCTGTAAAATGTTTCTTTAAAACCAGAAATAGCAATATTACCCCGGAAAGTGAATTTTCCCTCAAATACGAGCTTCTCTCTGACAGGATCACATATTTTGAAGGTTGTGTAGTACTCTTGCTGGTCAGGTTCCTGACAGTGGCTTGCACAGTCATAATCTACTCTGGACTGCTTCAATGTGTTTAAATTCAGTTGTGGGGACGGGTGACGATTTCAAGAATTGTGCATGTATGTCGATTTTCTTTGTTAATTTTAAGGGTTTTACGGCGCTTGCGACACATTTAGGTAATATCAGCGCTAGTAAAAAAACAAAAGAAGAAAATGGAATAGTCAAAATATTCTAATCAAATAGGGAACAGATGTAGATTTCAAGAGCATACAATCAATGTACGTAGTTTGACTCATCCAGACACCAGCACAGGATCCCACTAAAAGGAACACACTCAAATGTTTACAGAATACATAACTAACAATACATAACAGACAGATAATTTACAAGGGAAAAATCCTCTCCCAAAACTATAACTACACATTTGACTGCTTCCCTCCCAGTCAAGTACTCCAGCCAGGGTCAGGACAAAACAAAGTAATCCCATTCCAAGACAAAGACAGAAAGCAACCCGGAAAACAGATATAAGACCTCCTGCCCTCCATGGGAGGTCAAAGGACCCCGCCCAGGATGTTAAGGTTGCTGCTTATAGAAGCTGATGTGGACGGCCACATCAATTGTTTTTGTAAACTTAATTATTTTTTTTGTTTTGGGAATTTTACGGCATTTGCGACACTATTATGTCATTTAAGCCGCAGCGTAATCCCATTAGGGGAAGACCTCTGGAAACTTGGATAAGATCGGTGGAAAGAGAAATGACATCCATTGGTTGGACCTGGAGTGAGGTCCGGAAGCTGGAAGAAGACAGAAGTCACTGGCGCTCCTTACTGTCGACCTTATGAGTTTATGAAAAAAACAAAGAGGAGTAAGTAAGTAGGCCATTTAAGAGCCAGTAAAAAGAAAGATAATGGAGAAAAATTGTAGATTTGACATTAAAAGCAATCAACAAACAAAAAAAAAAAAGCAAGACATAGAGGACTGGTTCATGTTGGAAACAAAATAGTAAACGAGTCATCTGCCTATGTGCCTATTTTGACATTGCCAAAAAGTCCCTTCCAGACACAAATCAAGAATCCCGCTATGAAGGATACACTCAAATGTTTACAACGTACAATACATTTTAAACAAATAACAATAATAGTAGTACATAAAAGATGATTTACAAGGTAAATAAGAATTGGTTCAAATAGGATACAGATGTAGATTCCAAGAGCACACTATCAGTATCAGCCTACTTAGTTTGAGATCACCTAAAAGTCTCATCCAAACACAAGCACGGGTCCCCACTAAGAGGAATATACTCAAATGTTTACAAATCATATACTATAAATGTAAAACAAATAATAATAAAATGCATAACAGAGAGATAATTTACAAGAAAAAAAATATCATCTCCCAAAACTATACATTTGACGGTTTCCCTCCCAGTCAGGGTATCCGACCTGCTCCAGGACAAAACCAAGTAATCTCATTCCAAGGACAAAGACAGAAAGCATGTTGGAAAACAGATATAGGGGGACAGAAGACACAGTAAGTACCTCCCTGCCCACTAGGAACCCATCCAGCAGGAGAGTCTAACCATCAATCCTTTTACTTGCCGACAAGACTAACCAAATGTTTCTCTGCCAACTGTCCGGATTTTATGTGCTGTATTAATGTTTTTTGTTCCTGTTATTGGCTGAAGTAGGGCTTTGAGCCCAAAATGTTCTGTGTTTGGTAATTTGTTCATTACTTTTTACAGTCCACAGCTTAGTATTATTCCCTGCAAGTCAGTCATGAGTAATGATAGAAGATATTTTCCTTCCAATCTTAAAAAAAAAAATTAATAATAATAAAAATTGGAAGAAATTTAATCTTATCTCTCCAATTCACCCTATGGTCTATGACAGAGATGATTTGGCCCACTTTGTAACCTTTATAAATTCATTTATTAGGCAAAAATAACTAATAATTATTGGAGGAAAGGTGATTTTATTTGACAAAACATGATACAAACAACAGTAAGATGACAAGGTGCATTAGAACGATTAGGGACAACACATCCCTGTGTCCGTGTTTGTTTTAAATTATACTTTTGTTTATCTGTTCATAAGGAATAATCCAGTTTAAAAAATATTTTTAAAATGTTAATCAGTCGGAAATATTATTAAGAATACTGCTGACAAACAACAATAACTTTAAATGGATTGTTTTGTTTTTGTTTTTAAGGGTTTTACGGCACTTGCGACACATTAAGGTAATATCAGCGCCAGTAAAAAAAAAAGAAAATGGGTTAGTCAAAAAAGCTATAGATTTATGGATGAAAGCAAACGAGAAAAAGTGAGATAAAGGAAAATTGGTTCAAATAGGGAACAGGTGTAGATTCCAAGAGCACACTATCAGTGTACTTAGTTTGAGATCACCTAAAGTCTCATCCAAACACACACACAGGTCCCCACTAAGAGGGAGAGAAAAATAGGGTAAACGTGACTCATATCTTAGGGAACAACACAATATATTATATGAGTCACATTTACTCACTTTATTTTTCTCTCCATCTTATTGGCTCATAATTTAGGCACCTTTAGCTTTTGATTTTCCCCATTAAGAGGAATACACTCAAATGTTTACAAATCAAATATATTTATAACCAAAAAAATGTAATAGTACTTATAGAGAGATGATTTACAAGAAAAAAAATCATCTCCCAAAACTATAACCCTAGATTCAACTGTTTCCCTCCAAGCCAAGGACTCCGACGAGGGAAATGGCAAAACCCAAGTAATCTCATTCCAATACAAAGAGAGAAAGCACGTTGGAAAACAGATATAGGGGTATAGAAGACACAGTGAGTTATCTTCCTGCCCTCTATGGGAGGTCAGGAACTCCATCAAGTAATCAAGAGTTGGACACTTTATGAAGGATACTCCTGATAAACAGCAATATCTTTAAATGGATTCAATTTCCAGATGAAACTCAACAGATGTATAACAACGATAACATTTCTTATTAATAAATATAAATAACCACACGAGACGACAACCCAAACATTGTGAGATACAAATACAAAAATAAACAAACCAAAGTCAATGTAATCAAACTTCTATCCCATTACAACTAAAATAAAAAGCAAACGAAATTACTGTAAAAGAAATGGGAACAAAACAAAAAATATATCATCATCATAATAATAATAATAATAATAATAATAATAATAATAATAAATAATAATAATAATAATAATAATAATAATAATAATAATAATAATAATAATAATAATAATAATAATAACAGAAAACAATTTTTTTTAATGAATAAATTAAAAAAGACGTGAGGACATTTTAATTTTTATAGATCAGTTTAATTTCAAAAGCGATGTGATTATTTTTATAATCCAAAGAGAGAGAGCGAGAGAGAGAGAGAGAGAGAGAGAGAGAGAGAGAGAGAGAGAGAGAGAGAGAGAGAGAGAGAGAGAGAGAGAGAGAGAGAGAGAGAGTGGATTTGCAACAGGTGTGTTTCAAACACAAAACCCCAGAGAGTTCTAGACTAGATCAACAACAATCAGTAGCCATATCATTATCTTTCTGGAATTTGGAGAGTAAGATGACTTTTACCTAATATCCTTTGAATACTTTTAATTCACAAATCTTTGTACCCTTTGTCAAGACAAATAAAAGAATATTTCTGATATAAATGATATAATCGTGCACAGTAATTCAAATCCCTTTGCCCCTTCCCTTTTATAAACTTTTATATTGTTTTCTTTTTTTCTCAAGAATTCGTTATAAAGTAGTCTATCAGACCCATTACTCCCATAGAGCTGGAGTTTATCAATGGTGTGAAAAGGACAATAGCAATTGCTTGCTACCCTTTGGATAGGACACTAGTCTATCACAAAGTACTTTCTGCCATATATCGCATATCCAGCTGCCCAATCATTGCTGGGTGGAGGACAGGGGGAGTTGGAAAAAAAAAAATCTCGACTTCATCTGGAATAGATCTCAATCCCTTTGTGTTAGAAGCGAGTGCTCTACCAACTAAGCTATCAGTACCCTGTGGTTATAAGTAATGAGAAACTTCAATCAATTTTTTTCTCCACTTCACAAAGCTTGGTGCTTTTAGTAACAAGAAAGAAAATATAATAAAGTAAACAAAATCAAAAATGAATGTCGGCATTCAATGGTTGAAATGGACAAAACAACAGGACATTTAATCACAGAGGATATTTTTTTTTAAAAGGTTTGTTATGCATTATCATGCATTATCACAATTTCAACTCCGCTGAGTTGAAAGGTACGAACCATCTTGAAAGTGAAATGCTTAAAGACAGCATTAATTTCATGATCTGCGTATCAATAAATAATAATGATGATAATAATAAATAATAATAATAATAATAATAATAATAATAATAATAATAATAATAATAATAATAATAATAATAATAATAATAATAATATAATAATAATAATCATCATCATCACCATAAAAATAACAAAAATAATATTTAATATAACATCAATAATATGCAAAAACATTTTTCAAAGTACATGATATGTGAATCCTTAGAATAAAGATTCAACTATAACCTTTTCTGAATACAAAAACTAAAACGTCGACCATCTGTCTATATTTACAAAATATTAAGTTATACAGTGGGGATGCTTTTAGTTGTAGGAAATGGAAAGTTTATTTTGAAATTATATAGCATGGGGTCTTATTTTTGTAATATTTTAAATTGTCGATATATATTAACTAAAGATTTAAATAGTTTAAAATATAGCAAAACTTGCAAGAAGATTAAACCAAACAAGTGAGAAGCATCAATTTCTATCCATCATCGTGTGACGAAAAGGATCCTTTTCAGTTTTGCCTTAAAAATTCTTAAATGATGTTTGTTTGTCCAAGAGTTTTAATTTATCTGGTCTCTAATCTTTATTTAATCTCGATTTAAAAAGTTTAACCCTCTCCTTACCAGCCATTTTCAAGATTTTCCCCCAAAACTTCAAACCCAACTAACACAAAATTTATTTTTTATCACTCAAACATAATAGCAGTAATATTCTTGCGATACATACTTTCTTTAGCAAAAGATTCTCGACAACACACTGTTTATTTTCTTTAAATTTTATGATGTAAAGAATAAATTTGAATAAGAAAAAAATTGGTTGTATCGTAACGAATGTGATGATTTTCCTATAGTTGGTAAGGAGAGGGTTAAGACATGACAGATGGCATTGTCAGTGCCTAATATAAGCAATCACAAACTAGATGTGTGTGGGTTTGAAACTTAGACATGAACAACGCTTTTGACTGATAATGGAAATTAATAACTTTATTTTATTTAATCAATTTCCAAAGGCATGTAAAATCATTGAGTTACTGTTAAACATTCTACAAAGATAGGTATTGTAATGAAAAAAAAAAAAAAACATTATATAGGATTTGGTCCATCAAATGGTTGCAATATGTTAGATTAAGATATTGAAGTAGTCTCTTTATAATATTATCAAATATGCATTGCAAGAAATAAAATAATATCACAATAATTTAATCTCACAACTGTTTTCCTACTTTAAAAATTGATTTCTTTCCCATTCCAGCAGATTTTACAAAACATAATAAAAATTTTTAGATAAAAAATCTCACTTCTAAAAGTGGTTTCTGTAACGGATGTTTCAGTGAATATTTCATGATTTTGTTTCAAGTGAGGAAAAAATTATTATTTTGAATTTTATATACGTCAAAATTCATAAATTTGATAAATTCATACAAAGTCAAATACAGATTCTACAATGCTGCACACAATTACCATAAAAATGGAATCCCCCATAGAATGTGACAAATAGCAACAACATCAACTATTTCTGTTTATTTATTAACATTGTAAGTTTATCTCCAGAATTCCTTAAACTGAAACTTCATTTGACTGATAGACATGAATGTAAACTTAAATTTGGTCTATGATTCCTTCAAGTAGCAACAGAAAATATCATCCATGGTATGACCGTCTTCCAGTCGATTCAGTAACTATATATCTAAGTAATATTGGATAATTTATGAACATGAAATCTAAAAAATAAACAAACAAACAAACAAAAAACCCACAAAAAAAAAAACAAAGAAAGAAAATAAAATTAAACCATCCTGTGTATCATTTGGTAAATTCCATGGAAATTCCACAAACATTAAAAGGTATACAGTACAGCAAAGGTCAACAATTGGATTTAATTAGACTTTTTCTGGGCATCGTAGTACGAAGGTGGCGGGGCATTCGGGTAGTTGTAAGCAGGTGGTGCCATCATTTGGTTAGCAGGAGCATAGAAATTGTGTTGGTTCACAGGGTCCATGTATGCACTGGCAGCAGCTTCTTGGGCCTTGGCATCTGGTGTTGAAAATGAATTTAAGAGTTGAGGGATGAGATATATAATAATCATTGTTGATAAAATATAAACCATATCATTAATACAGCTGATTTACCAATTGTAAGCAATAGATCGAGAAAATGAGGCCGTCCAACACACATTGCTGCATGAAAATAAATAAACAAATAAATAAGCTAATTAAACTTGATGGTGTAATCTGCATGAGATCCAAAATTTTCCATTCTCTAAGTGTGTTCGGTTGATAATGGATAAAGTCGACCTTCCTTTAAGTCAACCAATCTTTCTGGTCCGGCTGTGTTGGTTTATGAGGATTTCACTGGATTCTGTCTGTGTGTTGTCCTTATTATTGTCTCCTATGTGAAGACCAAAAATAAGGTAAGAAGTAAGAATAGCAGCGAAGCTCAATGCACTTCCTCTCGTGGTATCATCTTTGCATTCGCTCAAATGTAAGTCTAGTCTCCACCAGATATTACGCTGTCCTTTGGAGATCCTCTAGGCTATCATGGAGCTACTCCTCAGGCTGGTTGGGGCATTCAGTGGCCAGTATTTTCTCCTAAGGACAGAGAGCATTTGGCAATTCTGTAGAATGTGTTCAACTGTCATACTTCCTGTTCCACAGGGGCACTGACTTCCCAACTTGAATTTGGTATGAAGGTGGTGGTTTAATCTATTTTGACCAGTTTGCAACCGAAAGACCTGCTCTTGTCTGTTCAACTGGCAAAATGGGTCCTTTCTGTTGTAGTTTGGATGTTGCTCAATCCAACGTGGTATAACATTTGCCTTCAGACCAGGATGTCCATAGGTCAAGTCCCAATCTGAGCGGAGTATCGTAGAGTCCTTGGAAAAGGCTCTTTACTCACATTCTCTCACCATACTAAGGGGCAAAATGAGTACTTAAACATTAACAACGTTGTTTCTGTTGGGGGGAAAATTGTATTATCGCCTAAGAGGCGTCATGTCTTGTCCTACACTTTAAGTGTTGCTGTTGGCTGGGGACTCCTTGTACAGTACTTTGAGCATGTTTAGTGGATATTGTGTTATATTTGGGGGGCAGCATGGCTCAGTGGTACGATCTTTGCTTCGTACCCGAAATATACCAAGTTCGATCCCTCGCCGCTGCACGGTGTGTCCGTGAGCAAGTCACCTCGCCCTAGCTCACTTTGCGGCACTGCACTGTGGCTGACACCTGTGTTATTCCTGCTTTTCCTTGGAATAGACCCTAGAGACAAATTCCCCCTATGGGATGAATAAAGAGAATTTTATTTTGATTTCTTATTTAAATGCTCAAGTTTTGAGGGAGCTTTTTGGGAGTTGTTTTTTTATTCCTTCATATTACTTTATAACCCTTCTTTTCTATTTGGGTTCAAGCATTCAATCATTCTTCTTTAATTTCTAATAACAGTGCTGGACAGCAGTCCTTTATGACATAGGCCCATAGGACAATTAATGTGCCTTATATGTTATAAATTCAGGGTAGATGGTATTGTTATGTGTATGCAAAGAGTTTGAGTATGTACATGCGGAGAAGTTTCCGTATGTGGGCTTGAGTGTGCAGGTGTATGTGTGTACACATGTTAGTATGTATGATAGTTTATTTAGTCAGATTGTTAAGCACCATAGAGCACTTGTCAGTGGATTAATGGGCGCTATATAAGTATATTATATTATTATTATGAGTTATACCAATTTCTATTGCGTTAAACATGTTGGATTGGACGCTAGTCTAATACAAAGCTTTTTATGCCAGACCTAACAGAACCAGCTACACAATCCCTTTTGGATAGATAGAAGAAACTATACAAAATGCCTTGCCATAGAGCACACTTTCAAAGTGCACCAACTAGCACCATGATGTGAGTCAAAGACTGAACCACTAAGCAACAGGGACAGAACAAACACAATGTTGCTAACTCCATTTCATTTTTAAATAGCTGATAATTGAAATGGGAAAATAAAATGAGAGAAGAATTCAAAAATAATTATAATAAATTAAGATATGAAGGCTATCTCTTACCGTGTCCGTTCATGGCATGAGGAGCGGAGGGGGTAGCAGGGTAGACGGGTGGGTATGCCATGTTTGGGTCGACACCAGGGTAAGGGGGTGGGGCCTCATGGGTGTAGATACTATTCGCTGAAAAAGGAAAGAAGAGGAATGAAGTGAAGAGCGTTTTGATCATTCTATTTCTAATGGTAAATCTAATATGCTGCGGTAGAAAACAACCAATATCCATCAGAGATAATTCTAATCCTGATGGTAAATCGAATCTGTTGTAGAAAAAAACAACCAATATCCATTAGAGAAAAACAGCAATACTCTTCAACAAGGAATAAAAGTGACTATCAGTAGTACAGAAGTCTTTTCTTTTGTTTTACATAATTCATCAGTTAAATGGTTCTAAGAAAATCAACATCTGAAAACAAACAAACAAAAATATTGTTAAACCTCTCTGTCTATTACCAGAAGTGCTCATACTATTGAGTGCTTCAAATCTTAACTGAAAACGGAATATTTTTGATTAACTTTTCCTTAATACTGGTATCAACATAAATAAATAGCTCATCTACAATAGTAATTAATTTTCT
Source organism: Berghia stephanieae (assembly GCF_034508935.2). Lineage (NCBI taxonomy): Eukaryota > Metazoa > Mollusca > Gastropoda > Nudibranchia > Aeolidiidae > Berghia > Berghia stephanieae. The sequence continues at coordinate 65,487,882 of NC_088364.1, forward strand.
TAAAATTCTTATGTCAACTACGACTTGTAAAGAATCACAATTAAACATAGTAGGTGGAGATTAGTGCTCTATAACTTTCATTATTTATCTAAACCTTTAGTTGTATCACAAATTTTGGAAATCCAAAATGATTTTTAAAATATTTCACATAAATAGGAGGCACAGGTGTAAATTTCAAGCTGTTATTTATGATTTTGTATTCCAAACCATATTATAAATTTAAAATGTACTATAAAAGAGTGAATTACGCTATACGTTATTGACAGCAACAATAAGTAAAATTTATGTTTGTAAATATCATTCATGCATTCCTCACTACTCTTCTCCCAGTCATTCAATTTACCTGGAGGAGGGGTAGGGAATGTAGAGTAAGGAACCCACGAGTAGAAATCTGAAGTCGGAGGCGAGTATGCTGGGGGTGGTGCATTGTAGTAACCCGAGGTTGGGGGAGGGTAGTAAGGAGGAGGGTTGGGTGGTCTGTTTCTGGAGGCTGAAAGTAAACCAGATATGATCCATATTCTAAAACTGATCAAATCTATCTATCAAGTAGAAAAGAAATGGACATATTCTAAAAATAATATATTGAGTAAAGCAGATAAAATATGATCCATATTCTAAAAATGATCAAATATATTAAGTAGAAATGAAATGAGTATGTCCTAATAATAATATATTGAGTAAAACTGACAATACAAGAAATGATCCATATTCTAAATATGATCAATTCTATTAAACAGAAAAGAAATGGACATAGTCTAATAATAATAAAATAATATTGAGTAAAGCAGAGAAGATATCATCCATATTTTAAAACTGATCAAATCTTTTAAGTAGAAAATAATTGGACCTATTCTAGGAATTATATATTGAGGAAAGCAGATAAGATATCGTCCATACTCTAAAAATAATCAGATCTACTCTGTTATCTTAATCAGTATGTCTATGTCTTTGGGCTGACTATGCAGACCCCTTCTCTTCTTTTTAATAATAATAATAATAATAATAATAATAATAATAATAATAATAATAATAATAATAATAATAATAATAATAATAAGAATGATAATAATATATAATAATAATAATAATAATAATAATAATAATAATAATAATAATAATATAATAATAATAATATACAGCTATCCTTTACTGAATGTTTGTTTGTTTGTATGTTGATTTTTTTAAAAATTATTTTATCAAACCAAGAAAAGTTGATAAAAACAAGCTGTAGTCGAATATTTGTCATTTCACCACCTTTAACACAAAATTGACACGTTGTCAGTGTCTCATATCTCTATTGCTCTTCTCCTTTAACCATCTAAATGCTTCACTTACATGGTCATTTCACCTCCTTTGACACAAAACTGACATTGTGTCAGCATCTCATATTTCTATTGCTCTGCTCCTTTGAACTAAATGCTAGACTCACCCAGTCTTCCAGCAGTAACCATGGCTTGTCCAAACTCAATGGCCCCTCCGTGTGTAAAGTACATCTTCCATTTGGCCTGGCCAGACCAGTTTCCTGTAAAAAAGAAAAAAATAAATAAATAAATAATATATAATATATAAACATACAAAGTAAACTTTTAACAAAATTTAAAAACAAAACAGTATCTTTTACTATTATTTCACAGCAATTAAAGAAGTATCCAATACCTTTCCTATTTGCAAAGCCAAAAATTCACCCGGTTAATGGCATGTTCAAATAAAATAAGTTCTGAAATTGTAATAAGCTGAGCAATTTGGTTTGGTTAATTCAATTCACATCATAGCTGTAGTTTTTTTTTTGTTTTCCTGACAACACTGAAATAATCATTTATGGTACCTTTGCACCATAAACAGTTGTATGAGATGTATGAAATGTTTTTACTTTATGAAAAACTAATATTCTACGGCAATTATTTTCAAAAGAAGCTCTAAGTAGTTCCAATTTCTCTCTGCCAAATTTCCGTTTCAATCTTCTAGCCTTCAAGCTTGGTGTCACTCATATTATTTTTTTTTTTGTTTGTTGCTTTAGGTCTCTTCCAACACAATTGAGGTTATATGAGAGACCGCTGAAACAAAAAAAAAACAAGCAATCTAACAAAAATAGTACAAATGTAAATCAAAATCATAACCTAAAGATATCATAAGCTAAATTATAAATAACCAAGAACAAACAGGCAGAAGATTTACAGAAAATAAAATATCCCCTGTCAAAAATACAATCACAAACCAAAGAAGCAGGATAGGCTAGTAAAGAGAAGAAGAAACTACATCACTATCGGATCGTACACCCATGCGAACATCATAGGTATATGATTCAAGGGTGATGCTCACATCCAACCACCCGCGGGTCGCTCATACAAAGTTAATCAATTTCTTGTTTCTTATTCATAAGATATTCGAGAAATAAGTAAAAACTCAAACTAAAACCCCAAGTAAAACTAAACATTGATTTTTGATCTGCTCTTCAACACTAATCTATTTATTTTACATAAATCTTTCTCATCATTCCAAAGCCTAAATAAAAAGGAATTTAAGACTGAAAAGGCTTCTGTTACCATAGTCTTCGGCCAAAATGCATCCCTTGATGTAGTTTGAGCCAAAGACGGGCTGCTCCAGTTCAACTCCTCTCATCAGCAGGAAGGGAAAAGAGAACGACTGCATGCTGTCCTTGCCATCACTGGAGTTAAAGATGACCTGAAATTTTTTTTTAAATTAAATATAAAACATGTGACCCATAGTCTCAAAACAGTATTGTGTCAGAGCGGTATTGCTGCTACAAACAAAATTCATAGCAATAAATATGAAATTTGAAATATTGACGAAATTGGATATTTAACTTGATAAGGTCCAAAACCCAGAATTTCACAATTTTCGTCATTTTAACTTCCTTTTCTCTTTTTTTGAAATCCGCTTCATTCTAACATAATACTAGTTTGACGTGCTGGATAACATAGAAAGAAACGACATTGGGGTCATTGTTATTATCACTGTTCTGGTCTTTAGACAGCTAAATTATATCAATCAGACTATAAACGTTCAACGTTACACATAGTTCTGTGTGTTGGTACGTTTTATCCGACTGGTATATGTTGTGATCACTCCACCTAAATACATAGCACCAATAGCGAGATACTTAGGTTTGACAAATACTGAACAATCCCATTGCAAATAAAACTGCCAAACAAAATTAGCATATCTTATAACATAAATATTCCTGGACCTAAAAAGTATGAAAACATTTTTATACATTTTAAGTTACATGAGAGTTAATAGAGCAGACTTCCAGAAGAAAAGTTTGCAAACCTTTAATTATAATATTTAAAGTCCTAAATGTTTAATAAAAACATATTACTACAGTTGTCTCGCCCTGATAGAGCACATTATTGACATGAAAAATGCAGGTGTCAATAAAAATAAATAGCAAAGCTGTGCGATAACAAATCTTATAATTTGTCAACAAATAACTTGATATAAATATCTAAAATGTCATTTCAATAATGCAAAATATGCCCAGGCACTCTTTTGATAAGATTTATATCTATTTCAAAATTTATTCGATTTTTTCAATCCTTAAAGCATGCGGCTATGTGGTATAGTGGTATGACACTCGCCTTTGGATCAGAAGCCCTTAGTTTGAGTCCCGCTCTGAGCAGTATATAGTTAAGTCCTTGGAAAAGGCTCTTTACTCACATTCTCTCCCCAAATTCTGGTGTAAACTGAGTACCTATCCGTTAACAGAAACAGCATTGTCTCTGTCCGAATAAAAAAAATTGTAATATCATCTAACAGGCATCAGGCCACATCCTACATGTAAACTAATGCTCTTAGCCAGGAACCCCTTGTAAAGGGCTTTTATTTTAACACGTTTAGTGAATATTGCACTATATAAAAGCTCTAGTGTTTTTATTTTTATTTGTTTTTAGTTCCATTTGTATGACACTCTAAAAATGTATCAAAAGGAAAGATTGATCTCAAAGGTGTATTTTGAACAAAAGAATGATAGGAATAAGACAGGTATCATCCAAACATGACATACTGAAAGATTTGGGAATATGAAGTGTGCTGTAGAGTATGTATCATCAACATCATTAATGACTTACCCTGTGTGTGGTCAAATAACATCTCCCTTTCTTCTTCCCCTTCATTGGTACCACATCATTAGGATGTTCTGAAAACTGTAGTTCAATGCCATCATAGTAAATCAAAATTCTGTAAAAATCATAGAACATAAAATTATAATGTAAAGAAAAGATAGTGAAATAAAAAGTGTAAGGAATTCAATATCATGGATGATTTTAATCAACTCAAAGTTCCAGCTGACAGTCTAATCAGTCTTTAAAATCTTTCACCCTCAATACCTGGAAGAGAGGAGGAGGGGGGTTGGGGGTGGGTGAGTGAGAGAGAGAGAGAGAGAGAGAGAGAGAGAGAGAGAGAAAGAAAGGAAGAGAGAGAGAGAGAGAGAGAGAGAGAGAGAGAGAGAGAGAGAGAGAGAGAGAGAGAGAGATATGTATTCCTGTAGTTCTGGTATCTATGAATGGGCAGAATCAAATGTATCGATGGCTGTGTGATTTAGCGAAGCACTTTATATGCTTTTCACTTCCTTGCTTGGATATAGGCAGTCAATTAAAAACAGATCTCAATCTCTTTCTGTCCCGATATTCGCAACAGCTCAAGTTCCAGCAGCAAATTTATCTGGAGCAGCAGATGTTATGGGTGAGAGTCAAGTGATATTGAATTGAGCATGATCATTGATCATCTATCACGGATCATGTAATTTTACAATGGTGTCAATAAGTACCTGACTACAGTCTACAGGGATACTGTGAGAATGCTTGTACATAAATGGGGCACCTTACAGACACCTCGTATTAAATTTGTTTCATAACCTTAGGGAACTAATTATAAATAATGAAACATAGACGCGGCCATTATATGGTCGATGACTGTGTGGATATTCATATTGAGGTATCTCTGTTCTTGCATTTTAGTTTTATTCTTCACTCATCCTCTGCCTTTATTCCTCTTCCATACGGGCCTTGTGAGTAATATATGATTTTGATTTCATGTTTTAGACCCAGAGATAAAGAGTTGAGTAACCATCCCAACATCAAAATGGGTGCCCACCTGTACTCGTTTTTTCCCTTCCACTGCCCGACTGGGGAATATACTCCCAGCTGAAGTGGCTGAAAACGGTTGTCAACATGCCTTTACACGGTTGCTAGAGCTCACATCGTGACTTTTTTATTTTTTTTTATTGGTATCTAGTATGTGCAGTGTTTTATCAAGTTTAAAATGTAATAGTAATACCCTACAATATGTGGAGTGAACCTCGACAATATTGGAGATTTCGACAAGAAGAAGAAGAAGATAAAAATAAAGATCGAAAAATAACGCATTAGAATAGTTAACACTGACAATGTCAACATATGAAATGTCTAAACTTAAAAAAGGTACATAATTATATTAATATTGACATTGGAAAAAATATAATTTAATAACTTTTGCACAACTGCTAGATACTACTGCTCAGTCTTTCATTGTTATCTTAATGAATATCTCATGATTTTATCAAAATCCGTATATTAGACTCGTTCATTTGTCATTATTAGTTTAGTGGTCATAGTTTTAGTTAGTGAAGTGGCTGAAGTGGGTTGTGGCTGTGGTCATCGTCATCTCATCATAATCATCATTCATCATATTCATTTCATTCATATTCATTCATAGTCATACTCACTGAACATTAAATTACCTTTCTCCTGCAAAAATCAGGACCCCTCCTTGGGCATGAGAGTTGTTAAGAGCCATATTATACTGAATTAATTTCGGGTAAATGTAACAATTAATCAAAACAGAAAAAAAAATATATTTGTTTCTTCACAATGCAAGTTGAGAGAAACAGGATATCAATGTTTATTATGATGTTACGACACTGGGTTTTCTTCTTTGCTTTTTTTAGCAGAAGAAGCTGGGTGACCTTAATTTATGGCTGCGCAAAGAAGGATTTCTTCAATTTGTACTCGACTATTTTCAGCTTTTTTTTTTTTTTTTTGTTTTTTTTCAGTGCGTGATTTTATCATCAGGAGGTCTTTCTTTGAAGAGGAATAGCGGGAGGAGGGGGGGGGGGAGGGTGTAAATAAACTATTTTAAAATGGTAAAATAGAATTCAATATGTAACAAGTCGCGATAAGGTGCTTCTTATTCGACGAAATAGGCAAAGATAAAATAGACATTGAATATACGCCATGACTGACACAACTGCTGAATCATAACATGGAGCCGCTTTTTTTTTTTTTTAAAGATATGACTATTGCACAAGATACCATACACATTGTGTATTTTTAATTTGTTGAGGGCACTTTGTCCGCCAGTTAAAACCATGCAAACAATTCTCTATTTGAACAGATTAAACGTTTGAAATAAAATATAATTTGTCGCAAATTGTCTTTCAGAATTGTGGCCGAAACATTAATCCTTATAAAATTGATTGTAAATAAATATTAAGCTTCAAAGGCAGTTGCGTGGCGTCACCGTGGTTCCACAATAAGGGGATAAAAACTTCCACTAACTATAAGTAAATGTATTTATAAAAACGGGGGGGGGGGGAGTTTTCACTCTCGTATACTAACACACACACATACATACATACATACATACATACATACATACATACATACATACATACATACATACATACATACATACATACATACATACATACATACATACATACATACATACATACATACATACATACATACATACATACATACATACATACATACATACATACATACTCACGAATACACACTCACTAACAATCTGTTTATATTTTCATTCATAACCGTATGAAATTACCTTATCTAATAACTAACTTATTAGTATCTATTCATTTTAAAATTTCATGTTGTTTCTTTCTCCTGCGGACATATCCGTGATTTCTGACAATTAATGTTAGAATTAATAAGACCGCTGGAACCATCCCACTGACATGACTTACTTTGACTTATGCCTCTTGGCTCCTGGCGGAGCATAGGGCCTCAACAGCACTCTTTCATCTTCTTCTGTCCTCGGGAAAGACCTTTGCCTCACTCCAGGTAGCCAGCAGCCTCTTATGGTTTCCACACTACTATGTTATGACGATCGACCCAATCAGTAAAGTCTGGTCCGCATTCGTGCACCGTCGCAAACCCGCCGGGTAGCATCGTCACAACACACCGTTCGACTAGATGCTCTGCCGTCTCAGGTTCTTGCCCACAGCGGGTACATGTTGGACAGGTAGACAGACCCCACCGATGAAGCGCACTGGCCGTGAGGCAACTCCTCGACCGAAGCTGATTCGCAGTCACCCAGTGTCTCCTCTTACTGGTATCAAAGCCTGGCAACTTCTCACCAAGATTAGAGGTAAGATTGGAGACGCACAAATCTTGGTGAGGGCTTCTCCTCCGAGTCTTATTTGGACGACCCCGTTTCCTCTTAATCTGTGGATTCCATTCAAGAGCCTGCTTGATTCTATTACAGGGCTCTTTCCGCAAGGTATGGCCAACCCATCGTCACTTTCTGCGTCTGACCTTGCTTCGTAAAACATGGCCCTGGGGAATCGTAGTAGTTGTTTTTGGGGGTTTGTTTTTGTTTGTTTTGTTTTTGTTTTTTTTTAAATACGCAATAGTCTTTAGCAAAACCACTCATCTGCTTTAACAACAAGACATAAAGATAATATTACAACACTGGTATTTCGTTGTTATTTTTAACAATAGAATCTTAAATAGTTGGTTTATGGGTTAAACAACTTACCAAGGACTTGCTTGTCAACAAATCAAGGAAAATCATCCTTCTCAACAGGTATCAAGGCTGTCAACCTTTAAAATGACAACCTTTTCTGCACTTGTTATTACAGGAATACCATTGGCTGCTTGTTTTGATTTGCAGCCGCAAATTAGCTTTTATTTGCTAATCTTCGCCTATAGTTAGAGATTACCATTTGAGGGTCTTATTCCGTTTAAATTTTGTTTGTAAATGATAAATATTATTTATTATAGGAAATATACAACGATGGCGTACTAAAAGAGTGTTATATTTACGTCATGTATACAACATATTGAACGATTTTTAGCGAAAATCTATCGAAGTTCTGAATGAAGTCATTTAGATTTGGGGGGAGGGGGTTGAACACTGCAGCCCCTGTACAAAAAGCCGCCACTGTGTGCCTACATTGGCTTTTCCCCATCTTGTACAATTTAACCAGTTAACTGTCGTACTCTGGAAAAACACGTATTTAAAATTTGGCCAGAAAACTCGTCCATATATCGATCTTTTAAAATGACCCTCATCTTGGCAAAAACTCTCAAAACTGGGACCTCGCGAGCTCTTCAAGGAAATTCCGATTTTTTTTCCAAGATGAAGGTAATTGAATTTGAATTTAAATTGATCGATATATGAAGGACGAGTTTTCTGGCCAAAATGTTAAGTACTAGAGTACGGCAGTTAACTGGTTAACTAACATTAAATGAGAAAACCTGAATTTAAATAAGGATAATAATGAAAAGAATAAATGTTATCTATTAACAATGAAACCAAGAAGTTTGCATTAATAAAAAACAGGGCAATATTTACTAAATTATGTACTTCAAACGCAATGTGCAACGCTTGACATGTAGAAGACAAGAATTCTGCCGTTGTTTTTAAAAACACAGTATATATGCAATGTTAACCAAATGGACACACTGTGTTCTTTTTTTTAACGGCAGAATTGACGTCTAATTCTAATAGGCATAATTTCATTTTATTTATTTTTCTCCAGGGACAACGCTATTACTACCCCGGTACCCTTTTACAACTGAATATGGTGAGAAAATGTGAGCAAAGAGCCTTTTCCAAGGAATCAACTTTGCGCACCTCTGGCGTGAAAACAGAAATAACAGAAATCAAACACAACTTTCTAAATTGTCCAAGATGAGATGGAAAGGAACTCAATTTGCGTGGGATCGGATGCGAGCGCTCTTACGTAACACCCGTGTTATCGTATTCGGACTTCACCATCTTTCCGTAGCATACCCATCATTGTGATATGACGTCATTACATTTCACTCATGTGATACTCGACTATTGATAATTGATAATTCCTTCAAATTGTTATCATTTCTCTACACCGATGAGGTCATAACTTTTTTACTAAATTATTAGAAAAACATTATAGTTTATGCTTTCCTTAATTCTTTATTTTCTCGGATGAAAGGATGACTAACTTAATAAATTTATTTCTATTCTAGAACTATCCACTAATACAATATATATCGATATGCTAAAATATTATCTGAGCATAATATTTACTTCCGGGGCATAGATTTTGTTGATGTTAGATGCAAAATACGGCAACAAAATACGAGTTATGTACTAAGTCACCGTTATTGAAATCGACAATAAGAAATGTCTTGAACTCGAGCTTACTACTAACTAGGTAATGTATTTTGCTTATTTCTCATTCTTATTAGTAATGTGCTTCAATCTCATATTGCTCTTTTCATGAGGTAGAGTAGAGGCGGTATCGATTAAGTGCATACTTGTGGGTGAGTCAATGACAGTGCAAATTCAGATGCAATTGCAATTGTCAATTGCAGTGACAAGGTATTGGCATTGGCTTGGGTCAGTGATAGTGCATTATAAGTGTTGTCAACCAAAGTCTTTGCTAATATATTCTTTAAAATGTGTTATACTACGTATGCTTGATAGTGATAAGATTCCCTTGTAATTTTATTATCAGGTAAACCAGTTATTTCCTGCTTAGACTTCTAACTTAGACTCACTCTTTCTAGATGTCTAGACTTATCTAGATTTAGAATTAGAATAAAATAATTAATTGATGATTAATACCCCCATCGTCATTGATTTTGAAAACAAAGGGTTGCAATTGAGGCGATCAATAAGAGTCCAATTTGATGTACGCCTTTGAATTAACATTAACACTGTTAAAATTAAAAGTACATTACAACTACAACCAGGGACAAGAACGCTCATTCTCAAAAATTCAAAGGAAGAAAAGCATTTTAACTTGTTTCTTCATTTGAGTTTTGAGAATGACGGTCTTGTTCCTGGTTGCAGTTGTAATGTACTTTTTTAAGAGTGTTCGGTTAACTCAAATTGAACTCTTATCGATCGCCTCAATTGCGACCCTTTGTTTTCAAAATCAATGACAACGAGGGCATAAATAATCGATTAATTATTTCAGTAACTTTTGGTATTGTGTCTGTTAGCCTTAACATAAGATAACCATACTCCTTAAAATGTTTGAATCCAAATAGATCACTTGTAAATTTTATCTTTGTTGTTTTCATTAACCCTTTCTTTTAGTGACTTTGTGAAGGCAATACAGAGCAACGCAACATTCAGACAAGATGACAACAAGAACCTCGCCAGTGTCGGTCCGACCATCAGCAAGATCATATCAGGATTATGTGAACCAGCAGCAATGTGTTCTAGCAGCAGCCCAGCAAAACGAACAGTCAAAACATGTGTTCCCAGGGCCACAGCTGTGGCGTCAAATGATGATAGGATTCACATGTGCGGGTTGTGTGGGTCTGACCATGCTGGTACTGGGGACCATCTTCATAGCGGGTGCCGTGTCCAAACAGCAGCCAATCACTGTCATGCTTTGTGTCATGGGTATAGGTAAGCTTTCATAATCCCTTTTAGCTCTTCCTTGTATGAATTTGTTTCATATCTTATTTTCACGAGATCAATTTCCCCCATCCAGTTTTGAACGTACCATGTCAATCATTACAGAAACTTGAGCTTTTACATAGTGGAATATCTACTTATCGTGCTCTAAGCACTTTACAAGGAGTCCTTAGCTAACAGCAATGCTTTTATGTAAGACGAGTCGGGACGCCTGTTAGACGAAATTACATCTTTTTTTTCCGGCAGAAACAATGCTGTTAATACCAAGGTCCTCATTTTACACCCGAGTACGGTATGGGGAATGTAAGTTTAGATTCTTTTGAAGGACTCACCTTTGCGCCGCTTAGAGCGGGATCTGAACCCAGGACCTTCCAATCCGAAGGCAAGTGTCATAATATAAGGCCACATAGCCGTATATTGCAACACATATTCCTCGTCCTTATTCAAGCAAAGTATTTTAGACAAGGAATTCACAAAATGGGGGATACAGGAAACCTGTACAAAGGCAATAAAGAAATTAACAAATTTCAGATATTAAGATTGGTCCTGTACTGCACTGTAGGTGTGAAAAACTCTTCTCTCAATAAACTTTGTTGTAGCCTCTGGTGTTAAATTAATGTTTGTTATTTTTCTCATGCTTTCATTATTTGTTCCTTTCAGTTTTTGGAATTATTATAATTGCTGGGACAATAATTCTAGGGAGACTTCTTATAACAAGGAAATGGGACAAATGTACAGGCCGGGATGCATCCCCTTCACAGTGCTTTCATACGTGTTCAAGTAAGTCGGATGTTTATTTCTTGTTTACTCTATAAGTTTAATAAATGGGTGTGAAGTCTTAAGCTCTTAATTTTGTAAGGCAGACAAAAAAAAGATTATTTCAGGAGATTGTTATCTTTTGATAATTTTTTGTATATTTTGAGAAAAAAAAAAAGAAAAGATCAAAGAGAATTTAGCCCTTGGCTGTGAATGTGAATTTTATCTTAACTTGTTTATGGTTTATGAAATTGTTTCATTTATGTATGAATGCGTTGAGATAAGTGTGTTACACTCACTGAGCATGAGTAACCTCATCTTTTTAAGTATACAAAATGTCATGGAATCGTGTGACTATTTAACCATTTAGAAATTGTATGGAACTTTAGAAACATACACCACAATGCAAAACTAAAACTATTTAAAACCTTAGTCATATCGGTTTTGATGTATAGATCAGAAACATGGAAAATAACGAAAGGAGAAAACTGAAAACTCGATGTATTCCAATCCAGATGTCTGAAACGAATATTGAAAGTAAAATGACAGAACCACATAAGCAATGAAACTATTAGAATGAGCAGGAATGAAGACAATGAGTAATGAAGTCTGAAGAAAGAGATGGAAATACATCGGTCACATACAAAGGAAAGAATTAGATAATGACCATGTTAAAGCACTGACATGGACTCCAGGGAGTGGGGGGAGGGGGGGGGGGGAAACACGTCAGACTCAAAACTACCTAACGGCATACTGTTGAAAGATAAGGAAATGCTGCAGGTTGGACAACTTGGGACCAGGCAAGGAACACAGCCACTTGTAGGGTAGAATGAAAACAGCAGATTGAGGCACGAAGAGGAGAAGTAAGTAAGATTGCTTCCTCCTCCAACTAAAGATTACGGTGGTGCTGAAATAAGAAAACATGTTAGTAATTTAATCACTTTACCGTGAATGGATTATTAAATCCAATGCAATTACTGAAAGGTTAAACATTCCCCATATGAACAGCAAGTGAACTTTTTAAATATTTTGTTGAGGGAAATTAATTTAATTGAAATAGATTTAGCAGTTTTTCAAAAACATTGAAGTCGACAGACACAAGATGGCTCACTTTTTTCACCAACTTAAAGATAATGGCTTTCAGTCATATCCTGAATTTTAGATTGTAGTTTCTGTTATGAGATAAGTTCAACAAAGGCAATTCAACTATTTTCACTCTTCCTTTTTGTACTATTCCGCCATTGTCTCTAAAATCCCGATTTTTAAAAAATGATGATAATGGTAAGAATAAAAAAGAGGGGTGGAAGGGGGGGGGGGGCGTGTTAAAAAGGTGAAAATCCTATTTTTTGTCTCAAATTCCTATTTTCAGATGTTCTTATTCCACTTTTGGAATGTGAAGGGTTGTTAGGTCTGACTTTCTTGAACCGTTTTAGTTTCTAGACTTTGAGGAGAGTTCAAACTTTCCTTTTTACACTTGTTTTTTTTTTTTCCAGTTATTTACAGTCCTTCTATAGATCAAATGGGTTCAGCTGTGCACGAAGGTAGCAGTGCCGAGCCCCCTCCATCGTATTCATCATTGCATCCATTGAATCAAGACCCCATTATGACGCCAATGTCCATCTACATCGACGGTGAAGCCGGCTCGGGATACGCGTCGTCTGTGATGATTGAGTTACCAAAATATGAGGAGGCTACCTGCCCTCTGCCAGAATATCAGGAGAAGTTGGATCAGAGTTGTCTTCCCCCGTATGAAGAGAGATGAGCGTTGGGTTTTTTTTGGGGGGGGTGGGGATGAGTACATAAGCCCCGTAAACTCATAGCATGACACTGACCCGAGCAAAAATTTAAAAAATTGTCACAATACAAGGCGAGGACTACAAAAAGGAAAGGGAGAAGTGAGTAGTATTCACTAAAACGAACAATGGGATCATTTGTCTCCCTGAGCACTACTAACAACTCAATTGTCACTTTCTTTTGATGATCAAAACATTGTCTTGTGTGATGACATAATTTTTTGGTAAGTGTCAGGCTATAAGTTGACATGGTGGGATGGGGATGAGGGGGGAGGGGGAGTAGGTGAAGATAGGAATTAAGAGAAGCTTTGTTTTAGCTTTATTTATTTATTATTTTTATTTTTATATCATATATATAGTAATGTCAGTGTCGTGCACCAAATCTCCGTTTGTTTGTAAATATATAGCTTACAAGCTTAGGATAATGTTCAGTCAGAACTGTACTGATTATAAGAGAAGGTTTGTCATGATTTCATATATATATATATATATATATATATATATATATATATATATATATATATATATATATATATATATATATAATGTCAATATGTAATATATTTTTTTTCTCTTTTTTATGTGTGATACAGATTGTTTAGTACATATTTGTCCCTGGTGTCGACATGACTCATCACTTTAAGAGAACAAAGGGAACTGAAAAAGAAAGATGTATTGCAATTTTGAAGAAATAAGGAAACAATCTAGCTGGTTGGCTTAAATTTGTTTTTTGTATTTAAAAGATTTTTTCCCCCGTGTAAGTTGATGTCGAGAGATGATCAAAAGACAAAGACTTAGCATCAAAAGAATATCAGGAGTCACTTGTGTACTCAGAAAGACCCTGTATGTAAAAATTTTTGGCCAGAAAACTTGTCCTTCAAATATCGATTGTCAAAAACTATCAAGCCTGGGACTGAATTGAAGCCCCAGGTTTGAGAGTTTTTGACAAGATCAGGGTCCTTTTACTTGATTGATATTTGAAGAACAGGTTTTCTGGCCAAAATTTTTTTTAATGTTTTTCAGAGTAGGGCATTGCAGAGGATTAAGTGCAAAAGTAATGAAATAATTTGATACTCAGACCCAAAAGATTTTAATATTGTAACTATTGGATTATGTACTAATCAGTTCTCGTTCAAAACACTTTTGTTCATTTCCCCTCCCACTAGAATCTTTTCATATCCTTACTCATGTGATGCAGTGACCTTTTAGGACAGCCTCATATCATTGCTGACAGTAAGAAGCCGTCTAGTCCAAAATTAGTCCCATATTGTTTTGCTTTTTTAATTTAGTTGTGTGATAAATGCCACAGAATACCTTTGACATGGTTTCATGTGACAGCACGCAAAAGAAATATGTATAATACATATGTCAGCGACGTGTGTATCTCAACTGTAAATTCAAACTTTTCAAAGTTTGTTTGTTTGGGGTTTTTTGGGGGGAGGGGGGGGGGGGGGAGAAGGTTGTGTTTTTTTATAGATTTAACTGTAAAAAAATTTGCAAGAAAGTTGTGAATGTTTAAAATGGAAAATCACAGTCATTAAAATGCGGTCATTGTTGTTATCTACGATTTTATGAGAAAAAATATTTTTCATCTCCCTGTTGTAAATTACCTCGCTTTAAATTGTCCATGTACAGTTATTTATTTTTATTTTTATATTCAGTATTGAATCAAAATTTTTTGGTAGATATCACAGTTACACTGTCATACTTTGCTTCACTTTCACTACATAAAGGTATATTTCTGCTTTCTTTTGGTTATTTCTGTTTGCCCTGTCAGCTTATCCAGTGGTCTTCTTAGTCTTTCCTGAACTCTGGTATAACCTAAGATTGTTGCAAGTGCTGTTGAACTTTCAAAAGCAAACAATTATGCATACAAGATTTGGGATTGAAGGGAATTTCTGTGATTGGTGAGGGGGTTGGAATTTATTGTGAATCTTATTTCAAAGCATCTTCAGATCTAGGAATTCTCCCAATTTTGTTTGGAAATTCTCGTTATTTGTTCTTATTCCTGATTTCCCTAATTACCCAATTATTTTCCCGAATTTGATTGTATTTTATTATTCAAGAAAAAGGATCGTCATCATCACCAACACATCTTCATACTTCATTATGTCCCAGATGTGCCCATAGATTTTCAGAATTTTGTATGTGAAAAGTTTCCATCTCGCATTTTGAAATCAAATAAGGGGTAAATCAGCTTTGTTCAATGGTAGAATGAAATGTAATTGGGAATTACATCAGTGTAAATACTAAGGACGATTTATTTCTTGGTTAATCTTCCCAAGGCTGTTGACTGTTCAAAGATCAGACACAAATGAATATAAAAGCTTCAGTAAAGAACTTCTTTTCTGTTCCTCCTCATATTGTCTTCATCGTTTGAATGTCTGGTTGGTGAAAGAATGTCGTTGTCTTCCTCAGCTCTGTCAGGGGCCCATAAAGTTTAGTCTGCAGCGGTTTGGTACCAGGCCAAAACTTCCCTCTTGCTTTTGCATACTTTGGCCAGGTCTGGAGTATATGGTGGAGTTAACAACAAAATACATAGCAAAAACATTTTCTCTTTCAAATCCTTCAATGGCCAACTACAAATATTATCATTTGATAATGATTTTATTATCATTGGCAAGAAGTTTCATAATAGAAACGTTTATAGTTCTATTTATAATCATACTAAGCTATAGAAGCTGTGGGTTGTAAAAAGTAATGGGCATAAATGAATATATAACAGTTTCAATAAAGAACAAAATACCAAACACTGAATGTTTCGGACTCAAAACCCTTCTTCCGCCAATAACAAAATTAATAATAAAACATTGATACATCTATTAAAATTCAGAAAGAAATAGAAAAGTAATTAGCACGTCTTGTCCACAAGTGAGATATGTCAAATATTTCTCTGTCTCTCTGGATTTTATGGGATGTATTCATGTTTAAATTGTTTGTTGTTTTTGTTTTTTTGTCTGTTTCTTTTTTAGTGGGGGGGGGGGGGGGAGGGGGTGGCTGAAGAAGGGTTTTGAGTCTGAAACTTTCCATGTTTGGTATTTTGTTCTTTTTCAAAGCTGTTATAATATTCATTTTTGTTAATTAGTTCTAGTTATGCGTTTTAATATTTATTGAAGATGTGATGATATGCATATTCATTTGTGCTCAGTACTTTTGTGAAATAAGTATTCTTTGTCACTTTTAAGTGTCTGCTGTTTGTTTAGTGTTGTATGTGTTGATTATAACAGGAGTCATGCCATTGAACTGTCTAGAATGATGATATACTATATCATATATGTCTTTAATTGTTATGTTTCCCAATTTATCAACATTCCCAACAAAATTGTACTTATTCTCTTCTTAATTAATATTTTCTTTGTAACTTTTTAAAATTATAGGCGGAGATTTTCATTCTTTGTCATGTCAAGATTTTGTCCGCATAAAAACTATAAAAGAATGAATGTTGAATGAACAATTGATTGATGCCATTGGAAGGTGGGAATGGAGGGGTCTTCCATCTTCCTGTATAGTTTGCGTGGCTCAGCGTAGCCTTTGCTTCTTACCCGAAAGGTACCGAGTTTGAATACCTACTGTGCTGTGTGGCCTTAAGTAAGTCACCTCGTCCTAGCTCAGTTCTGGGTGCTCCACTGCGGTAAACACCTGTGTTATTCCTGTCTTCCCTTGGAATAATCATTAAAGACAAATTTTCCCTATGGGATGAATAAAGAGAATTTTATTTTTTATTTATTTATTTAGTCTGTTCCTCTTCTATGTGGCTTTCTATCCTTGTCCACCTGTAGTTTTGGGTGGCTGGGATGTTTTGCCTTTTGTTTGTTTGGTTGTTTGTTTGTTTTTTTTTTTTAGTTTTTTGCTATGAGAGACATTTTCTATAAAAGACTTTTTTGTATAAACCTCTCTTTGTAAATCTTTGTTGATGAATGTTTTTATGCGATATATTTATTTTAAAATTTGTAATGTCTTGTTTTTATCCACAGAAATGTATAGAAATGTGAAAAACTTAATTGTGAAGAATAAGTTCTTACATTTTTAAATGATAAAATGGGAGTCCTATGTCACAACAGATATCTTTGTTTAGATTCTTAATTCATTATATAGGTTCTCTGATCAAATGATCTCACTCAGTTTTTAATCTATATCTCTGATTGAATTGACTCTTAGTTAGAATGGTTCTCTCTCTTTCTTTCTCTTTTACACTCTTTTTCTTTTTCTCTCTCTTTCTCTCTCTCTCTCTCTCTCTCTCTCTCTCTCTCTCTCTCTCTCTCTCTCTCTCTCTCTCTCTCTCTCTCTCTCTCTCCATATATATATATATATATATATATAATATATATATATATATATATATATATATATATACACACCCCAGCACGGTTTCCTCGAACACATGGTTTATTCATACTCATTCGAATGTCCAAAACTTTTTCCTGATGTGATCTTTTTATTTTTTATCAATAATTTATACTTTTTGAGTTAATACAACCGTTTAAAAATTTTTTTTTACTGATTATGTCTTTATGTATATAAATATCCCCATTACCGAAGCATTACATTACTTTATTTCAATGTTCAGGATGCCGATGGACTTTCTTGGATCATAAAGAAATTGGGAGAGATTGAGCTCTTTTTTAATCAAAATCCTTTTTGTTGCTTCAAAATATGTTTTTTTCCACATTAACTTATTGCAATTGGTCTTGTACATACACAAGTACAAACTTCTAAAATAGATAGAATAATAGTAATCACAAATTGGTTATAAATTGGTTGTCTATATTCATGTAATTTATTTTTTTTAATTTAGAGAGTCTTTACACTTAGTTATGATAACTAATGGGGGGGGGGGGGGCATGTTTGAGTGGTTTGGAATACACTGTAATTAGGAGGTCCTGTATTTTGTACATACCCAAGTGCAAACTTCTAAAATAGAGAGAATGATATTAATCATAAATTGGTTGTCTATGTTCACGTAATATTTTATTTTTAATTTAGAGAGTCGTTGCGCTTAGTTATGATAGCTAATAGGGGGAGGGCATGGCATGTTTGAGTGGTTTGGAATACACTGTAATTATGAGGTCCTGCGTTTTGAGATCTGCTTAAGTCGCTTTTTGCTTTTAATCCCCAATTCGCTCTTTTGAACATCAAACATTTGTTTGTTGGATTATTTATATTATTGCTTCATGGAATGCTTGAGTGTCGGCTTCTTGCGGTGCCACGCCGCTAATTTAAAAGTGGACCTCGGATTTTTAAAAACTCCATGGGAACCAGGATCTGTGTTCACTATGTATAAGATCTCTTTAAAACTGAAAGGCAATTTTACAAACGCTTATTAGTCGGTGGGATCCTTTTCTTCATTTTGAATTTACTAATTGAATCAGGTTCCATTATCCCTTGGTTTAATTGAGTATATACCAGTGTTTACAATAACAAGGAGTTTGCAATGCAGAGTAGGTTTAATTGAGCTTTTATACAGTGCAATATCCACTAAACGTGCTCAGAGTGCTTGACAAGGGATACCTGGCCAACAGCAACATTTGTCATTTAGGACAGGACAGGACAGGACGCCTGTCAGGTAATATTAAAAAATTTTCGGACAGAGACAACGCTGGTAATGGCAGGTACTCATTTTACACCTGATTACGGTGAGAGAATGTGAGTAAAGAACCTTCTCCAAGGACTCAACTACTGTGTGCCAAGCAAGGCTCAAATCCAGGACATTCCGATCCGAAAGTGGGTGTCATACCACTAGGCCGCATAGCACGGGTTGATGTCTATATTTCTTTAGCTCCATTAGTGCAATAATGTCCCTCCTTGATGATTTATGTTTGTATTTTGTAATGCATTCACAAGGGATGTGATTTATATTGATTATCAGTTTCTCCACATTTCACTATGACGCACATATCATTCTATTTATTTATTTTTTTACAAATTTCTCTCAGAAGACGTTTATAATCATAACTATAGACAGAAGTGTAATTTAAAATGCCAATTTAGCTTCTATAATGAACAGATATGAGGCTTTTCAACTTGCTCTCTAGAATTTACAATGTACAGTGTCATCTCTATGTACAACAATTCATTTGTAAAGGTTTTGAAACTAAGTTTTACCAAGTGAGTGATGATATCAAAATTGTATTTTATGATCCACACAAGCACTAGAGTGTAAGATGGCAGTGATGTCCAAGTAATCATTGACCGTCACTTGATTCGATGGCCTTTGTATAATTGACTAATTATTTATCATTTATTATTGGTGAAGCCATTTTAAGATATTTATATCCATATTTGTTTAAAACTTTATTCGGGAAGTTTTCTTTTGTTTTAGGGTAAAAGTTTGGCACATTCTCTCTGTGTGGAGTTCCTGACCTCCCATATTGGGCAGGGAGGTGCTGACTGTGTCTTCTATCCCCCTTTATCTGTTTTCCAACTTGCTCTTTGTCTTGGAATTACATTACTTGGTTTTATCCTGGCACTGGCCTGAGTCCTTGGCTGGGAGGGAAACAGTCGAATGTATAGTTATAGCTTTGGAAGATGATAATTTTTTTCTTGTAAATCCTCTCTGTTATGTATTGTATCTAATTTTTTTTAGTACATATGATTTGTAAACATTTGAGTGTATTCCTCTTGGACCTGTGCTTGTGTCAGGATGAGACTTTTAGGTGATCTCAAACCATGCACAAAAACATTATGCTCTTGGAATCTACATCTGTTCCCTTTTTGTGCCATTTCCATTTGTCTTACTTTTCTTGTGCGCTTTTAATTGTAAATCTATAACTGTTTTACTGTCCCATTTCCTTCCTTTTTACCGGTGCTGAAATGACCGAAATGTGTCTCAAGCACCGTAAACCCTTAAAAACAAGCAATGCTTCTTTTATTCGACTAAAGGGCCTTAAGGAATCAAAATTTCAAATAAATGGTGCAGGCTATCAAATGTTTTGAAGTTGCATTCTTACAATATATAATGTCACTTTTCAACAACAACAAAAAAAGGCCACTCGCCTATTCACGCCTGTTTAGAGTGTAAAGTGTCTTAAGGATACTATTTCCTGACCTCCCATAGTGGGCAGGGGGGGGGGGGGGGTGGTACATCCTGTGTCTTCTATCCCCTTATATCTGTTTTCCAACATGCTTTCTGTCTTTGTCTTGGAATGAGATTACTTGGTTTTGTCCTGGTCCTGGCTGAGATGGAAACAGTCGAATGTATAGTTAGTTTTGGGAGATGATATTTTTCTCATTGTAAATCATCTCTCTGTTATGCACTGTATTATGCTTTCTTTATATTATATATGATTTGTAAAACATTTGAGTGTGTTCCTCTCAGCGGGGACCAGTGCTTGTGTCTGGATGAGACTTTTAGTGATTCAAACTAAGTACTTTGATAGAGTGCTTTTGGAATCTACACCTGTCTCTTATTTGAACCAATTCCCCTTTGTCTTCCCTTTTCTTGGATGCTTTATTGTAATTCTAGAACTTTTTACTATCCCATTTTCTTCCTTTTTACTGGCGCTGATATGACCTTAATGTGTTGCAAGCGCCGTAAAACCCTTTAAAACATAAGGATACTATGTCAAGGGTAAGAGAAATTTTGTGATGATGGACACTTATCCAGTCATTGATCACTCTCAGTGCTGCTTGATGTGTTTACATTACTCTGCAGAGTATCGCTTGGCCATCACTGTCACATTGTATTACATGCATAAAATCGGTTCCATTTATTGAAATTCTAAGATTGTAAAGTGGTGACATAATCAGAACCTGTTGGTGAGAGTTCTTTATTCAGAGATATGGCAAGTAAGCTATGGCTTTATGTACAGTGGAACCTCCCGATAACGACATGCCACGGGACCGAGTTTTTATGTCGTTATCTGGAGGTGTCGTTATTTAGAGGTTTCCAAGATGGCGGACAAAGTGGGCGTGGTAAGGCCCGCGGGACCAGTTTTTATTAACATTGACAAAACAAAAAAAAAACATTGTAGTGTATTCCTCTTAGAGGGTTCTCGTGCGTGTGTCTGGATGAGTATTTTAGGTGATCTGAACTGAGTAAACTGATAGTGTGCTCCTGGAATCTACATCTTTTCCCTATTTAAACCATTCCCCTTTGTCTTACCTTTTCTTATGTCATTTCAATTGTAAATCTAGAATGTTTTTACTATCCAATTTTCTTCCTTTTTACTGGCACATAGATGTGTGACCCAGGCCTCGAAGTGGACCGGGAAAAGCCGGGAACTTTATTTTGAAATTTCCCGACCGGGAAAAGCCGGGAAAATCGGTGAAAATTGTCTGGGGCCGGGAAAAAGCCGTGAGAAAAATTTAAGTGAACAACAACCCAACATGTATTCTTCCGCGTAATCATTACCCAACCTGCGAACGATCGGCTTAGAGCATGGCAGCAGCCTCTACTCTTATGGTTTCCTCACACTACTAGGCCCTATGTTATGACGATCGACCAGTGACTTCTTCAGTAGACAATGCGATCGACCCAATCAGCAAAGTCCGGTCCGCATTCGTAGAGTACACAGACTATTACCATGTTTCCTGTGCATGACGTAATTATAGTGGTTTAGAGTCATCGCTGAAACACTGGAAGACGGCAATGGGATAGTTGCGTCAGTTGTTGAATAAATTATCCAGGCACGGTTGATAAGTAAAAAAACCAAATTATGTTGTAGTTACATTTGAAACAAACAAAGTATATCACTGATCTCGTCTCATTGAGATATAAAGAATGATATAAAAATCAAGAAAATCGGCCGATAAATAAAAAAGTTGCTAAAAAATCGAAAATAAACAAAAGCAATTTTTAAAATCGAATTTATTCGTAAAACAGTTGGTTTTCAACCGATTTTTCTGAAACAAGGACCAATGTTCTTCTTTTTTCAAGCCGATTTCAACAATGTGACTTTCAAATTCCTCAGAATTATATTTTTTACTTTTAGATTTTAGCTTTTAGGCCTACTCAAAAAGGTGTTATATTCCTTGCCACTTGCACAACAATAGCGTAATACATCGACGGCGAGAAGCGTCTTTGTTTCGACCAGCCGGTTCGGTTAGATAGCCTGTGATTGGTCGAAGACTTAAAGACGCTTGATTCACTCAGTCGACTCATCATTGTCGACAAGACAAGAGTGCTAGAAACACAAATCCCTCCCCTCATCTTAGTAGTGTGTGAGTGTGTGTGTGTGTTTTTTTTTTTTTTGTGTGTGTGTTTTTGACTTGGTCATGAATGCGATTGTTAGCTAAGCTAAGAAAGACGGTCGACGTCCTTGGGCTACTTTAATTAATTTTCGTGACTTGTTATTCAATTATTTGGAGATGGCAGATTAAGGTCGTTTACTCATTGTAATTTGTACTAAGTTTGTTTTGTCTGTCTCTAGATTAACTAGCTTTATTTCATTCATGTGCAATTCAATAAGTAGGCCACAAGTCTTTGGACGCTACTTTCTCTCTCATAGTAATATTCAAAAATGTCTTTTTCTCTCTATTGATTTCTCTTCTCTATGTCTCTTTTCTCCCCATTTCTCTCTCTCTCTCTCTCTCTCTCTCTCTCTCTCTCTGTCTCTCTCTCTCTCTCTCTCTCTCTCTCTCTCTCTCTCTCTCTCTATCTCTCTCTTTTTTTAAATATTTTTTTTGCATGTTGTAGGAGGCCTAGACTTTACAGGAATACGTCCAAGTATTAATAGCCAGAGTCAATATATTTCTTTCCTCAGTCTCAGCCACTCTCTTTTTCACTCACATCTCTCTCTCTCTCTCTCTCTCTCTCTCTCTCTCTCTCTCTCTCTCTCTCTCTCTCTCTCTCTCTCTCTCTCTCTCTCTCTCTCTCTCTTTTTTTTTTTTTTTTTGTTTTTTTTTTTTTTTTTTTCCTTTTTTCCCCCCACGGATGGTGTAGGCTTAGATACTGGATGGCTTGTTATAGTAATAGTAATATGTACTACGAGTCAATAATTTCCCCCTCTTTTCTGACTCTCTCTCTCTCTCTCTCTCTCTCTCTCTCTCTCTCTCTCTCTCTCTCTCTCTCTCTTTATATATATATATATATATATATATATATATATATATATATATATATATATATATATATATATATAGGTAGTGGTAACTGGTCTAGAATTGATGAATATGCTTGAAAATTACTACCTTAAAATTTTCCCTAGAGCCTGGAAAAAACCAGGAAAAAGCAGGGAAAAATATTTTCCTGAATCACTTCTAGGCCTGTGTGTCACAGGCGCTGTAAAACCCTTTAAAACAAACAAAATTCCTCCTCCTCCTCCCACAAAAACACTACTACTACTACTAATTCAGAAAAGTGAGTGGAGCAGGCACTTATGTTGGTAACAACAAGATATGAAGTGAGTAGAAAAGTGCCAGAAGACAATAGAGAATAAAAATATTTTTTTTTCGCGGCGGTGGTGGGGTTTGAACCTGCGACCTTATTGGTACGACAACTCCGCCTGGCAGGTGAGAGCGTGGCTCTACCGTGTGAGCTATCCACGAACACAAAAATATTCGTTTCAAACCCAAAGTCATTTCTAGATCCCTCTCTCACCCACTTCTTGAGATCGCCGATTCGTTCACCACCATCGCGAAGTAATTTTGACCAGCAGTTAAGCTTAATAGCCAATATTCTCATCACAAACATATAACATAGAAACGATTGAGACATTGAGTATGCTCCGGTGTATGGGGTGAATTTTTAATTCAGAAAAGTGAGTGGAGCAGGCACTTATGTTGGTAACAACAAGATATGAAGTGAGTAGAAAAGTGCCAGAAGACAATAGAGAATAAAAATATTTTTTTTCGCGGCGGTGGTGGGGTTTGAACCTGCGACCTTATTGGTACGACAACTCCGCCTGGCAGGTGAGAGCGTGGCTCTACCGTGTGAGCTATCCACGAACACAAAAATATTCGTTTCAAACCCAAAGTCATTTCTAGATCCCTCTCTCACCCACTTCTTGAGATCGCCGATTCGTTCACCACCATCGCGAAGTAATTTTGACCAGC
Source organism: Berghia stephanieae (assembly GCF_034508935.2). NCBI lineage: Eukaryota > Metazoa > Mollusca > Gastropoda > Nudibranchia > Aeolidiidae > Berghia > Berghia stephanieae. The sequence goes on from NC_088364.1 coordinate 65,512,082, forward strand.
AGTTAAGCTTAATAGCCAATATTCTCATCACAAACATATAACATAGAAACGATTGAGACATTGAGTATGCTCCGGTGTATGGGGTGAATTTTTAATTCAGAAAAGTGAGTGGAGCAGGCACTTATGTTGGTAACAACAAGATATGAAGTGAGTAGAAAAGTGCCAGAAGACAATAGAGAATAAAAATATTTTTTTTCGCGGCGGTGGTGGGGTTTGAACCTGCGACCTTATTGGTACGACAACTCCGCCTGGCAGGTGAGAGCGTGGCTCTACCGTGTGAGCTATCCACGAACACAAAAATATTCGTTTCAAACCCAAAGTCATTTCTAGATCCCTCTCTCACCCACTTCTTGAGATCGCCGATTCGTTCACCACCATCGCGAAGTAATTTTGACCAGCAGTTAAGCTTAATAGCCAATATTCTCATCACAAACATATAACATAGAAACGATTGAGACATTGAGTATGCTCCGGTGTATGGGGTGAATTTGTAATTCAGAAAAGTGAGTGGAGCAGGCACTTATGTTGGTAACAACAAGATATGAAGTGAGTAGAAAAGTGCCAGAAGACAATAGAGAATAAAAATATTTTTTTCGCGGCGGTGGTGGGGTTTGAACCTGCGACCTTATTGGTACGACAACTCCGCCTGGCAGGTGAGAGCGTGGCTCTACCGTGTGAGCTATCCACGAACACAAAAATATTCGTTTCAAACCCAAAGTCATTTCTAGATCCCTCTCTCACCCACTTCTTGAGATCGCCGATTCGTTCACCACCATCGCGAAGTAATTTTGACCAGCAGTTAAGCTTAATAGCCAATATTCTCATCACAAACATATAACATAGAAACGATTGAGACATTGAGTATGCTCCGGTGTATGGGGTGAATTTTTAATTCAGAAAAGTGAGTGGAGCAGGCACTTATGTTGGTAACAACAAGATATGAAGTGAGTAGAAAAGTGCCAGAAGACAATAGAGAATAAAAATATTTTTTTTCGCGGCGGTGGTGGGGTTTGAACCTGCGACCTTATTGGTACGACAACTCCGCCTGGCAGGTGAGAGCGTGGCTCTACCGTGTGAGCTATCCACGAACACAAAAATATTCGTTTCAAACCCAAAGTCATTTCTAGATCCCTCTCTCACCCACTTCTTGAGATCGCCGATTCGTTCACCACCATCGCGAAGTAATTTTGACCAGCAGTTAAGCTTAATAGCCAATATTCTCATCACAAACATATAACATAGAAACGATTGAGACATTGAGTATGCTCCGGTGTATGGGGTGAATTTTTAATTCAGAAAAGTGAGTGGAGCAGGCACTTATGTTGGTAACAACAAGATATGAAGATATTCTCTATTGTCTTCTGGCACTTTTCTACTCACTTCATATCTTGTTGTTACCAACATAAGTGCCTGCTCCACTCACTTTTCTGAATTAAAAATTCACCCCATACACCGGAGCATACTCAATGTCTCAATCGTTTCTATGTTATATGTTTGTGATGAGAATATTGGCTATTAAGCTTAACTGCTGGTCTAAATTACTTCGCGATGGTGGTGAACGAATCGGCGATCTCAAGAAGTGGGTGAGAGAGGGATCTAGAAATGACTTTGGGTTTGAAACGAATATTTTTGTGTTCGTGGATAGCTCACACGGTAGAGCCACGCTCTCACCTGCCAGGCGGAGTTGTCGTACCAATAAGGTCGCAGGTTCAAACCCCACCACCGCCGCGGAAAAAAAATATTTTTATTCTCTATTGTCTTCTGGCACTTTTCTACTCACTTCATATCTTGTTACTACTACTACTACTACTACTACTACTACTACTACTACTACTACTACTACTACTACTACTACTACTACTATACCACTAGTACTACTACAACACACACAGTATTATTATTATCATTATTATTACTACTTCTACTACTACTACTACTACTACTACTACTACTACTACTACTACTACTACTACTACTACTACTACTACTACTACTACTACTACTACTACTACTACTACTACTATACTACTACTACTACTACTACTACTACTACTTCTATCACCACATAATATCACATTTTCCAAGATTTTGTGTTTACTTGCTTACACTTACATTTATACCTTGGTTTTTATTAATGCATATCAGCCAAGATTCGTCAAAAAAAAGCTGCGTTCCCATTGGTTCAGGCAGGAATCGTTTTTATAAACTTTTGAGTACTCATACTCGGTATTTTTAGTATCAGATATCAACGAAAACTGCCGAAAATCGCCAAAATGATGTCGTTATTCGGAGGTTTTATCAAAAAGTGCGTCGTTATTTGGAGGTTATTTTTACTGATCTTAAATAGAAAAAAAAATCGGGACCACGGGTCAATGTCGTTATCAGGAGGTTGTCGTTATTCGGAGGTGTCGTAATCGGGAGGTTCCACTGTATAAAATTAAAATTTTACATTAGTCCCATTCATTAGTTTGTCGTTTTATAAATTGACAAAATTTTTTTTTTATTTACAAATATATTTTCTTTGAAATTACAGAAGTCCATTTTAGTAGACCCAATTTTATATTCATACGTATTATATAAAATTTATTTAATTGTATGATTATTATCGAAAGCGTTAAATTATTTCATCGAATCTACATTTTTATACCATATTATTTAACTTGGAATTTGTACATGATTAATATAGTTACTAACTATAATGGAGTACTGTACACTGTTTACACAATAAAAATTGTTGTGGCTGTATTAGGCCAAGAACACAATTACAAGACTTCAAATTGATATTAGGCTGCTAAAAGCTGTGGACGGTAAAAAGTAATAAACAAAAATGAATATAACAGCTTCAAAAAAGAGCAAAATAACAAACACGGAACGTTTCGGGTTCAAAACCCTTCTTCAGCCAACATCAAAAAAAAACAATAAAGACATAAATACATTACTAAATTACAGATAGAGATAATATATTCATTTTTGTTTATTACTTTTTACAAGACTTCACCAATGTTTTCTATGAAAGGTGATGGAGGATGTATACACTGTGACTCTTTGCCTCAATTTGGTTTTATACGAAGTGCACATACATTGCAGGTCTGATAACCAAACACATTTTACTACTCGACTTATAACATTGTTGTAATGGACTAAACGTTTGCATTGATTTGATAGTATATTTTTATTACAATTACAATGAACACATAATTATTTGGATTATCAGACCTGCATAATAATCGTAGGAGGTCACGTGCTGCATCTTCTATCACCGTTTATCTGTTTCCGAGTTGCTTTCTGTCTTGGTCTCGGAATGGGATTATAGTCCACTCCGGATAATCGCAACACATTGGGATCAGCAAAATTATTGCGATTAACCGAAGTTGAGTTTCCAGTTCACATTGGCAACATTTTAAACACATAAGGTAAACTCAAACTAGTTTTTGCAAACATTGTTTCTAGTCCATACATACAACAATTTGATTGAAACAAGAATCATATAACAGGCTTTTGTAGAGTTTGGCAAGCAAAAACAACTTTGATGCAAGCCAACATCTTATTCAGATTGGATTCACTTTCAATCTATTATTCTCAACATTTGTAAGAGTAAGAGATTAGCCGTGATGAGAGACACTAAGCTCTCACCAAACCCACTGGTCACAATACACAGTTGTCAATCCCAAAACAAAGGATATCACTCAGTCTCTCTTTACAACTGTCATTATCTGCCTATTGTCAAGACTAAGCCCAGCCCCCTCGACTTCTATTTAATTGTCACTGATGACCTCACAAACACATACTTCAAAGCCCCGCCCTCTATTGTCTCTAATAGATGGTGACACACTACTGTAGCATTAAGCCCCACCCAATCTCGATTCTTCAACCTGTCATGATTTCACCGATGAGATTAACCGAAGCTTGTTGCAATTAACCAGTGACTTTTATATAGAATTAATTCCGTTTCTTGGGAAATGTTGCGATTAACCTTAAGTTGCAATTATCCGGAGTGGACTGTACTTAGATTTGATCTAGTCTTGACTGGGAGGGAAACAGTCAAATGTATAGCTAAAGTTTTGGGAGATGATTTTTTTTGTTGTGAATACTCTCTCTGGTATGTACTGTTTCATTTTCTGTTTTGAATATATATACAATAATTGTTTGTAAACATTTGAGTGAATTCCTCTAAATGGGGACGTTTGCTTGCTTCTGGATGAGAATCTTAGGTGATCTCAAACTAATAACACTGGTAGAGTGCTCTTGAAATCTACACCTGTTCCCTGTTTGAACCATTCCCCTTTGTCTTATTTTTTCTTGCGTACTTTCAATTGTAAATCTAGAACTTTTTTGACTATCCCATTTTATTATTTTTTTTCTTGGCGCTGATTTGACCTAAAATGTCGCAAGCGCCATAAAACCGTTAATTAAAACATACATAATTATCGTACGTCTGTCTTATATGATGGGGAGAAAAAATGAGCTTTTATTTAGCCCAGTATCCATTAAATGGAGTCCCAAGCCACCAACAATACTTAACATGTAGAAAATATAATTACAGATGTGCCTGTTACTACGGAAATTTCGTAGAACTACTGATTTTTGGCTCCAAACAGACAATTATATAAAGATCTTTGTTTCAATAAAACTTCTTGAAAACAAAGTTTTGTTGCTGTAACTAGACTACAAGGGAGTTCAAAGCAGTGTTTTAACACATTAATGACAAGTTGGTAATTTTTACTAGCAGTTCTAGTGTCTGGTATGTTAAACCCCTGGAAACTTCGATTTTTTTCAAGTCCAGGTAGGCTGGTCTGTAATTAGAGAACTTTTTCCAAGGACTCATGCTGCCCACATCAAAATTCAAATCTTCAACTACAAGTCACATACCAAATGTAACAACAAAATTTGACCTTTATCCCTGGGTGGGTTCCTGACATCCCATAGTGGGCAGGGAGGTACTATGTCTTCTACCCCCTATATCTGTTTTCCAACATGCTTTCTGTCTTTGTCTTGGAATGAGATTACTTAGTTTTGTCCTGGCCCTGGCTGAGAGGGAAACAGCCAAATGTATAGATAGTATGCGCTTGGCTAAGGAGTTCACAACATTGCCATCAGGAAGTATAACGGACCAACACACTCAACTATGTGTAACCTTGAACGTTTATAGTCTGTTAAAACAGTTGAGTGAGAATTAATCATAAATGCGGATGGCAAAAAAACAATAACAAAGACTAAGACCTGAGTGACGTCAACTTCGAACTATCTACTGTATAGTTAGTTTTGGGAGATGATATTTTTTCCCTTGTAAATCATCTCTCTGTTGTGCAATGTATTATGTTTTTTTTAAACATGTTATACAGTAGAATTACTTTAAACCGAAATTTTGGGGACCTTCTAAACCATTTCGGTTTAAAGACATTTTGGTTTAAAGCAAGTTCCTGTTTTGCAATGTTTTTCAAGGGTAGTAACTATTTAAGGATTTTGCTCATTTTATCGTATCATGGGTTTCCCGTTAAATGGAGTTGTTGAATAAATGCCGTCTTCGTAACCATTAATTTGTTTGTTTTTTTTCTGGTGTGTTTTAAAATATTTTTGGGGTTTTCGTTTTCAATTCAAAATTGTTGAAAGAGTTGAGTTCGGGATGCCGTGTATTTTACATATCTCCTTCTTGATCAACTTTTTTTTCATCGACTTACATAGTATTTTGATTTTAACTCAAACGTGTAAGCACAGTGCTTTCTTTTAGACATCTTTAAGTAAAATGCAAAGCTAAAATAAGATCGAAATTCTTGTGCAATAATTGATAATGAATGATGCGCAACTACTCGGAGGTGAAGTGAAATGGAATGAAAAGGCGTGTCGATGCTCAGCTGTCTTTTGTTGAAAAGGCATTAGGTTCAAGGCCTAATTACATAGAAGCCCCCCCCCCCCTCTCACACACACATTTAAACAAAGTGGAAATGAAATGGCATGTCAATGGTAAGTTGTCTACCCCCCCCCCCCCCCATCTTATCGTCGTGTTGCAAATCCAGTCAGTTCCAAAGCATCAACACAGAGCGAGAACATCTCGCTTGCGTGATTCTACACCCAACTCCTCCTCTTTCCTTATTTTTCGCCTGCCAGTCACCCGCTGTCTTCCAGTCTGTGCGATTGTGGTGTTGGCCAAGCCCAAGTGCAGTGATTGAAGTGTTTGCCGTGTATTTTACATATCTCCTTCTTGATCAACTTTTTTTTCATCGACTTCACATAGTATTTTGATTTTAAACTCAAACGTGTAAGCACAGTGCTTTCTTTTAGACATCTTTTAGTAAAATGCAAAGCTAAAATAAGATCGAAAATTCTTGTGCAATAATTGATAATGAATGATGCGCAACTACTCGGAGGTGAAGTGAAATGGAAATGAAAAGGCGTGTCGATGCTCAGCTGTCTTTTGTTGAAAAGGCATTAGGTTCAAAGGCCTAATTACATAGAAGCCCCCCCCCCCTCTCACACACACATTTAAACAAAGTGGAAATGAAATGGCATGTCAATGGTAAGTTGTCTACCACCCCCCCCCCCCCGCCCCCCCATCCTTATCGTCGTGTTGCAAATCCAGTCAGTTCCAAAGCATCAACACATGAGCGAGAACATCTCGCTTGCGTGATTCTACACCCCAACTCCTCCTCTTTCCTTATTTTTCGCCTGCCAGTCACCCGCTGTCTTCCAGTCTGTGCGATTGTGGTGTTGGCCAAGCCCAAGTGCAGTGATTGAAGTGTTTGCCTCCCCCCCCCCCCCACCCACCCACCCACCCATCACCCTCATCTTATACTTACGCTCTGTATCGCCGGGCATTATTACGGGTGGCCTCCTTCCCGATTTTTGAAGAAAATTTTAGAGAGAAAAAGGGAAGGTGCTCTCAAGTTGTTTCGGTTTAAAGAAAGTCCTGCTTAGAAGTATTTCGGTTCATCGTAAGAATTAGTACAAAGATAATGAAGAAACTAGTACAATTTATTAAATTCTTTGCGGTTTAAGGTATTTTTCGGTTTAGCTTCTTTCGGTTTAAAGTAATTTTACTGTATATGATTTGTAAACATTTGAGTGTGTTCCTATCTGTGCTTAACGTCAGAATGAGACATTTAGGTGATGTCAAACTAAGTACTTTGTAACGTCAGAAAGAGACATTTAGGTGATGTCAAACTAAGTACTTTGATAGTGTGCTCTTGGAATCCACATTCCTATTTGAACCATTCACTTTGTCTTACCTTTTCTTGGGTGCTTTAATTGCAATTCTAAAACTTATTACTATCCCATTTTCTTCCTTTTTACTGGCGCTAATATTACCTAAACGTGTTGCAATCGCCATAAAACCCTTTAAAACAAACAGCAATGACCCGTATCCCAAAAAATCGGCGTGTTTAGAATTTTCCCCCTTTTTTGCTATTTTTTTTTTTTTTTTGTTTTGTTTTGTTTTGTTTTTTTATCATGATGCTGGTTCCGACAAATCATCCTGAGAATAAAGCCCTTAGAGCCAGTTAATCCCCCTTTTATAGCCATAATTTAATAATACTGCCGTTGTTATAGCAATTGCTTGCTTCTTTTGGGGAAAGAATGCTAGACTATCACAAAAGTGAGTGGAGCAGGCACTTATGTTGGTAACAACAAGATATGAAGTGAGTAGAAAAGTGCCAGAAGACAATAGAGAATAAATTATTTTTTTTTTTTTCGCGGCGGTGGTGGGGTTTGAACCTGCGACCTTATTGGTACGACAACTCCGCCTGGCAGGTGAGAGCGTGGCTCTACCGTGTGAGCTATCCACGAACACAAAAATATTCGTTTCAAACTCAAAGTCATTTCTAGATCCCTCTCTCACCCACTTCTTGAGACCGCCGATTCGTTCACCACCATCGCGAAGTAATTTTGACCAGCAGTTAAGCTTAATAGCCAATATTCTCATCACAAACATATAACATAGAAACGATTGAGACATTGAGTATGCTCCGGTGTATGGGGTGAATTTTTAATTCAGAAAAGTGAGTGGAGCAGGCACTTATGTTGGTAACAACAAGATATGAAGTGAGTAGAAAAGTGCCAGAAGACAATAGCGAATAAAATTATTTATTTTTATTTTTTTCTCCTAAGTGCCTGCTCCACTCACTTTTCTGAATAAAAAATTCACCCCATACACCGGAGCATACTCAATGTCTCAATCGTTTCTATGTTATATGTTTGTGATGAGAATATTGGCTATTAAGCTTAACTGCTGGTCAAAATTACTTCGCGATGGTGGTGAACGAATCGGCGGTCTCAAGAAGTGGGTGAGAGAGGGATCTAGAAATGACTTTGAGTTTGAAACGAATATTTTTGTGTTCGTGGATAGCTCACACGGTAGAGCCACGCTCTCACCTGCCAGGCGGAGTTGTCGTACCAATAAGGTCGCAGGTTCAAACCCCACCACCGCCGCGAAAAAAAAAAAAAAAAAATTTATTCTCTATTGTCTTCTGGCACTTTTCTACTCACTTCATATCTTGTTGTTACCAACATAAGTGCCTGCTCCACTCACTTTTCTGAATTAAAAATTCACCCCATACACCGGAGCATACTCAATGTCTCAATCGTTTCTATGTTATATGTTTGTGATGAGAATATTGGCTATTAAGCTTAACTGCTGGTCAAAATTACTTCGCGATGGTGGTGAACGAATCGGCGGTCTCAAGTAGTGGGTGAGAGAGGGATCTAGAAATGACTTTGAGTTTGAAACGAATATTTTTGTGTTCGTGGATAGCTCACACGGTAGAGCCACGCTCTCACCTGCCAGGCGGAGTTGTCGTACCAATAAGGTCGCAGGTTCAAACCCCACCACCGCCGCGAAAAAAAAAAAAAAAAAAATATTATTCTCTATTGTCTTCTGGCACTTTTCTACTCACTTCATATCTTGTTGTAGACTATCACAAATACTTTTCACCAGATTTAACAGATACAAATCACTGCGGGTCCCTCCTCGCGTGAAGCTAGTGCTCTACAAAGTGGGACTATGGGATGTTGAAATCAGCCGAGAGTGAAGCCAGGACTGAATATGGACTCCAATGAGTAGACCTGAGGCTATGGGAGGTGGACACCACTGGGGAGTGAACCCGGGACTATGGGAGGTGGACACCACTGGGGAGTGAACCCGGGACTATGGGAGGTGGACACAATAAGTGGGAACATATTGTTCCTGGAATGTGATGTTTTATCCATAGAATATCCCTGAAATTTGAGATTGAGGGTAGGCATGCCTGCAACAGCTTTGTTGGGGAGGATTTTAAAAAATTTTATTAGATTTTTGTAATGATAATTTTTTAGTTGATCTCTATCTATCAATTACTCAGGCCCACAACGCTTTTCTATTTCTTGAATGTATTGTCAGTTTTTACGAAAATCAATCGCAATTGTTTTTTTGCAAACTTTGTTGGGATTTTTTTGCTTGCAACAATTTGGGAATTTGGTTTCAAAATTTTGGATTTTATTTTGCAAAAAACCGCCTTGTCAGCCAAGAGGACACTCAGCAAGTGACTTCCTGCCCCTTATGGGAAGTAAAAAATCCACTCAGGATGGGGGAAATGAGAGATCTACACCTATACTGACACCACAAGCTCCCAAAAAAAAAACCCAGTAAAATAAAAGGGACTTGCTCAGCTAAGAGATATTTCCCGGGTTCTACTTTTACTGTGCTCGCAACATCTCAAAGTATGTTTTTAAGTTTTTTGTTTTTAAGGGTTTTACGGCGCTTGCAACACATTTAGGTTATATCAGCGCCAGTAAAAAGGAAGAAAATGGGATAGTAAAAAGTTCTAGAATTACAATTGAAGCATCCAAGAGAAAGTAAGACAAAGGGGAACTGGGAACAAATAGGGATCGGATGTAGATTCCAAGAGCATATCACCAATGTACTTAGTTTGAGATCACCTATAAGTCTCATCCGGACACAAGAACAAAATCCAACAAAGAGGAACACACTCAAATATAACAAATATACTAATACATAACAGAGAGATGATTTACAAGGAAATGTCTGTCTGTTTGTTGCTTTAGGTCTCTTCCAACACAATTGAGGTTATATGAGAGACCGCTGAAACAAAAAAACAAGCAATCTAACAAAAATAGTACAAATGTAAATCAAAATCATAACCTAAAGATATCATAAGATAAATTATAAATAACCAAGAACAAACAGGCAGAAGATTTACAGAAAAAAAAATATCCCCTGTCAAAAATACAATCACAAACCAAAGAAGCAGGATAGGCTAGTAAAGAGAAGAAGAAACGACATCACTATAGGATCGTACACCCATGCGAACATCATAGGTATCTGATTCAAGGGTGATGCTCCCATCCAACCACCCGCATTTACAAGGAAAAAAAATATCATCTCCCAAAACAATAACTATGCATTTGACTGTTTCCCTCCCAACCAGGACTCCGACCAGGGCCAGGAAAAAAACTAAGTAATCTCATTCCAAGACAAAGACAGAAAGCATGTTGGAAAACAGATATAAGGGGATAGAAGACACAGTGTGTACCTCCCTGCCCGCTATGGGAGGTCAGGATCCCCACCCAGCATCTCAAAGTATCTGCAGTCCTCAAATATATGAGAAAAGGAAGATAATATACAATAGGACAGTATATTTTTCCAGAGATCAAAGCCTGTACTCAATTACAAGTGACCGAGAAAAAAAGAGACCTAGGGGTATTGTACAAGTAAATCACAACACCAATCTACCTCTGTTCCCACGGCAAGACTTAATGGCACTGGATTCTTGCAAACAGGAAGACGTTCCGATAGTGTTTGTTTCGTTTTAAAGGGTATTACGGCGCTTGCAACATCATTAAGGTCATATCAGCGCCAGTAAAAAAGGAAGAAAATTGGATCGTAAAAAGTTCTAGAATTACAATTAAATCACCCAAGAAAAGGTAAGACAAAGGGGAATTGGTTCAAATAGGAAACAAGATGTAGATTCCAAGAGTACACTATCAAAGTACTTAGTTTGAGATCAACTAAAAGTCTCATCCAGACACAAGCTTAGGTCCCAACCAAAAGAGATACACTCAAATGTTTACAAATCATTATATAGTATGTAAAGAAAACAATACAGTGCATAGCAGAGACGATTTACTAATTTACAAGGAAAAAAATATCATCTCCCATAACTGTATACATTTGACTGTTTCCCTCCCAGCTAGGGTATCCGGCCAGGGCCTGGACAAAACCAAGTAATTTCATTCCAAGACAAAGACAGAAAGCATGTTGGAAAACAGAAAAAGGGGGATAGAAGATGCTGTATGTAAGTGCCTCCATGCCCACAATGGGAGGTAAGGAACCCCACCCAGGCTCCGATAGTTCTTAACATACTACTAAAACTAAAATAGTCACTTGGTGATTGACCAGTAACAGGTAAAAATATATCATTTTTGAATAGCATTCATTCCTATCAGATATTTCCATTACAGATAGTTCTCAAACCAGAGCCTAGACAAAAAGCATGTCGCCTCACCCAAAAATCTACCCAAACTATCCAGACACTTGCCCACATAAGTCAGGGCTTCTTTCACTCCAGAACAGGAAGCCCTCGGGATAAAAATAGATTTAGTGGGAAAGTGAAAGAGACAGCAAGCACCGCTCCCGGTAAAGAGTGTAAATTAAGCCAGTAGCAAAAAACTGGTGATCGCCATTTAGAATCAAAACAGTTGATGAAGTTGCACTTGAAAATGTGAAATTCAATAAATATTCATTCAGTGCTTTATTTAGACCTCTATAGGTGAAAGGGGTTCCGTGGTGGTATGTATGTAGCTAAACAGGATAACAAGAGAGATAATTCAACTTTTACAGTTCTATGACAATCAGCAATTTTCTGTCAATGCTCAATCTACCACACAAAAGGCAAAGGCAGGCTCTTTGTAATTCACCCCAAACATAAGACAATAAATAATATTTTTTTTTAAAAACAAAAAACACAAGCAATAGATTTTTGTTCAGTTTATTAAGTTAATAGTGAATCAAAACGTTCTTTCAGGGAATAGTTTCCAACCACTTCTTTTCACATAAATTACCAAGTACGTATTAAATCTGAACCAATCATCCCATCACGATATTATGTTTATGAAACATATTCGCTAAGACCTTAACAACATTTCTGCTTGGTAGATATCTTTATACAATAAAGGATTACAGGATAACACCAAGATGAAAAGCTACACATTATTATACAGTCCATCAACCAACATTGTTATTTACTTCAGAATTGGATTGATAAAAATACTAAAATAAACAAATGACCAAACTGATTTCTTTAAAAAAGGTAAAACAACCAAGATATTTTCAACTACCATCGCATAAAAACGTAAAACATATACACGTCACACACGCCCACTTGTACTACAAAGATAAAAAACAGGTGGAAGGTGGGACCTACATACCAGTCCTCCACAGAGACAGAACAAAAACTTTATAATTAATAAAATTAATAATATCACATTTACAATTCAACTGGATAGATTTTGTCATATTAAAAAAAGTCATAATAATAATAAGAAGAAGAAGAAGAAGAAATGAATAATGATAATAAAAACATTCTATCAACAATGGTGAGTAAAATGTATTACAAAAGGATTTTAGAGACACTGGTTAGAGAAGTACTGATTACACAATTTACAAAATGTTTTGTTTTTATTAACATCTGTAATCAGTAGGACAAAAATGGCAAGTTTGCATATTTGTCATAAAGATCAAATCCTATTAAATCCTATCTTATTATGGCTTAATTAATGTTCAAAGCCAAAAGATCTTAAAAGGTTCAATATTCATATATAATCAAACTCAACTGGTTCAGTATTTATGGATACAAAAAAAATAAACAAACAACAAAACAAAAATTGTGACAAGAGTTTTATCAATAATCTTAATCAGGTTCGATGATAAATGCCAGATTGATTATTGGTTGTTTTATCTATCTCGGGGGCCGAGGCCATCTTCCTGGTGGACCATCAAAGAGTGGCCTAGGTGGTCCATGTGGACCCCTGGGGCCAAATCTGGGCGGCGGCCTATTCCATGGTCCACCTGGTCCTCTTGGAGGTCCTCGTGGAGGGCCACCCATTGGGCCTCTTGGGTGCGGCGGGCCATTCATCGGTCCTGGTGGTCCTCCCATCCGTGGTCCTCTTGGTCCCATTGGAGGTCCTCTTGGGTGACGCATTCCCATTCCATGTGGAGGTCCGGGTGGTCCACCACCTGGCATTCCCATTGGCCCACCACCTGGCATTCCCATTGGTCCACCATGAGGAGGCGGTGGGCCGTGGAACCTTCCACCCATCATTCCTGGTCCTCTAGGACAGAATGGGGGTCCACTAGGGCCGCCCGGACCACCAAAGTGTCCCTCTGCTTCAGGAGTACCGGGTGTGGGGAACAGGCCTGGTTTCCCAGGTCCTCCACGCATGTTCGGTGGGGCATTGCTGTGGTCTCCATCATCTTTATCTCCTGGCTTAGAATCCTCTGGGAGACCTTTGTCATCAAGCTGGATGAGCGGTTTGGGTGTTGGACGCTTGTTACTCTGGTCATCTTTTTCTGGAGAGAATGAAGCATCTGCGGATTTCCCTGCAGCTGCAGCAGCACCTCCATCATGCAAACCTGGTGGTTTAAAAGGTGGTTGCATTCCCAAGGCACCAGGAGCTCTAAATTGACCTGGGCCGGATTGACCTTTCAATCCTGGTATCAAAGGCCGAGGACCTGGACCTTGGCCCAAAAGCCCATCTCCTGAACTGCTGACTGGGGGTTTGATATCTGGGAGAGAGGATGCAGGGGTCTGTTGCTGCTGTTCACCGGAGTTATCTGGGAACTCTTTCTTTATGTTATTCATAAGAAGAGGAGGTGGACGACTGAAGTTCATATCAAATGATGATGAAGTTTTGCTGGAAGAGGCACCGGCATTTGCAGGACGATTAGAAGATTGACTGCCAGGGACAGAGAATGGTAGGCGAGGTGAAGCAAATGAATTGGGCGCTGAAAACCCAGGAGGGGGTTGATTGAAAATGCTTTGAGATGAACTGACAACAGAGGGGATGTTGAAAAGACTTGAAGGTTCACTCTTAATTTGAGGTATATCTGATGTTGAAGACGTGTCATCTGGAGAGTCCCATTTGGATTTACGCCTCCTTTGTCGGTCACCACCTCCACTGCTGTTTCTCTGAGAGGAGTCTGAATTGGTGTAATCTTGCCGATCTGGACTGGAGGAATACTGATTCCAAGGAGATGAACTACGATGGTGGGAGGAACTGGACGAGTCTCTGCTATATCCATCTCTTCTGTCAGACCCTCTATTTCTGTCTCGACTGTAGGAAGAGGATGAACCATAATCTCTATCTCTGTGCCTGTCTCCCCGGTCTCTATCGCGATCCCTATCCCTTTCTCGGTCTCTATCCCGCTCTCGATCTTGGTCTCTATCTCTGTGATGATAATCCCTGCTACGCTTACTAGAATCTCTGTTATTAGCACTGCTGCTGCTTGTATTATCATCTTGATTATCATTCTGCCAGTCAGGGGGCCATGAAGTACTGGGTTGTTTGTCCTGCCACGATTTGCTGCTAGATTCTGCTGAAGAGGATGGTGGCCATTGTTGCTGTTGCTGTTCTGCAAGCTGTTGCTGCAGACCTTGCAGGGCTGCCTGACGCTGAGCATCTTGACTAGCTGAAGAAGATGGGTCATAACCGGGAGGTGGTGCACCATACAGACGTTGTCCAGGGGTTGTGGCTGAGGGACTACCTTGATATTTGCTGGGGTCAACAAGAATCTGACCCTGAGCTGCTGCAGCAGCGGTGGCATGAGCCAGTTGTACATGCTGAGCATATGCCTGAGCTTGGGCTTGAGCTTGTGCATGAGCCTGGGCCTGGGCTTGGGCTTGGGCTTGAACTTGGGCTGCTAGACTTGGTTGAGCTGATTGAGAGTCTTGACCTTGACCTACTTTAGTTACAGCAGCACCTGGTGTCAAACCTAGGCCAGCTGCTGCTAACTCATGAGATGCTGGATGTGGCATGCCAGGGGGAAGAAAAGCCAGCTGAACTCCTGGAGGTAAAGAGTGGGCGCCAAGTGGGGGTGCTCCTAAGAGACCAGGTTGAAGTGCAGCTGGGTGAGATGGGACAAGAGTTTGAGGATAGCCAGGTGGAAGAGCCGCACTACTATTCCCATTGGCGACAACAGCACCAGGAGGCCACTGTGCAGCTGTCACTGAAGCACCTGCAGCTGTCACTAATGCACCAGGCCCCAACTCCTCTTTGACTTTTGTTGGATCAGGCCAGCCAGCTGGTCTACCAGCAACAGCAAGGGCTGCCATATGAGGTGGTAGAGCCCCAACTACTTGATGCTGCTGTTGTTGTTGTTGCTGATGCTGCTGCTGTCTATCTTCCTCTTCATACTGTTGTTTGAGTAGATCTAATGCACTTCCAGGATCACCTCTGATCCGCTTGGAATCTTCCCTATCATCGTAACCGGAGGAATTGCGCTTTAGGCCCCCATCTTGACCAAATCGGCCTGAATCCTGAGACTGATTAGAGTAGCCACCAAACTGTCGACCTCTCTGTTCCTGTAAAATGAAAATAATGAAGGATTAAAATTTAATTTGATATTGAAATTATGCAAACAATCTGGTTTCAGGCTTTTGTTCGGACTCATTAGTCCACCTGGCAACAATAAAGTTAGTTTCTCTAGCATAAATCAAACAATGTTAATTTACACTTGCTTGGCATCCTTAGGATAGTTCTACAATCAAAGACAGGGTTTCCTCGACCTCATTCGATTGTTCTTATTTTTTTCTCTATCATTTCATTCTATTCCTTCCTCGAACTAATCTTTATCTCAAACACGGTTTCCCCCTCGAACTTATTTCACCTAACCAATGTAAAGAGAAAATTAGAATAATTCAAGGGTTTTTTAATGCGACTAGTGATTTCGACCACTGATGATTTACTATAACATTGATCGTTACGTCTATGTGTACCTATCTACACTGCAGGTGTGTGTATACACCATGATACACTTGCAGACATATATGGCCACTCACACACTCCATCACCGTTTCGCACAACCGACACTTCTCTGCTTTTTGTCATGTCATGACTTGCTAATGGTTGTCTACGACGGTAAATGAAAGTTGTGATACCCCCCCCCCCCCACACACACACACACACATCCAAACCCCTTGTAACATGCCATGTATATAATTGTCTCCCTCAACATATCATAAATAAAAAAGTTCCCTTTATTCATCCTCAAGCAGAGATTTGTCTAAGGGTCTATTCAAAGGGAAGAATGGAATAACCCAAGTGTCAGTCGCAACTCAGCGGCACAAATTGAGCTAGGGAGAGGTGGCTTGCTTATGGCCACATAATGCAGTGAATATTCAAATTTAGATATCTTTCGGGTACAAATCAAAGACAAAACCACTGAGCCACACTGCCCCCACCCTCCCCCTCTCCATCAAGTCATTTTGACCTGGCAGTTTGCTGGAATGTATTGCAAAGTTCTTTCTACCAGATCTACTGAGCCTAGTGTGTAAAGGGCCCAAGGATACAATGAGAGAGATTATGCAATCATTATCACCCTTAGTCACTTAGTCCCTCACTTTGTTACAAAGCATCATTCTGCTTAACCATCGACATCACAATAATAAACCATATATATGAAAAAAACTTTTGGACAAGCAAGTTTCATTAAAATTCGTACCTGTGGTCTTCTGTTGTTTCCATCAGTTCGTGGTTTGGATTTTCCTTCATTGTTGTATCTGAAATTTAAAAAGTTATAAAATTGTGATACCATGATAAGCACTACACAAAAAAAATCAAGGATATCAACTTTATATTTATTTACTGCATAGATTCTTTTTTTTTTTAAATTTTAAACAAACAAAATAAAATCACACGACAATAGACAAGAAACAAAAACAGATTTGCCACAGAAGCTTAAACAACAAATCCATACAACAGATATTAATTTGTATCAATGGAAATGCTAATTTAAAAAAAACAATTATGTGATTGAACAGATGTATCATTACTCACTCTGAGACAAATTATCATTGTCATTATGATTATCATTATTTTAATTATTACAATTATTATAAGTACTTTTATCATCATCATCATCATTTTTATGAATATTACTATCATCATTATTGTTATTGTTGTTATTATTATTATTATCATTATTATTATCAATTATTTTTATTATTACAATTATGATCATCTAAAACATATGAAAATATCAGTTTTTATATAAAATAGCAATCTTAAAAATGACTTTTTCTTTACAATGTAAAGCAGAATGAAATAAATATATAACAATGTCTTACGATCTGACAAGCTGAGACACTATGTCTTTTTGCAGTTCCACATAGTCAATTCTGTCAAACAAGTTGTCTCTGTCTTCTGGCAGTGAGAAATTAGCTTTCATTTCTAGTACAGCCGATTCTGGCACTATTTTTCCTGAAAATAAAAAATATATATGAAAAGGTGAATAGTTTGTTTTTAAGGGTTTTACGGCGTTTGCAACACATTAAGGTTATATCAGCGCCAGTAAAAAGGAAGAAAATGGGATAGTAAAAAGTTCTAGAATTACAATTAAAGCACCCAAGAAAAGGTAAGGCAAAGGGGCATTGGTTCAAATAGGAAACAGATGTAGTCCAAGAGCACACTATCAAAGTACTTAGTTTGAGATCACTTAAAAGTCTCATCCAGACACAAGCAAAGGTCCCCACTAAGAGGAATACACTCAAATGTTTACATATCATATTATATAATATGCAAACAAAACATAATACAATGCATAACAGAGAGATGATTTACAAGGAAAAAATATCATCTCCCAAAACTGTAACTATACATTCGACTGTTTCCCTCCCAGCCAAGGAACTCTGGCCAGGGTCAGGACAAAACTAAGTATCTCATTCCAAGACAACGACAGGAAACAATTGGGAAACGGGTATGGGGGGATACAAGACACAGCATGTACCTCCCTGCCCACTATGGGAGGTCAGGATCCCCACCTAGAAATTCAGTTATCATTTATCTGAATGATAAAAATCTCTTTTTGAGATGCTGTAGAGGAAAAAAATAAAAAAATAAAAATTACCATCTTCCACAGTACGCTTCTTGGACCTTCTCTCCAGCTCAGGGTCATCAGGTTGGAGGACAGCTGCTATACGATAAAAGCCTGTGAAATTTTTCATCTTTCTGCGTCTTGCTGAACCATAAACGTTAGTTTGATCCAATATGTAGTTGCGTTTCCGCTTGGCAGCTGAAATAAATTACGTTTTTACAGCAATCATTACATGTAACTCTTAAAATCAAACAAACATACAAAAAAAACCCCAAAAAAACTACAAGACTTAATGGTTGTTAGTATCATTTTAAACTCTTATTTATTTATCATGTCTAACTGATTGAATTCGAATTGCTTTTATGAATTACAGTACTGACTGTACTGATATCACATTAATTATTTTATGATGAGCCATCTATTTTAAATTATTTCTGTAACAATTGAATGGGTATGTTCTCCAATATGGTATGTAATTGACTTTGAAATTGTATACATGTTGGTACCAGGAAATGAGTGTGTGTGTGAACTTTCGAACATTGTGAATCAAACAAAAAATTGCATTTATGGACAATAAATAAAGATCATATTATTATTATAATTATGATTATAATTATTATTATTATCATTATTATATGCCCATTCATAAGGAAAGTCATCAATCTAAGAAAATAACAAAAACAAAACCTTAATTAGTAATGAGGATTTATCTATACATATAGGTAATTTCTCAGAGCAATAGCTTTTTATAGTAATGCTGATCTTCAATCCAGTAAAGAATTCACATACAGTGGGAGAACTACAATTCAGCTTTCACTTCTAATATAACACTCTTCTTCAGCCTTTAAAAGGCTGCTGGTCCTCGAAATTGCTTTGAGCAATAAGATTTCTTTTCTACAGAGCTTACACTTACATGCATGCATGGTAAAGACCATACTCTTAAGTTCAGTGTGATTTATTAATTATTTTTTTTTAATTTAAAAGATATGAAACGACATGCAGCCTACTATGAGTTGGAACAATTCTATAAAACAGACAACAGCTCTACACCAGGAATAACTTCTTAATTAATGCTCATCTCTGATAGAATGAGGAAGTATGTGCAAAATACCTTTCCCACAAGGGAGTCTGATCCCCACGATGAACCCTTAAACCTAATTGTGTAGTGAGTTTAAGATCATAACTCTACACCACAGCCACATATTTTTTTTAAAAGTCCTATTAGATTTACTTTGATTTATACCATTTCTTTCTTTCCCCCCTCCCAGCATTCAACCCACCCCACTCTTGACAAGCTTTAATTTTTACCTTGATTAGCCTCTTAATCAATACACATTTCAAAATATACTTTATATTTGTATTTATTATGTCTTTCCTTTCCCATTCTAATAAGCTTTTACTCATACCTTGAATTTGCCTTGTAATTAAAACAAATATTTATACAAAACGGAAACAATGTACTTTAATCTTATTTATGGAAAGCAGACAATCAGGAATTGTGTTTGATAAAAATTGAGTACTGATGCCACTTATTATGAAATATACCAATAACATTTTTGAAAGATCATTGATACCGTACGTCACAATATAAATCTGAATCTTCCTTTACTGTCCACCTTCACTCATGACGATTTTGACATGAACAAAAACATTATGTTGATAATTCAACAGTGATCTAGAAGTTCTTTAAATAAAGCGAGAGAGAGAGAGAGAGAGAGAGAGAGAGAGAGAGAGAGAGGGAGAGGGAGAGGGAGAGAGAGAGAGAGAGAGAGAGAGAGAGAGAGAGAGAGAGAGAGAGAGAGAGAGAGAAATTGAAAAGGCAATAGGCATCTACATCAGAGAAAAAAAAAAACCAAGACCCATTTTTATCCCTCCCTTTCAACCATCAACTAATCAATGAACACACCACTGGTCTTCTGTATCAACTGTGTCATCTGGCGCCATTCTGTCTGGCCCGACGTCATAAAGACGGGACCGTCACCAAATTTCACGAGACTGAGCACAGATGTCAAAATATGACATAAGACATAATGGTGATTTTGAGGAAAATGTTTGACACAGCAAATTTCTGAGAAATTCCCATAATCCTGAAATTCTGCAGAAGATTATCATCACTGCTAAATAAGTAAATAATAAGACACCAAACTTCAGGTTTATAGTTTATGACTACACCCGATTTGAAAGCTCCCGACTCAGACAAGAAAAATCAAGACAAGACCGTTTTTTCCCGATCTTGAGGAAATTAAAAAATTCAAGACCATTTCCTGATTTCCCGACCCAGTGGGAACCCTGTGTAATATGTTTTGTTTTATATCACGGTAAAGCGCTTAGAGTCTGTGACAGTGGGGTAAAGCGCTATATAAATGCCATTTATAATTATTACACCATTAGTAGTTTGCAGTAACTCACCGATGGTAAAAAGTTTATTCAGGCATTTGGTCGATTTTTCGATGAGAACTTCCCAGCGGCCATGATAGTTGCGTTTTCGAGGCAGCCCCATGACACGCATCTTGTCTATCAGAGTGTCTGTGCCAATAATGTTATAGCGTTTCTCCGGATGTCCTTTTTGCATGTTAATACCCCATGTGGTCTTTCCAGCTCCAGGCAAACCGACAATCATGATCATCTGTGGAAGATTGGAAAGTTGGTTTTAATAGGAGAATAATTCTATTCATCAAAATAACACTGTGCAATCATTGAATACTTGAAATAATGTGAGAGAAACAGTTATTTAAAAAAAGGAATACAAGAATTCAAGAAAAATTAGCATAAACACTATTAAAAAGTATAAAATGTAAAGGACTAATTATTGAGAGAAAAAAGTACCCCCCCCCCCCCCACCACCCCCCCAAAAAAAAAAGTACAATCAATGTGTACTTATTTGCAGGTCTGATAACCCAAATCGGGCTCATTGTTTTAGTGGAGATACTTTCAGACCAATGCAAAATATTGTCTATTACAACAATGTTAAAACAAGCCCATAATTAGGTTCGATTATCAGACCTGCAAATATATGTAAGTAGGTATTAATTAAATCCAAAAAAAACCCACAGAAAATTTAGAACTCAAAGACTAACTGGAAATAAATGAGAATGTTTTAAAGGCATTTTTTAGACTGAGAAATTCTTGAACGTTTCATGGACTTCCATGTTCATGAACTACGACCAAAATTTAATCTGAAATATATTTGTAATACAATGAAGAGATTCTTTTTTAAACCAATATTTTTATCTATGCTGTTGTAGCAAAATCTTGAAAAAATAATAATAATAATAACAATAATCATTAAGATTGGACCAGTTTTTGTTTTCTTGTTTTAATGTCCTTCAGTTCCATTATATGAAGTGAAGTTATATGTCAAAAGTGAAATGCTTTTGAACAAAGCTGAAATCTGACGCATTATATTGCCCACAAATAAGGTCCTTTATAATCATTATAGTATTATCACAACAACAAATCAAGACAGAAAATTTTGTGAAAAAAATCAGGTTTAAATGTCAGTGTCAGTGCTAAATAAGCATTTTGTATTTGTTTGCTGTTGTTTTTTAATTTTGTTGTTGTTGTTGTTTTTTTGTTGTTTTTTTTTTTGTTTGTTTGGTTTTTATTTTGTTTTTGGTTTATCAAGTTTTATTTTAAGGAAAAATAAAAATAAAGAAAAAATAAGATTAAGGAGATGAAGACATCAATTTTAAGAGACAGAAGTTGCAGAAGCTCCTACCACCAATGCCCTGCTATCATTCACACTTTTCAGCTTGATACAAATTTTTTTGTGCCACAAAAATCATGGAAGAGAAGTCAAAGATTGTGGGGGGGTTTTTTTTGGTTGTTTTAAAAAAATTTCAACATATGGGACATTTATAGAAGTCCAATCACGGTGATCACCATTAAAATCGGAAAAGTAAATGCAGCATGCATGCATCTCTTTGAGTAAGAATATTATATTTAATTATAAAAAGTTACCCATAGATTAAAAGTCTGCTGTATGTGATGATTGATGATGAAAGAGGACAAGATTGAAAAAAAAAAAAAAAAAAAGATTAAGAAGAATTTAAAGAAAGAGAAAGAGAGAGAGAGAGAGAGAGAGAGAGAGAGAGAGAGAGAGAGAGAGAGAGAGAGAGAGAGAGAGAGAGAGAGAGAGAGAGAGAGAGAGAGAGAAGACAAAAACAAATCCAGTCTTTAAAAAAAATAAAAGTATGATTTTCTTCTAAGATCATCTTTAACGAAATGGGAGAAACAGAAAATTCTCCTTGACATACGGTAAATAATTCAAAAGTTTAGGGAGGATGAGCAAAGAGAAGCAATCTGGTATCATTTCCAAACGAGTAAATATACAAATTGATACATATTTCTTCGAGCAAGATTTACAGGGAAGATAGAATTTTAAAGGAGCAGTTGAAAGGGTGGAGTGAAAAAAAATATACTGACAGATTAAGTTCACAAAAAAAATACATGTCAATGTCAACCGACAATTACAACTATGAGCCTTGTTTATGTTTGTATATAAATTTTCCAGCCCTAGAGAGAGAGAAGGGGTCAAGGAGGGAGGGGGGTGGAAGAGAGAGAGAGAGAGAGAGAGAGAGAGAGAGAGAGAGAGAGAGAGAGAGAGAGAGAGAGAGAGAGAGAGAGAGAGAGAGAGAGAGAATTAGATAGGGGGGTGGGGGGTGGGTACCTGGTGGTAATATTCAGTCATTATGTGATACTTAAGAGAAAAAAAAAGTTTTTTGATAATTTAAAAACTGAAAATAAGATCAACCAAACGTAATTTTCAAGAAAAAAGAGATAGATAAAGATAAGAAAAAAACCCGCTCACGTTAATAATACGAATCTTGATTTATTTTTAATATAAGAGAGCAAATGCAATGTAATTTGAGTTTCGGTTAGTGTTGCAATGAGTGAGAAAATAATTTGAGCTGGATATGGTAGCACATATAACACCAATGCATAATCGCCAGATAAGAATCCTAGTTAAGACAGAAATTGATTTAAAGTCAGATCCTTTTCAAATTCTTTATTGTACATTTATGCACAACATCGACATAAAGAGAAAGATATGATGAACCACTGAGATCTCAACTGTAGCTTTTGATACACAAGTGTTCAAGTGAATGCACAACGGAGGAAATTATTGTGTAAGTATTATTTATATTTAGGAAAGAGCATGTCATGATTGAAAATAATATCAAAGGAGTTTTGATTCTTCTTCTAAAGCATTACTTGAAAATGTAATAACAAACCTACTTCTCTGACACACAGATGAATTTGGTTTTTTTCTTGCTATTTATATTTTTCTTTTCAATATTCTTGGCATAAGAGCTTTAAAAAAATTATTTTAAACAATAAATTAAAAAATGATAAATATATAAATAAACAATGAAATAAAATCAATAAAAATAATCATAACAACAATCATATAATAATAATAATAATAATAATAATAATAATAATAATAATAATAATAATAATAATAATAATAATATAATAATAATAATAATAATAATATCCATTTCGGAAACACTAAAATAGATGCTAAATTTCATTTTTTGGGGGGAAAACATACCCAATCATACCAGAGATTATAGCTTGAAACTACCAATTTAACAACTATTCTTAACTCAGGTTTCTAGTAAGGTAGACTCGTTTCTTAATCGTTTTAGTATTTGTTTAAGGAAGTACATTATAGCAGTATAAATAATCATTGTTTTCTAACCCATTTTTGTATACAATCTTTTGCTTTCTTTCAAAAAAAAAAATTATACGTAAAAATAGGAATGCCCAATAAAATGACATATTGCCGACAAAAATCACCAAACACACCTAAAATATCATGATATTAATATAAGTGAAATGGGTTAGTGATGTTATTTCTCTTCAGGTTTTACAAATATTAATACCAAAAAAATGTTTTGGGGGGAAGGCGGGAAATCATGGAGAATATACTTCAAAATAGATCAGAGCAATGCTGTTACTGTGGTAAATTCTTTTGTACAGTCATGACAACTATGGTTTAGATGATAAGAATTCCATTAAAAATTGTATTGTTTTTGGGGAAAGTAGGGGGGGGGGGTATGGTGCATTTACTCCATTTTATACTCTACTACATGTCTTTTTAATGATTTTGAGAGACGTACTGTACTTGCAATAAAATTGTCACTTCATTGAAATGAAAAAGAAAAATAAGGAAATGGCAATTCAGTGCACTCTGGTGACATGTTTCATAATTAGCTTGTGTGGATCATTAACCTATTTACAACCATCTTAAAGAAAAAACCCAGAAAAAAAAAGAAAAAAAAAAAAGAAAAGGAATAACGATTGAAAAATCAATAATCAAGTCTGAATGCGTAAAAAAAAATACAGGTAAGATATTTAAACGATGCATGATTTAATCTGCCATTTAAAATAATATTTGGGCACAGCTTTTAATTAATTTCACTCTCAAGACCATTTCTTATTGCTGTAAATCTATAAATGTTATGTTGAACTGATGACAAATTATTTTTGGGTTAATTTCTTTGTCAAACAGTCATGAGCTTGAAACCAAATAACTGCACAAAAACGAATCCATCTTAAGAAGCTTATCATGATGCTAGTCGATAGTGATGTGAATATAAACAAGAAAGATAAAGTAGAATGAGTTTCACAAGACAGTGAAGTATATGGTACAAATAGTACAACCCGCACAACATAGGCATCTTAAAAATGAGTGAAAACATATACATGTTATAGAATTTTGTTTGAGGTTTCGAATGTGAACTTTGCAGAAATGGTAAAGAAAATATACAAAAAAAAAAAGAAAGAAAAAAAAAAAAAAAGAATCAAAACAATAAGAGAGAGAGAGAGAGAGAGAGAGAGAGAGAGAGAGAGAGAGAGAGAGAGAGAGAGAGAGAGAGAGAGAGAGAGAGAGAGAGAAAGTAAGAAAGAAGTGAGGTAAGTTAAAACACTGGCTACATGTGTTACCAATAAAATGTTTCATTTCACGAGATTTTCAGGAACATTTACAGTGACAGGCAATCGGCAATGTCGTAAAACATAACGGGCGGTTAGTGTCATCAAAATGTCGGATTAGAAAGTAAAACATGAATCAAGACAAGCTGGATTAAAAAGTATATTTGAATGAATGAAGAAAGACAAAAGCTAAAACTATAGACTTGGCAGAAACGGACAGACGCAGGTAAAAGATCATGCAAGTCAAGCATAATTCAAGAGATTATAAACAAAGCCATAACGACAACGAAACAGAAAAAACAAAAGTGTCAATTTTTTTCCACGATTTGTTTCAACCTTAATACTTATCATGAACCCATCTTTGTAATGTGTCAGATCCAGGTTTAAATGTAGACAACAAATAACACAACAGAAAAGTTCAGATCGATGGACAAGCCAAAGTACATTACAGCATAGAAATAAAAAAGAAAGAACAAAGGAAGAAAGATAAGATTTTTTTTTTTTAAAAGGAAAGATAAAACACAACATCATAACATCAAGGATAAGTTACACAAAACCCACAATTCTTTATCAGCAATATTATGTGAAGTTAAAAGAGCGATATGTGAAGTGCCATAAAAAAGAATTGCATATTGTTATCTCTTCTATGGACAGCCTACCACTAGTCTTGAGAACAAAATACACTTGATTGGTAACGAGTGGTGTTTTAGATTGAAAATAAGCATCCATAGCAAGCCCAAGTAAAAATAAAACGGGAGCGTTAAATCTTGTACAACAATCAAATCATGAATATTCCCTTTGTAGAAACTGAATTTTATGACAAATGGGTACATCGACAACAAACTATATCACATATAGAATTATTCATTTGTTTAATTTGTTAATGTGGTGGGAACTAGCAGCTAAATATAGACAAAGCAAACCAAAAAAATAAATAAATTAACATCGTTCAAGATTGTTATCATTTACCAAAAAAAAAAAAAAAAAGAGAGAAAGAGAGAAAACTTATGACACCTAAACTCAAGAATGAACAAAGAATAAAAATTGGATCAGATGAGGAAATTCATGCATGATTAAATCAAGGAGAAGATGACAGGAATGCTTTATTTCTTCTACAAAACCCAACAGAAATCCTTTAAGCATCTAAGAAACAGAAAAGATATCAAAAAATGTCTTTGCAGGCTACTTGGAGGATCAGTATCTAGGCGTGAATGAAAAAGCAGAACGTTTCAGCAGTATACCCATTTCTTTCTCAAGACAGACAAGACATAAAAGCAAAATCAGATGGATCCATATCAAGGTTGAGAGACATCATCGGTAAACATGCTGCTTTGGTCGATTGAATATTGAGCAATATGAATCAATCTATGAAAAGCTTTAAGGTAAAAATGTGTATTCGGCCTCCATTTGTATATAGTTGGTTGATGCTACTCCATTCTATACAAAATTATGAGAATGTTGGAAGAATGGTACCATAAAATTAACATCCAATGCAGAATATATTTTCTAATATTTGATTCCTTTGCCAAAAACGATATTCCTTAAGCTTGAAGTTCTTATATACTCTCTCTCTCTCTCTCTCTCTCTCTCTCTCTCTCTCTATTTTCTCTCTCTCTCTCTCTCTCTCTCTCTCTCTCTCTCTCTCTCTCTCTCTCTTCTCTCTCTCTATCTATCTATCTATCTATCTCATATTTTGAATTATTTAATCCTTTTTACTGATATTCGACACATTGAAAAAACAATATTTAGAACACTAAATTCACTAGTACTTTTTGGGACTGCATGATTGACTGTCAGCAACATCCATATAAATAAAGTTTTTAAGGGGAGGGGGGGGGGGTGTTGTTTTAATTTTTGATTTAAAAAACATTTTTGGGGACACTACATATAAGAAAAAGTCCAAATGGACAAAAGAGAACAGAGCTCTATATCTTCACATATCTTTTTCTTAAATTCTTTGATCGTATCAACAGAGGTTTAAATCTTAAATTTATATTGAAACCAACCACTTGTTGATCATGTTATCTGTATCATGGTAACAAATGACAAATGCATTTAATAATTGTGATTTATTAGTTTTTAAAAAATTAAGTCCCAAATAGTCTCAATAGCTGATAGGAGAAGTCATAAGTTAAAATTGTAAAAAATGGTACCACCCTCGCATTCCCCCTTTGTGTAAATTGTGTCATTCCTAAAAAGACAGTACTTAATTGACACTTTGCTTCAAAATTAATTGTTTAAAAAGGCTTGATATTCTCCATGCATATGAACGCAGTCGAAACCCTACATTGCACATGAATAATCTTACAGTAACTGACATCTAAGGTGTTTTCTTGTAAATTATTGAAAACAATGCGAATTGAATTGCTCAAAATAAATATAAATAAAGTGATAGACAGGAGGAAACTTTGTCACTGACATAGGAAAAAAAATGGAGGAAATTCAAAGATTTGTTTGAAAATTTGTTATCACATTTAAAGCGAAAACATCATTCATTTATTAATTTTAACCTCAATTTATTGAAAGCACTTGGCAAGACATTCTATTGAACCCAAGAAGGGAGTTAAGTGGAGGGAACGAGTATAGATGAAGATACTTTCAAACATGTTGAAGAGAGAAAGCTTTTATACTAAAAAAAAAACAGACAAAAAAAACAGCTTCCAAAATAAATTAGATCAAGGAAACAATTTTTCGACTTAACTTTGACAAGTGATCTTGTATTATTAATTATCATTCCATCATCGTAAAATTGATAGTTTGCTTTCATGAGAAAAAATTTAACTCCCAGTGCATCAACAAAGTCATTGTCTCAGTAGGAGTCATTGGAAAACTTAAATTTGAATCTGATCACTGCCTACTGTCTGAACTACAGATATTGCTCTCTATACCATTCTAATCAAGTATTCCAAGAATTGTGTCTTTAAAATCAATTTTCTGCCGAGACAGGTAACCTAGATATTTTTTAGTACAGCTGGGTTGACAAGGAAGTGTATGTCCTTTGTCCTTTACTTAATCAAGAAACAATGAGGTAGTAAATAGATGTATCAAGGGTGAATTCCGATACCATATTTGTCCTACAAGTAAAATCAAAACTATGGATTAGAGCCATTGATAGGTTTGATGAGATGAGAGAAATAAAATATGATATCAAAAGTCACAAGTTATCTTAACCCATTTAAACGCAGACTTGTATCTCTTGGAGCAAGGTTAACTTCAACAATCGCATATTTCATGTACCAATTTCTCTTTAAATAAACAAACCGTAATATTGGGTATCATTATGAAGAGAAGAAAATTTGTCATGTTGTTAAACTGGCATTAAGGAGTTTTCACCAAACATCTATTAATGGTACACTTTGCTTATTTGCTTCTTGTCCAAAAATTTGGCGACTATAATCTGTAACCTACATTAGCTTTAAGAACTTATATATATATATATATAAAAATGACTTACCACTTGTTTTATGTTTTATATCTAATGTTAAGAAATCAATAATCTATTATCAAAATCTTAAAGAACATTAAGTCTACCATCTTTCCAACACGTGTTGGAAAGATTTTTGTCCCATAGATAAAGATGTAAATTGAATCTTTCTATCCCCCCACCCTCTTGAATGCTTCAAACATGTGTTCTAATTTGACACTCTCAAAGAAATGATGATTAGTGTTGAAAAAACATTAAAAGCAGTAAATTGTAATCAGAGCCGTGTGAGTATGATTCATTTGTTTATAAATTTGGAATTTTTTACACCAAATATTAGAAGATAATAGAGCAAATGATGACACATGTATTTCACTTTTACAAAGCTAATTCATCAGAGTATCTAAACAAAAGGCCTCGCTTTGTTTCATATAATGATTACATTCCTTAATTATCACCTATTCTATCTGAACTCTAAGACATTGGAGATAACAAAAATAATAACTCGGCTATGACAAGTGTTGTTCTTCGATGATTCCAAAATAAAATATTTCATCACTTAAACTTTTGTATTAACTAATCACTCTCTCATTTGCAAAGAAGATCTAAAAAGAATTAATTTCATACTAAATTGTTTGGTGGTAAAAATATAAAAATAAAAATCGGAGTTTGAAAGATTCCCAACAATAAGAATGATAATAGTAATAACAAGGCCTTACACTCGAGCTTTGATCGATTTTCTTCCAACTTTAGGTTTACATCACAAAACCTATTTAAAATGTTATCGTCTTGGTGAAAAAAAAAGTAAAAGAAGAAAGAATAGGCATTCCGAAAAAGAAAAAAAAAAAGACAAGCATGATTTATTTTTGTGGTTAAAACAGCGAAGAGATCAAAAACATAAAATTAAAAGCATGGGTATTGTTCCCTTGGTTTCATTTGGATACTTATCATATATTATGTAACTTGGCACAAAAAATTGTGGCAATTCCATAACAAGATAACGTATTCGTCCTCCATAGAGGGGCTCAAAGTTGCCGTCACACGGTCATAAATTACCAATTACCTCACAGTCGGCTTTTCGGGCGGGTGGAGGCATACCTCTCACCCTCTCAATCATCTGAAGGTGACCGATGTAGCGAAATCCCTGCGGAGGTGGAAACCACGGATCCATCTGTCCAAAGTTCACCTTGAATCTATTCTCAGAGGAGGATGTATAAGAGTAAGAAGATAAAGCACACGGCAAGGTTACACAAGCAAGAAGGCAAAAATTGTTGTCCATTTTGAAACAAGAGATGGTTCATCAAAGTTAAAATACATTGTTGTATATATATATATATATATACGTCATATGCACATCAAGTATACATTTAGCCAGCTCTACGGCCAAGCCTGGATCAAACGGGTCTTGTGAAAAGTGTCAGCAAGGATGATGTAACCTCAATGCCAGTTCAGAGCCTGGAAATTTAATACATGATTACGTCCACATATGATCATGATAGATAAGTGTCAATTGAAATTAAATGTTCACAACAAAGGAAAAAGGAGCATGCAAAAAATTAGTAGGGGGTCAAACATAAATGTCAACATATATAAATAGAATTAACAGAATTATCTTTATAGCTGTCGTTTCATTATTTTCTCTCCTTCCCTTTATTCATATATTTTACATGGGTATCATAATCTCTGCTTTAGTGTGTGTTGAATTGCAACAGAAAACACAACTTAAGGGGAGTGAAATACCAACAACAACAAAGATATGAAAGAAAGAAAAGAATATTTTCAAATACGTTTTGATTAAATCAAATATGAATCTATTGATGAACGCAAGATATCGTCTGCATAACATTGGTCCTTAGAACACAGCAAAAGTTCTCAGTTATGATACATCCAAATGGATCCACACCTTACAACACCAGAACAGGTAAACAGCTTTAAGAATATAAGAGCAAACTCTTATAACTTTGTAGAGCGCAGCAGCAATCAATCATAAATATCAATTTCAAAAGACACCAATCTTATTTCGGCAACCAAGGAATCACAATCAAACTTAAGGCTAGCAAACACCAATTTAAAAAAAAACAACCCAAAAATAAGTAAAATAAAAATAATTAAAAACTTAAAATTTTCAAAGGCAGAAATCAAAACAAAAGAAAGTCTTTTCTCTTTTGTGCGCCTTGATTTTTAATGACAACACACTAGAAAGTGTTTTTCTTTAAGGTGTCCACTGATTTGGACTAAACAAGAAATTATTCTATATAGCTTTTATAGGCATATTTTGTATTTTAAAATAAGAGTATAGAGATTTAAATAACAAAAATATGTATGGAAAGAATCAAATTTCAAAGAAAATATATCAGTGACAAAATTAAAAGCCAAGCCTTACATATTATACCTTGTTTATAAGACAATATTGTATGCAAATTGCAACTGACAAAAATCAATTGAGCTCAGCCTACAACATGAAAAATGAAACAACGTTTAATTGATTGACCTCTTTTCTAGAATTCAGGTCTTCGAATAATACTGACAACCAGATTTCTTTATCAATCTGTAATTTGTTTTTGTAAGAATTTTCATGTTGTGATGTTTACTGGAAACACAAAAAGAAATCTCCATAATGTGGTTCATTTTATGCAGCTATGTAGTCGCTTTTGGATTGGAAGGTCCTAGGTTTGAGCATCGCTCAGCCCATAGTTGAGTCCTTGGAAAAGGCGCTTTATCACATTCCCTCACTATACTAAGGTGTAAAATGATTAGCCAACTGTTCACAGTGTTGTCTCAGTCGGAATTTTTTTTTTGGTAAAATTGACACCTCTTGTTTTACATGTTGCATATTACTGTTGGTTAGGGATCCTTTGTAAAGCACTTAGAGCATGTTTAGTGGATACTGTGCTATATAAAAGCTCAAGTATTTTGGGGGGTTATGTTTGTTCTGTTTTTTAAATTTTTTTTAAAGCTTAAAAAATTTAAAGAAAATTTAATTGCACTTAAATGCATAGTTTAGCTCATGTGCATCTGTCTCTTTGCTTTTCTTAATACTAAAACTTCCTACTGGAAAAATGATAAATAAATAAATAAAATAAATAGATAAATAAATAATAAATAAATAGTTTTGTTTTTTTATCCATCCAATACAGTTCATTAATGAATAAAGTAATTGTGAATCCACGAGTCCAGTTAGGAAGTGCATGTGACGTGTCCTATCAAAATCCACCAAATTGATAAATGGGTAAAATACTACCATGTCACTGACATTAAAGGCTAAAAAAGAAAAGAGGAGTGTTGCTGTCAGCTACCCCACTCCTGAGAGAATGCACACATTCATTCAGCCATTTTGTTCAAAAGTACAAATAAAGTTCTGGAATCCCCTCACCGATGATGAGAAATTCTCACAGTTATGAAAAATTTACATGTCAATTAGAAAATAGTTCTTTCGCAGAAGGAGACATTCAAATTATTGTAATACAGAGCCATAATGTAAAACCATCCCACATCATACAAATGTTGCGTCTATCTTCACTGTTGAAGCTGCAACAGTTTGGATTAGATTATAATGGATATGGTTACTGACTAAAAGCACCAGGAATATGATATACATAGAAGTATCAATCATATCCGAGAAATTCTCAAAGACAAATGAGTTCATAAATAATGTGCAATACACTGACAGATTGTGGGAAATAATGGTAAAGCCTTGATAATATCCATGCACGTTTTTGTTACGATTCTTTCCTCAAATATTCAATAAGACATAATTGTGGTGGAATTTGAAATGGGAGAAAGTTGTTACAGCAATGAGAAATAATACTGGGAAAGTTTCTAAGGCAACAGAATATGGTCATGATTTCCTAAACATGGTATAATTTTTCAGAATCAAAAATCTTATATTGTGTCCCTGCTATACTTGTGAAATAGCAATTATAAGGTCGGTGGAACATTTTCAAAAAAGATTAGATAAAAATGCAAAAGTAAGAAATTTAGTGTCATTCCAAACCAGATACTCGAGCTGTATTTCACTCAATGGCTCCAATGTTTCAAAAAGTAGAGAACCAAGTCTAACCCCTTATCTGCATTATATTATCATCACTGTGATACTTTGAAGAAAGTCTTGTGATTTTTCTTAAATCATTTTTTTTTTTTAAACAGACTTGAGCCCAGGGTTAAGTTGGCTTTATACGAAATATTTCTCTATTTTTACACTATTCCTTTATAATTCCCGATTTTCCTTGAATGAAATGAATTGGTTCCAAAAATAAATATCATAAAAACAAAATCATCCAACATTATTTTCTCCTGATAGAATTATATTTGTAAAAGTTTCAATCACTCAGCATAACAAGTCCATGCAGTCCTGAAATCCAGCAGCATTAACAATAATGAGGTGATTTCAAACCCATCCCATTCCTTGAAGCAAAAGATAAAAAATCAATTGACTATTCAAAAATAAATGTTTTTAAATGACAAAATAAATCTAAATATGTCAAGAGAATAAATGCTTGTTCACTTTGTATCAATAAAAGAAGAGAGCTCCATGGAACTGCTAAATTAAGATATCATATACAGAACTGCCAACCCATAAATAATGCCAGTAAAGAAGTAAAGGACTTATTTACAAATTGCATTGGGAGGTTTGACTGATTACAATCGATGAAATTTATAGACAGAAAACTATCGGTAGAGTGGCTTCTTTAAATTGTTTTCATTCTTCAGCACTTGATTGTAATGATAATTGTGTGTGGTTTAAAACCATCAATATACAGCAGAAACAGTGATTTGATTACAATGGCAAAGAGTTAAAATCTAGATCTTTTTTTTCTAACCTGAAGCCAAAACCCCCCAAAAAAAGAAATATTAGTCTTTAGTAAGTCTGGTTCATTAAAATAAATAAGACATTAAGAATACCAAATCTTTATATTGAAGTCCAATAGAAAATTGTCATTAAAAACACTCTCAAATTAGTCATATCACATGTGCAGACATCCATCAAATCCAGGGATGCCACCAGGAAAATTTAAAAAAGCCTGAAAACTTGCGCGGACGAGATACAAATCAACGTCAAGGGCTTTGTAGGGATTTGAAAAATATCAAATTTGGAATATTGTTTCAGTACTTATTATTGCAATTGAGAGCAAATCACACACAAAAGAAAGGAGAGTTAACAGTTTTCAAATTGATAAAATAAGGTGCTGAAAACAAAATATAGACAAATTAATATCAATAGCTATCAGGGGTGAGAATGACTGGTCACATAAAAGGAGAAAATTTTTCATTGTGAAGATCATGACCCACCCATGCATAACCTATAAATTTGAACTTCACTCAAATTCATTGAGATGCGATCCAAAATTTGTCTAGCACTAGCAGCAATTTCTGATACGACTCCAGCAATTTCTGATACGATTCGGAGAATTTCAAAAGTTTAAATTGTAATTACATTTGGTGGTTGTAGTAGGGATGATGATGTGGTGGTGGTTGTAGTAGTAGTGGTGGTAGGGATGATGATGTGGTGATTGTAGTAGTAGTAGTAGTATTGGTCTTAGAGATGATGATCTGATGGTGGTTGTAGTAGTAGTGGTTCTAGGGATGATGATGTGGTGGTGGTTGTAGTAGTTGTGGTCTTTTAGAGAAAATTGTGTGGTGGTGGTTGTAATAGTTGTGGTAGGAATGATGATGTGGCGGTAGTTGTAGTAGTACTGGTGGTAGGGATGATGTGGTGTTATTTGTAGTAGTAGCGTTGGTAGGGATGATGATGTGGTGGTGGTTGTAATAGTAGTGGTGGTAGAGATGATGTAGTGGTTTTGGTGAGTGTTTTTTATTCAGTGATAATAATAGCAATTTTTCAAAAAGGAGGATTATGTCTCCGTCTATCGGCCAAACGCAAGCAAAGTGTAAAAATAACAGGAACATAGTTTTGTATTGGTATTATGTAATATATTACTATTACTAGTATAAATCCATTCTTATCATTAAACATAAATTTACTTTTTGTAAACATTTAACGAATTGTCTTTTCCACATGTTAAAGGCCTACAATGTTATTCAAATAAAAGACCAGAAAGTGTTGTTTTGTTTTGATTTTTACTTTATAAAGCAGGCTACAATTTCTTTTATTTTTTACCGAAACCTAATGGTTATTCAGCTTATAAATACAACCCAAGAATCTCACAAATTTAAAGCCATAGTCAAAAGGTAAAAAGAAAGAAGAATAAACTAAGCCAATCACCATTGCTTTATTCTAGGCTAATGTACTATCTCTGTATAACCAGATGATTGAACGGATGGTTGCGAATATATATATATATATATATATATATATATATATATATATATATATATATATATATATATATAGAAGAGAGAGAGAGAGAGAGAGAGAGGAGAGAGAGAGAGAGAGAGAGAGGAGAGAGAGAGAGAGAGAGATTTGTCCCTCTCCTTCCCCTTCAACCATCAACTAGCTAATCAAAGAACACCACTGGTCGTCTGTGTCAATTGTGACATCTGGTGCCATTCAGTCTGGCCCGACGTCATAAAAACGGGACCGTCACTAAATTTCACGAGACTATTGCACAGGTGTCAAAATATGACATAAGACATAATGGTGATTTTGTGGTTTTGAGGGAAATGTTTGACACAGCAAATTCAGCGGAAAATTTCTAAGAAACTCTCAAACTCACTGTTTATTTATCAATTTTTTTTTTTAAAAAGGAGGAATTGTGATGGGGATGGGCGGAGATAAACTACCATTTAGGTGCCCAAATATTCGACCGGCGGTGACAGCCCAAATTATTCACCCGGCGAAAAAGCTCCGGCTCAAATGTCGATCGCGATTTTTTTCTTCTTTAATTTTTTTTTTTTAAAATAGTGACGACGGACAAAACCGGAGGTTCCGGATTAAAACCGGCTGGTGGTAAAAAAACCGGATTTCCGGCTAAAACCGGAAAAGTGGCATCCCTGCAAATCATCAATGATTTTTTTTTTTTGTTTGTTTGTTGCTTTAGGTCTCTTCCAACACAATTGAGGTTATATGAGAGACCGCTGAAACAAAAAAAAAACAAGCAATCTAACAAAAATAGTACAAATGTAAATCAAAATCATAACCTAAATTATAAATAACCAAGAACAAACAGGCAGAAGATTTACAGAAAAAAAAATATCCCCTGTCAAAAATACAATCACAAACCAAAGAAGCAGGATAGGCTAGTAAAGAGAAGAAGAAACGACATCACTATTGGATCGTACACCCATGTGAACATCATAGGTATATGATTCAAGGGTGATGCTCCCATCCAACCACCCGCAAATCATCAATGACAAAATTAAGGTAAAAATTAAAAATCATATCAGGATTTTTTTTTTTAATTCAAGACCCTAAAGAAAACAGGGGAAATCTCCAGGAGAAAAACTATAAATCACAAAATAATTTGAGCTACCCAATCCCAAGCATCATCTTATGATGTATAGTGACTTAAACAACTCAGAGAAGCCTGAATTGTTCTTTTTGCAAATAAAACAGCCTTAATTAAAGCTTAAAGAAATAACAAAGGAAATTGTGAGATTTTACTTCCTTTTCCCCCCCCCCCTTTCTTTTCATTTGGGGCGAAGGAGGGGAGGGGGTGAGGAGAGGTGTTGATTTTCGTAAAACAAAATAACATTCATAGAGCATTGCGCTTCAAATAAAGAAAGTGCGGCCCATGTGTCTGACTCTTCATATACAAATATATCAATAAATTTTTTTATGGAAGCAATATATTTGCTGCATTAACCACATCTGGAGAAATATATATAATATAATACTACATTACCCACATGTCATGATTATGATGTATATGCAATTATACACATTTTTAATCATTATAAATATTTCCAAATCCAATAAAGTCATTTGAAAAAAAAAACAACTCAACTCGCTAGCTTCCAAAGAATTGTTTGTCAACATTTATCCTATATATGGGAGTGGGGAAATTGCAAAGACAAAAGACCAGCCTCAAGTATCAAACAGTTGAAAATTACATTTTTCTTCCACAACTTAAGTTTAAAAAAATATTATTCTTTTTTAATAAGATTAATGACCAACATACACAAGTTAAATGACAGGACAGATAAATAAAAATTTACATTAAAATGATATTGACCATATTGTCTAAAATTAACAATTGAACATTAAACAAAAATATAAATATAATAAATAAGAGGTAATAAAATAAATAACTTATGGAATGAATAAATAACTTTTAAAAATAATACATAAATAAAATTTTATTACATTTTTTTAAAAAATGAACTGGCACATTGTATATATTTTAGCAGTATGACTTATTACTTTTCATGTTGTATATTTTGATTTGGGGAAAAATTCGTATTTTTAAGCAAAGGGTATTAAATATAATTTTACAATGTTGTAGTCACAGCCAATTGACATCGCATATAAACGTGTTGTGAGATTTGACCAAAAAAATAAGGAGGGGGGAGGGAGAATAAAACGCATATTTTGAATCAATTATATTTCAAATGAATGCCTTGTAGTAAAATAGGATGAGCCTACATTTAAAGTTGCACAGTTTCTGACTTCCTCTACATCAAATATTCAACTGAATGGCGGTTAAGTAAGAAAGAAAGGAATATAATGGAAAGAAAATGGCCTTAATGAATACTGCTATAAATCTAAAAAGGTATGTAAAAATGATATCAACAAATTGTCTCCTCCATTTTACCATCATTAACAAAAAGGTTTTGAACAAACCATTTTTGAATGACTTGAAGCTGAAATCTACAATCTTGGGTTTTGAAATTTTCTTCAGTTCACACCAGAGGATGTTGTAAAGCACAGAGTGCTGAATATTCTATTGTTATTAAAAACTTAATTTTTTTCCCCACCAAGTTAAACGTTTACATCAGTGAGAATAAATTGTAAGGTAAACGTTAGAAAAGAAGGATAAAATTTTATTTTTTTTAAAAGAGAGAGAAAGAATAGAAAATGTCAGTCGTTGGATTCCAACTTGTCCCAAATGACAGAAACTTTCTAGAAAAGAATGATGGCATGCGGACATGTATACTAATACTAGTAGTACTAGATGTTAGTATGCTGACTTCATATTCACTGGCAGTGGAGGCTCAAACGTCTTCTTGCTGACTTCTTTTGTGTCCTGTGTGTAGCACAGATCTAAATCCTACTCCAATAAAGGTTCTTTTAGGTTTATTTTTTTTCATCCACCACCACCTACTTCAGATACTGAAAAATTTTGTTTTCTTTTCTGCCTCTATTTATATCACTGCCTGCCTGCCTTCAAAAATCACTATCATTGCCTACCTTCTAAATCGCTAACTGCCTTCTCAATTTCTTAACTTGAGCTATAGTGTAGGTCTTTAAATCTAAAGTTCTTACTGGGTTTAATAATAATCCAGAAGTTGTGTCACATAGATTGTTTTATAAATCTGTTTCATTTTCAACCTAATCAATTTTGGTGAAAATTGAATTTTTCTTTACAATCAGGCAATAAAACCAATTTTTGAAAAACAAACACATAAAAAAAAAACAAATACACACACATAAGTATGAGATAGATTTGAGGTCTATCAAATGAGAAACAAAAAAAAAACAACAACAAAAAACAAACCCAAAAACAGACAAAAATTATTATTATTATTATTAATAATAATAATAATAATAATAAATAAATAATAATAATAATAATAATAATAATAATAATAATAATAATAATAATAATAATAATAATTAATATACAATAATAATAATAATAATAATAATAATAATAATAATAATAATAATAATAATAATAATAATAATAATAATAATAATAATAATAATAATAATAATAATAATAATAATAATACAGAAGTATTGCATTTCAATGTAATTAGGAATAAGAGAGATATACACCGATCAACAAGAAAAAATACAAGTACAAGTCCATAAAAAATTGTATTAAATATTAATCAATATTGGGACAAAAACATACTGCATGGAAAAAAGTTCTAAGTTCAATTTGAAAGAGGCGATCAATATACAATATCATTTACTACAGAATTATAATTATACAAAAAGGTAAGAAAGATTCATATTATAGGGAATCGTGTAATTAATTTGCACTTCAAATAGGGGAAGACCCGTTTTTCAACGAGAGAAAGATGTGGAAATGAAAAACCATTTGTTAACCACGTCTTTTAAATAAGCAACTAGAGCAAGCACATTGCCTCATATGGAATCAAACTAGAAATGGGAAGAGAGTAATTATAACAATAATAATAATAATCTAAATCATAATACTAATAAATTTCCGAGTCGCTGTGTTGCCTGAGGAAAGAAAAAACTTGGTAGGATTGAGCATCATGCTGTTAGAAATAAAATAAACAACTTTCAAATATAATAGCACTATTTCAACACTCAGAATAATGTGCGGTATTCAGTTGTTTTGTTGGGTTTTTCTTTCATTACATTACAGTTATTTGAGTTTAAATTTAACAAAACAATTCATATCATTAAACTTGATTTCATTTTCTCAATTGAAATAGAAAGTGCAGTTTGCAATTGTTAGCAATTTTTCAACTCACTCTCAATGAATCTCAGAAATGTTATCAAGGCACTCATTAATATTCATATGTTGATTATTTATTACCAACATGGTGTCTTTTACTTCCCTGTAGGAAGACAAAATTAATAACTCTTGTTCTGTTCTTTAACTTTAACTCACTCAGCCCTCGCCCTCTCCAGAGATTTCTACCGCTACCACAAAAAAAATCAAATCAAATAAAGAAATACTCAAATCAAGTTGATTTTAATCCTACTCATCTTATATAAAGCTATTATGTATTATTTATGAGATGCTGAAACAGGACAAAAAGTCCATCAGGCAGGGATCAGCAAAATAGTGAGAGAATTCTTTCACTGGAAATTTATAATGTAACGGATACCATTCATAGAGTTAAGTAATGGTGCTGTTAAATCCTAGGCATCAAATAGCAACTTTCCAAAAGATGAAATTTCCAATATATGTAACTATTGTTAGGCCAATCAAAATACAGAGTTGTCAATTTCTTAACAAGAATAGGTCATCATCCTTTGCAACAATAAGTCTATTGAAGTTGTCTATTGAAGAGAACAAGTAGACCGACCTGATAAAATCCGAGCAGTGATTTGGTATGTGGGTCTGTTAGATCTGGCTGAAAGTACTTTGGAATAGACCATCAATCCATAGGGCAATGATTAAGTTTCACACAACTTATAATCAGTCTCATAGGCCTCTAAAATCTTTATAAACATTTTCATTGCAAGTGTTTTTGCTTTTTTTTAGAAATTAGTAAAACAACCTGAAAGTTTCATCCTGACAACTTTATAAAATTAACATTGATTGAAGACTCCAATAAAGTTGGATAAGACTGAAATTATGATTAAGTATCGGTAACTTGATCTATAGACAATATGCACCATCAGCTAATTTGCTCTAAGAAAATGTAA
The DNA here is from genome assembly GCF_034508935.2 of Berghia stephanieae. Lineage (NCBI taxonomy): Eukaryota > Metazoa > Mollusca > Gastropoda > Nudibranchia > Aeolidiidae > Berghia > Berghia stephanieae. The sequence continues at coordinate 65,551,994 of NC_088364.1, forward strand.
ATATCAACAAGGAATATTAAAGTTTTCCTTTAAAATATCAATTTATCAGAAGTGAAATGATGATGAGAAGCAAATAACATCGGCACCTCTATTTTGCCAAAATTGAGTTCTAACTTCTCCAATTCTTTTTTTATTTATGTGTATGTGTGTGTTAGTGTGAGCGAGAGAATTTTTTAAAAGGGGGAGGGGATGTGGGGGAAGAGAGAGAGAGGGAGAGAAGAGAGAGAGTGAGAGAGAGAGAGAGAGAGAGAGAGAGAGAGAGAAAGAAAGAGAGAGACAGAGAGAGAGAGAGAGAGAGAGAGAGAGAGAGAGAGAGAGAGAGAGAGAGAATGAATTTGGGAGGTATGAGAGTTTTTTTTTGTATTTTTTAAGTGTTTAATTTTGTTAAGCTTTTTGTTTGTTTACTTCTTCTATGTCATAATTCCTTTTCATTACCATTTGCCTAATTATTTTCAGAAATTCATTAGTCTATGTCAAAACCCAGTGTAAATTTCCAGAAGTTGATAAATGCAGTTCATCTCATCTATCTTATCTCATTTTATGTATGATACTTGGACAGACAGAAAACATGGGAATGCCTCAAAGGTCGTTTTATAAGATGTCAGCATAGGTACAAAACTAGCTTAACCTTAGGAATCAGATTAATGATTTTGAATTATTTTGACATTTACTGCATTTGACTGGTTTTCAGAAATCAAAGTAATGAAAAGCGCCCATAGTAACTATATCAAACAGTGGCTCCAAAAATTTATCTATATACATGTGTATGCCGTAACCAAATGAAAAATTGCCTTTATGGACATTAAATATTTTATCATCATCATCATTATTATTATTATTATATTATTATTATTATTATTATTATTATTATTATTATTATTATTATATTATTATTATTATTATTATTATTATTATTATTATTATTTTTTATTATTATTATTATTATTATTATTATTATTTATTATTATTATTATTATTATTATTATTATTATTATTATCATTATCATCACCATTAATATCATCATTATCATTATTATATATAAGATTTTTTGGAAGGAGATTATAACCTAATTGATCCATCACATGAAATTATATCGTATTATTGACAAAGCATCAACTATAAATCATATATTTGCATAGAAACGTGTAAAGTGATAGCTAAGATAGATAGCATGATCCCAGCTTAAAGTCTAGAAGACATAGCTGTATCAACAATTATTCTCCTTGGAAGGAGCTATTGTACATGAAAGTAATATACTCAAATTGACTACATCTTAAAGACAGTATTTTTCTTTCAAGTTAAATAAAATAATTCCACTGACTCATGGTCTATCAGATACTATTTCATATCAAATTAAAAAATTATTAAAAACTAAGAATTCTAAGCAAATCAAAGATAGAAAAGAAGAGAGGAAAAAATTGAAAAATTTAATTGAGTATACAATTATTGTATTTTCCAATGATGATCAAAAGCCTCAAAAGGTCACTTTTGATTTATTGCAATTCGAAAGTGCTTGTTATTTTTATTTCTTAATCAAATTCATTAATTGATTGGAAATAAATTTTTTGTAAGTGTATTTTAAGGAAATTGTCATAACTGACATGCATCCTGTACCAGGAATCAAATATGAAGATAATAAAGGTAACCCCCACAGGTACAATACACTCATCAGTTGTGACGAAAATGCTAAACAAAAGCTAAACCAGTGTGCAATAAATGACTATTAAATATTGAGTCAATACCAATTAGACATAAAAACAAGCATTTTGTGAACAAAACTCTCACCTGCAGTTCTTAGAGAGAACATGTGGAAACAGCGCCATCTCTTTGCTGCCAACAGGAAAGCCATGGAGTGGAGCAGCTACCCCATACCATGTACCATTTTTCATGTATGATATTGTGGCAGGGCGGGAGTCCATGTCAAGCATAGCCCCAATCACATCGCCTTCCCCAAATGTAACACCGTAATCACTGAAACGGTTGTTTGTTGAGAATTTTCCTGTCCCACCATATCCAAAGGACCAAGGTTCTTCACCTGTGGAAGATAGATATGAAAATACAGTCTATATTTCAATACCAACCAAAAAATGGGTACTTAATTATAATTGTTTTTGTCATTTGAAAGGACATGGTGGGTGGTCAAAAGATTGTACACTTGAGTTTTGATACGCTTTAAATCACCTGAGAAAAGAGAGGGATAAAAGTAATAGTTCAAGATGTAGATCCAAGGACAACCATGCGTCTAGTCTGAGACTACCTAAAAGTTCCAACCAAGCAAAAGCTTCTGCCGAGAGGGATGGACTTAATGCTTACAAAGAAATAACAATAAAGCATGATGCTGAGGGGAGATCATTTACAAGAAAAAAGAACGAGATCTAATACAAAAATATTCTAAATTTATAATCGACCTCTATCGTCATTCTAGGTCGATTTAGTAGCATTATGTAATTGTAATGTAAGCACAGATGAAAAACTTTCTTTTTTTAAATTTTGCAAGTCATTCAACACATAAAATGAAATATTACATGATATTAAAAGGTCTCCAACTGAATATATATATATATATTTTTTTTTTTCATGAATATAAAGATAAGGTGAATAAAAATCATGATATAACAAGCATATGGTATACAATAGATAATATAATAACATAATACCCGTCTCACAACAAGATTAAATATTGAGCAAATCTCCGAGTAAAACTGATCTGGACTCTAAAGCAAGAATAGCACACAATACTTGTCCTACTCACCAAGCTGAAATGAGGAGCTGTCAATGGACCAGCCAACACGAAGAATGTGTGGATTTGTCTCCTTATGGTCATCACCAAAATCTACAGGCAAGTGCTCGATGATGTGAGCCTCATAAAATACCTACAAAAGAGAGAAAGAATGTGCTATTTCAATGTGAGATACTAAGTTAAGATAAATGAACATCAAAACTAGCCATAAATTAATGATCAACCTGAGAGCTAAATTTTAAAATTTACATTGAAGGTGATTGAACGAAGTCAAGTTGTTGCTGATATTGTGATATCTTTTAATAAAACAAATGGAAATTGTTGTTACAAATTATATTTGTTAAATATTAAAAACTGAGTTCTATTTCGCTGGAAATAATCTTTTACAGTTGAGCAGTCATTATAAATGTATGCACAAATTATACAAATCTTTCAATCAAAATTTGTAAACTGATGGAATCAATGAAAGATGCATAAACTTTGATCAGTAGTTTAAAATGTTTTTGATTTTATTAACATGTGTTTCTCAAGCCCTTTTATTCATATTCAAATATGAATATATATTTCTTTCTCTATGCTATTGAAATAATTTTAGCTCATGAGTCATAGAGACAAAGATCAATCAATTTAATTTTCGCATGATTAACCACATTAATAATTTTCAACTTTTACACTTTGTGGATTTTTATTTTTTTTAAATAATAATAAACATTGCGATAATACTTCCATCAACAGTGGTGTCTATCATAAATATGTCCCATGAAAAAAAACAGATGCAACTCTGAACCGAATCTGTCAGTCCCAGCATTATCTATTTATTTGAATATAATGGGTTCCCTTCTAGTCATCTAGTTTTATTTGATTCGATACAGCAGATTGCTTTCATGATCTTATTCCAAAAATGATGGATTCACAATTCATTCATGGAATGACATTCCTCTGCATTTAAATTTATTCCAACAAATCTAAGGCTTTACCATGCTTAATTCAGTCATTACAGAGGTGGCGCATACGATAAATAGAGATTATGACGATTAGGATTGTTTAGAAGCATTAACTCTGCCCACTTGTCATTATGACTTCCGAAAAGCTCTCGTCTTCATCTACGCCAGAATAGAAAGAGAGGGTGGAGCCTACCATGATATAACACTTTTACAGAACCCTAATTTTTCATAAAAGTAAAAGTTCTGTCCAATGACAGGTGGGTGGATATCGCTTTCCAGAACTGATGTCCTTATATGAGATCCTGAGATTTTTTACCAATCAACGATTGCTCTTTTGATAGCTCGCTTGCTAAACATGTCTCAGCTCCTCCCTTGATTTATGTACAGGCATATATTAGACCATTAAAATATTTAATTCATTTTCCTATTACTATAAAGACATTTTAAATATATGAATTTTGTATTTATTTTGGCGACTACGAACCCCTTTTAATCGTCTATTTCCAACGGGCCGAATGAAAAGATGCTAGACGACGATATAATAGACAGACGAGGGTGATGCTAAAGGTGTTCATTGGAGTCTGAGGCGATGTCCAAAATTTTAACCCCACCCTTCCCATAAGATTCCAAAGACAAATTTTTTGGCGTGTATTTAATAAATATAAATGAGAAATGAGAACTGATATGGATGATAAGTGATTTAATTGGATTCAAGGCCCACTAACCTCTGATCTAATAGCTCCAAGATAGAAGGATGTTGAAAGAATTTAGAATAAATTTTAAATATATGTCTTTAGTGTCCATTTCTCTGCAGCGCAGCGCCACAAAGTGAACTAGAACTAAGTGATTCGCTTAAGGCCCCAGAGTGCAGTTGAAATCAGGGCTGGCGAGTCGGAGTCGGAGTCGGAGTCGGTTTCAAGGCTGGAGTCGGAGTCGGAGTCGGTTTAAAAATAACCGACTCCGCCAGCCCTGGTTGAAATCTGTACTTTTTGCGTACTACTACTACTACTACTACCACCACCACTACTGCTTATTCTTTAACTGCTATTAAAACTGCCACAATCTCTTCTAAAGCTACTACTACTACTACTGCAACTATACTTCTAACTACCACATTACTAACTACTAATTCTCCTAAATCTACCACTAATTTTACATCACCATCATCATCATCAAAAACAACAACGACCACTACTACTACTACCACTTCTACATACTACAACAAGTACTACGAGTCATCGCTAAACGGCGCGCTTGGCTATGTTCATCGCAAGTTGTTGACTGGAACGAACGATAAATGCGACGATAAACTGAGTGGGCATGGCAATGACCACTCGATCCATTGTTCGTTGTCTCTAATCGTCGTCTGCGCAACCTTTGTATTACCAATAAAGCAAATTGCCGATTCAATAAGTAAGAGACCAAGTATTCATATTTCAAATAGTGACAAACAAAAAAAAGAAGTTAGAAAAAAATTACAGAAAAGAATTTTTTTTTTAACAGAGAAATACATTTATGTAGTAATATTTATCAGGTAAAAAGAAAAATCAGGATAGATAAATCATCAAATTCATAAACTGCTTACCTTGCCTCTACAGGCACCATATGTGGCCCTGGCACCAGCCCAGGTAAAGCAAAAGCCAGGTGGATCAACCAAGACGGAACCACCATATCCATCAGGGTCAATGACAAGGTTCAAATCAGAGTTGAAATGGTCCAGAGTAACCTGAGATTCATCCACATCAATTTCTTCTATATCTAATTCAGGATCTGCCTGCCAACGATTGCCACCTCTCCCAAAGCTGTTAGAGAAAAGCAGTGACAATAAAAGAAAATGTACATATATAATGAAACTCCAGCACTATAGCAACAGCCTTGTTGTTAAATGTTAAATGTAAGAGTGTAATTCATTATTGCTTCCCCCTCCATTCTTCCCGCTTCCCACACATTCTTCCATGTTATCCCGTGTGGTATGTGTTTTGTTTTTCTAAGGAGTGAGTGATATTCATTATTTTGCCAACAAAATGGCATGAATCTACGAGACCAGGATAAGCAAACATTGAGATCAAGTAGAAGGAACGAAATTGATGTCACTCAGCTCTTAGTTTTATATATATATATATATATATATATATATATATATATATATATATATATATATAGAGAGAGAGAGAGAGAGAGAGAGAGAGAGAGAGAGAGAGAGAGAGAGAGAGAGAGGAGAAGAAAGAAGAAAGAGAGAGAGAGAGAGAGAGAGAGAGAGAGGAGAGGAGAGAGAGAGAGAGAGAGAGAGAGAGAGAGAGAGAGGAGAGAGAGAGAGAGAGAGAGAGAGAGAGAGAGAGAGAGAGAGAGAGAGAGAGAGAGAGAGTTTCGTGGGGTTTTTTAACCAAACAAATTATTACATATTTACAGGCCTATAAATGGTTGGTGAAATAATTGTCGGAACTTTTTGAACACGCGAAAATAGACACAACAGGACAAAAATATGGACACAACACAGATATGACACGTCAATTGACTAGTCAAATCATGTCACTTTCCCCTACTTATTTATAACAAGGTCCTTATTTTATGGTATCAAAAAGAAAAATCCCAATTATTTGAGGTCCCAGGTCTGAGTTAGTTGTAAAATGAAAGGAAGAGAACAATCCCTACTCTTTTGAATTTGAAGGATGTGTATCTAGACGTCTAGTGCTCGACACGGGGAAACTGCGTATCTTCGCTCCTGTTTGTGTTAAATGTTTATGCTAATTCTTTCGTTTACTTGTTGTTTGTTTGTTTTTAAGGGTTTTATGGCGCTTGCAACACATTAAGGTCATATCAGCGCCAGTAAAAAGGAAGAAAATGGGATAGTAAAAAGTTCTAGAATTACAATAAAGCATCCAAGAAAAGGGAAGACAAAGGGGAATTGGTTCAAATAAACAGGTGTAGATTCCAAAAGCACTCTATCAAAGTACTTAGTTTGAGATCACTAAAAGTCTCATCCAGACACAAGCACAGGCCCCCGCTAAGAGGAACACACTCGAATGTTTTACAAATCATATATAATATAAAGAAAGCATAATACAGTGCATAACAGAGAGAGATGATTTACAAGGAAAAAAATATCATCTCCCAAAACAATAACTATGCATTCGACTGTTTCCCTCCCAGCCAGGACTCCGACCAGGGCCAGGAAAAAACCAAGTAATCTCATTCCAAGATATAGACAGAAAGAATGTTGGAAAACAGATATAAGGGGATAGAAAACACAGTATGTACCTCCCTGCCCGCTATGGGAGGTCAGGATCCCCACCCAGTTCGTTTACTTGGATTAATTCTTATAGAAGAAGAAGAAGAAGAAGAAGAAGAAGAAGAAGAAGAAGAAGAAGAAGAAGAAGAAGAAGAAGAAGAAGAAGAAGAAGAAGAAGAAGAAGAAGAAGAAGAAGAAGAAGAGGTGGTGCGGTGGTGTGAGAGCTTTCGAAGAAGAATATATATTTCGAAGAAAAATAATTATTTCGCATTATTTCCGTCCCACATCGGGACGGAACCAAAGAAATATAGAGACTGAGAAATAAGAACCGGAGATATGCATGTGTGTCGGTAGCAAAATAGAGAGAAACCTTCCAGTCCAGTTCGACACACTTCTGTGTGTGCGTTATGTACTGACTAGGTGTGTGAGTGTGTGAAGACGACTCGCGCAAACTTCGCGACCTCTCTCTCACTGGCTGTGGCACAGTAGCCAGGCAGTGAATACATAAACGTTTAGCAGAGCATGTAGGTGGCATGATAATATTATAGCTAACTAATAGACAGCATGTTTTATCTTTGATGCGACAAATAAGTTTTTTTGTTTTGTTTTTTTTAAGTCGGCATTTGAAACGGAATAAAATCTAATTTTTCGAGGAACGAAATAAAAGTCTTTTATTTTCTTTTTTATTGGTTCCGTTCTTTGGCGTTACGAATTTTATTTTTACTATTATCTTTTATTTTATTTTTTTTTAGCTCTTATAGAGCAAAATCGTACTGTCGGAAATCCGACAATAGACGTAAGATTTACAGGCCTGATATTTAGTATTTTTCAGCATAAGAATTCAACGCCGTTTACGAATCTTAGGTCTCAATTTTGAAACCTTTATATATATAAATATACCTGAATATTTTTCTACCCGTACCTTGGGCTCAGCATAAAGTATCTGTCGCCAACACAATTCATGAGCCAGCGTAAGCAGCCTTGAGGCTTGAAATTTTTGCCTGACACAAAAATTGCCAAAGTAACAAAGTAACTGTAGCAAACTGGTATCGAAATGAAAATGACTCATCTTGTGAGAACCCAACTCGATACTCAGCTCTGAATAACTGTACATGGTTATCCAGAGTCGACTCTGAATAACTTATAAGACTTATAACAACTTCTAATAACTAATAACTATTCACAGTCACAGTTTCAGTTATTGAGAATCGACTCTGAATAACCACTCAGGTGGCAAAAATGGGTACCTCTTACTCTTCTTATAAAATATGCAAGGTATGACTAATCATTCTTTACAAGGTATTCAAAGAGTTTGCTTACTTTCTATCATCTTTCTTTTTGGCACCAAAACTCTTCTGAATAGAATGCTGCGACTGTGGGCTGGGTGACGTTTGAAATTGATGTAGCTGTTGCAGTTGAGGAGATTGATGCTGAGGGGGATGTTGTAATTGTGCCTGTTGTGAAAGTCCTGCAGCAGTGATAGAGGAAGACATGCTGGAAACTGGTGATGGGATTGCACCCCCAGCAGTTAAAGCTTGGTGCAATCCAGGGGGAACAGAACCTCCTGCAATAGCTGCAGCAACTGGGCCCCCTGCGAGCCCAGCAATATGAGGTTGAAATCCATGCATTCCACCCATCGCTTGAACTGAAACTGGCAAATTAGAAAGTCCTCCAACTGCTGATGTCACTACGGGAGAAGTAATAACTGGAGCACCAGCTGCATGAGAAGCTGCAGCTTGAACTTGAGCTTGCTGTGCAGCTTGGGCTTGGGCTTGAGCTTGGGCCTGGGCAGCCATTTGTTGATGAAGCATAGCCGCTGGTTGTAAGGCATTAGCTGCATGAGCATGAGCAGGATGACCGGGAATGGCTCCCGGGGGGAGTTGGAGGGCTGTTCCCGGTACTACCATGTACTGTGGAGGCACCATCATGGGTACCAACCCTGCGGGATACTGATTCATTTTGATGATTTTGTGGAATTTTTCAGTTGGGATTCCGAGCGAGTGTGAGTGGATGTTTGAAGGAGGAAATGTCTTCTTTTAATAACTGGATGTGCTATTATACACATAAATCACAAAATACACAGAATAACCTACATGAATGATGGGTTACATTAGATAAAGAACAAGAATCACAACAAAATTATACGGTTTGTGAAGAATTTTGTCGTCCATCTTGAATAACTTTGTAATGTCCGACAATCTGTTGCCAATTTTTTTCAATCATATTTGCCAATGTTCAATTTTTATGAAGCCATTTTTATGAAATGTTTCCTGTTATAATTTGGACGAACGAGGAGGAGAGGAAAGGAAAGGAGGGAGGAGGAGGAGGAATCAATGCGCACAATCTGTCGTTCATCCCTAGTGTCATTCATTGCATGGAACAGCATCCCTGTAAATGTCAGACCAGCCAATAACCCGACAATATTCTATAATTATCTCGACCAGTCAGCGGCGTGGCATGCTTACAGTATAAAGCGGTGCCAGACGAAAATGTCTTACACATGCTACATTTGTAAATATAAAGTAAAAAAAAACAACCTTACATACTTGTAAAGTAAATTTGCATGGTGATGTTTCTATCCCTGCAAATCTTTTCAATCGTTTGTTTATAGAAATCACGAACGAATATATTGATTGGAGTTTGGACACTGAGGGAAGTGGCTAAAGGGACACACATTGAAAGCGTAAGAATGTAAACAGCCCATGGCTTATTAAAAGAGTACTGTAGTTACGTCATGAAACAGCCCCATTCCACTTCGGAAATCAAACATGACACCATACAAGATCTCTCTCTCTCTCTCTCTCTCTCTCTCTCTCTCCCCTCTCTCTCTCTCTCTCTCTCTCTCTCTCTCTCTCTCTCTCTCTCTATCTATCCTCTCTATCTATCTATCTATCTATCTATCTACCTATCTCTGTGTGTGTGTAGAGAGAGAGAGAGAGAGATGAACGCGCGCGCACACACACACACACACACACACACACACACACAAAGTCAAACACCCATATTCACGCGAAGATCATGCATTTAGCATATAGCATCACTATCAAGAAATGTTTGACTTAACTCGTTCACATTCCTTCATATCAATTTTTGCAGCAATAATAATAATAATAATAATAATAATAATATATTAATAATAATAATAATAATAATAATAATAATAATAATGTATGATGATGATGAATGATGATGATGATGTTGATGATGTGATGATGATGATGATGATGATGATGATGATGAGATGATGATGATGATAATAATAATAATAATATAATATAATAATAATAATAATAATAATAATAATAATAATAATAATAATAATAATAATAATAATAATAATAATAATAATATAATAATATAATATAATAATATAATAATAATAATAATAATAATAATAATAATAATAATAATAATAATAATAATAATAATAATAAATAATAAAATTAATATATACAATAATCACGACAGAGAATGAAATGACAGAAACAAATGAACTTCTTATATAACCGTGTTTTTGATAATAATAAAGATGGTCGAAGTTACCATACTATGACCATGACGTAAATGACAAACATTAGCTATTATTCCCCAGTCCAACAGAGTTGGAGCAAAAATTTCTCGGCACCTGAGGTGGTTTTTTTCTCGTATGTGAAGATAGTAAAAATTCGAGCCATTTTCTCAGGTATTCAATGTGGCAGCACTATAGTAATAGCCTTAAATAGTGCCAGCAAACATCCGCTCCTTGCAATCGTTTGAGTGGGGAAATCCAGTCACTCGCTCAGCCATGGTACACAGTCGCTGACAGTCATCAGCGGACTGTGTGAATCGGGAGAAAAGCGTGGATAGAAGGCGTTGTGACAGAAAGGGAGTCTGTTTCGCACTGTTGATAAAAGGCGATATATACCATTTCTCAGTTTTATATATTTAAAAAAATGCTGTTATCCATTTTTAAAACATGGATGTGGTGCCTATAGTTACGTCATTGTCACGATCATAATATTTGGGTTAAGATTTACGTCAGTCTAAACAGAATGAGATGCATATAGAATGAGAATCATTCCACTGAGTAATGAATTGCACACAGAGGGATCGTTTTACATATTAATGTCTGTGTTAACAGAGCTAATAAAATGATGGGTAAAGTCTTCAGACAAATGTATTAATAATATGTCCAAAGAAGGGAGACGGAAATGTTAATTATTACTTACCATTGAAGGCCTTGGAATTCGGGGAAACCTCATTCAATTTTATAGATTTTGAATTAGTTAATTGTGAGATTGACTTGGAAACTTCTTTATTTTTTTGTTTGCTCATTATTATTTTTGTTTGTTTTGTTTCTTTGTTTTCATTTTCGAAGACAGAGGAGACCGGTTTAAAATGTTCATGGTAGATACAAAACAAACACAATGAGATGATAGTGATAATTATTAAAAGAAGTGTAAAACTTTGGAACAGTATCAAGAATGAAGGGGGGGGGGGAAGCTTCCTTTGTAGATAGATTAAAAATAATGATTGATAAAGAAGTTAATTTTCGGTTTATTTATGATTAAATTTAAATGCACATGATACTCAAAGGTTAGATGGTCTAAAAAAACCCTTTATATGATATGATAATATGGTATAATATGAACAGACAGACGCCCTCATATATCTTTGATTCTGATTAACGCAATGCACATCGACAGTACCTACCCAATCTGGGTTTGTCCGATTTTGTGAACATAGTGGGCGAAAAGATAGGAAAATGCATTAAAATGATCATGAAAAAGAAAAAGAACAACAAATTATTAAGAGCGCCTCAAAAAGGTGTTAATGGCAAATGTCCTATTTTCTCATGCCGAAATCTGTGTCATATTATTTTTCACTTTGATATTATGAAAGAGATATTTTATAAATAAATATATCTAGGCCTGTTCAACATTGAAAGGACCTTTTCAAAAATTGAAATTTTATACGAATTTACAACAATTTCAGCTTAAAATAAGACAATCTGACAGTTATCAATGCCCGTTTTTGCCAAGTCTACAGACGCAATTCATTGCGGAAACGGAAAAAGAAAAGTTGCGACCACAATTCGAAATCGAAAGTAGTAAGGTGGTGTTCCGTAGTTTGTGGTGATTAGATTGAATTTGAAACGGTTGAGTTTGAAATCAAAACTGAGAATGAAGCGTTTAAAGCCTCCTGAAAATTGTGATTCCGCTGATCCACCAAAAACATTGAAATACCAACATAACAAATTGGATTCATCATGGACGCTATACAATGGCAAATTTCCATACTTCAGGGAGCCGAGGGAAATTGGGGCTTTCAGTGTGGACTCGTCTCGTAAATTTCGCGATGATAAAAGCCAACTTAAAGTTTTCATTCCACCTTCTGATTTTGAGAACTGTTGCTTTGATTTAAAGATTGGATATCATGAGATGATCAGGAAAGATGAAAGTGTGAATTCATACATATCCGATTTACTCAGATGGACCATGCTACACAGAGAAACATTTTTTGCACCTATTGAAAGTGAAAGTAAGAACATGAAGAAAATGTCTTGGTCGGAATCAAATTCTCGTAAGTTTCAAAGGTGAGAACAAATGATTAGGGAATGGTAAATTACACGTATTCAGACATCTTTAAAAAAAAACAAACTTTAGATGGCACATCAACATCACTATCACGGCATTGGTAGATAGTAAAAAGTACAAAAAAGGAGCGAGGTCTTGCTTTGTTTTGTTTACCTAGACTCTAGGCAGTTTAGTGAGCAGTGGCAGTCAAATTTTGACCCAACTCGCCCATAGGAAAGTTGTGACTGGAAATTGCCGTTTGCGTTTTGGGGGGTTCAATTAAAGATGCATAACTTCGTTATAAAGTGGAATATTGAGATATTGGGGATAAATCCAAAGCCAAAAGTGATAGAGCAAATTCTGTCTTACGTCTAGCCGCGTTTTTAATTATGTAACATTTGCGTCATATTATGTAATAATGTGTTAATTTGAAATGTTTATTTTCCTCTTTATTAATGTAAATGCATTGTCCTCGATAAGACGAACATTTTGGTATACAATATATGATAAGAACTCCATATTGACTGTTTTAACCATTTTTTATTAACATCATGCGTTTTCGGTCACAACTTTGCAATGGTGATTTTGGGGTAAAAATCGGTCTAAAATTTCAGACTTTGAACTGCCGTAACTACATTTCTAATCAAGATAGAAACAAAATTCAAACTGTTTTGTAATCTGTGTTGCCAACTCTTTCATATGACATTGGTTTCAAGTGTGTGAGGTACATTTAGAATTTATATTAAACTCCCTAGTTTACCACACTACACAGAATTGCCACCTTGACCATGGTTTTTGTGAACGTGATATCAGGGCTGGCGGAGTCGGTTATTTTTAAACCGACTCGACTCCAGCCTTGAAACCGACTCCGACTCCTCAAGCATAGTATTAATAGGTAATAATATGCAACCAACACTCGCAGCTACTTTTAGCTTTTCCCCAGTATATGTATTATAAAATATGGTGGAAATCCAAGATGGCGGACGTGTTTACATTTCTCTCCTGATTCAATCTTCTTGATCTAAATTCTAGAAATATTTAGGCAGTGACAATAGTACTCAATATTATTATTCAATATTGATATTGAATCTTCTCGCTCCCCTCACCAGAAACACAAAACTTGAATGAAATATCGGACATCAAAACTTGTTCATTTTCGAATTGGATTTATGTAATTTCTGCCTTCGAGAGGATTCCGGCTTGTGTGTGTACTTGAGATATCTAGTTGAGATTAGTTAGATACTTATCAGATTGGAGTGAACGACAAGATACAGTGATACAGTACAGCTAAGACTTAGATAGATCTGGTCATTTAACAAGTAAGAAGATGAGCTTAAACAGCAGTAGTAGGAAAGGTAGAACTGGCAGTGCCAGTACTAGTAGTGGCAGTAGTAGGAAAGAAAGCCCTGCACCGATGGGTACAAATAAGGCAAAAGCAAAAGCTGAGACTGAGACTTGCGGAAAATGTGAATATGTATGCAAAGAGATTGAGAAATGCTTACAGTGCGAGCTCTGTGACCAGTGGTTTCATACTTTGTGTGAAAAGATAGATGATGACACCTATCAACTGTTGAAGAAAGACTCAGAAAAAGAATGTCCGCTGCTGCATTACTACTGCTCTAAGTCCTGCAACAAAGTGGCCTCAAAGTTCTTGGGCAATTTCATGCAGCTTGAAAAGGAAGTAGATAAACTCAGGAAAAAAGTAGAAGACGTAGATAAAAGTGTGAATATCATTCAAAAAGGTGAATTCACAGAGGAGATGATAGAAATAGTGAAATCAACAGCAAAGGATGAGATAGAGGCCTACCCTATGTCTGAGAGGAGTGAGATTAAGGAGAGACTCAAGAGAAGTACAGAAGAAAAGTCAGATAGAGTAAGACAAGATATAAATGAAATGAGGAAAATCAATGAAACTGAGGAGAAGAAGCAGGCAATGGTGAAAAAGAACCTGGAACTAGAAGAGGAGAGAAATGAAAGGGCTAAGAGGGTGAAAAATGTAATTATGTATGGCATACCAGAAGCTAAAGATGGCGACAACAAGGAAGATATAAGAAAAGCCCAAATGGTACTCAAAGAGTTGCAGGTTCATGGAAACAAAGACAGCCTCAACCCTATAGAGCAAGTGATCAGATTGGGCAGAAGAGAAGATAGACCAAGACCCATGAAAATAAGTCTGATGTCAACGGATCAGCGTAACACTGCTCTTAGGAACAGCAAACAGTTGAAAGACCATAAACGGGAATGCTTACAAAAGGTGTATATTGGAGCAGACCAAACAATTATGCAAAGAGAGCAGGCCAAGGAGTTAAGAGAGGAGCTGAGGAGAAGACGAGAAGCAGGGGAAGATGTAGTCATATATAAGAAAAGGGTCATTTTCAGGGAGAAGTTTAGTGAACAAATAAGAAAGAGAGACAGCGATGTTGGAGGAAATGACTGGGATTGGGATGAGGAATGACTATATTGGAAACGTGTCAGTCCAATTGCCCTAAATGTTTCTGAGCAAGGACTCGAAGACAACAAGAAAATTCAAAAAAGAGAAGTACCAGTAAATGATAAGGAGGGGCAGCACGTGAATATGAAAAAACCCTGAAGTTCATGTACACGAACGCAGACAGTGTGATGAATAAGAGAGAGGAGCTAAAGGCTATGGCAGAAGAAGAAGATCCAGATGTAATAGCAATAACAGAAGCTAAGCCAAAGAATGCAACAACACACCCAACCATAGCAGAGTTAGGTATTGAGGGATACACTATAATAGCTAGCAGAGATTTTGAAACTTCCGGCAGAGGAGTATACTTATTGGTGAGAGAGAACCTCAAGGTTAACCCCATAGAGGAACTCACAGATCACGACTTTATTGAGAGCGCTTGGTGCTCGATTGGAGTAACTGGACAAAGTCAGATACTAGTAGGAGTGATTTATCGGAGCCCAAATAGCACAGGAGAAAATAATGAGAGAATGTTGGAGATGATAAGGAGAGCATCACAAAAAAAGCATTCAGAGATAATTATTATGGGAGACTTCAACATGCCGGAACTGGAGTGGAAAGGGATGGACGAACCAAAAGAGGGAAGCCTGGAGGAAAGTTTCATAGAAACCATTGAAGATTGCTACCTACAACAGATAATAAAAGAACCCACGAGACAGAGAAAAAACCAAAAGCCCAACGTATTGGACTTGATATTGATGGAGGAAGAAAATGACATAATCGACCTAAGACTGAGCCACCCACTGGGAAAAAGCGACCATGCGACCATATTCCTAAAACTGAGGGCGACATCAGAGACTGTAGATGAAAAACTGACACTCAGATATAGGAAGGCTGATCTAGAGAGTATGAAAGAGGAACTGGGGCATATCAAATGGGAGGAAATACTAATCGAGGACACCGTAGGAAACAACTGGAGTAGATTTACCAGAGTACTTAACCAATGCTTCGAGAAAAACATCCCGAAAAGCAGAGGGAACCGGGTTGGGAGAAGAAATCAACCTTGGATGACGCAGGAAGTGAGAGAGGCATTACGGAAGAAGAAGGCAGTAAATAGAAGATACTCTAGAAGCAAAAAGGAAGAGGATTGGGACAAATACAAAAGAGTGAGAAACGCAACTACTAAAATAGTCCGACAAGCGCATCAAAAGTATGAGAACAAGATAGCAGAGGAAATGAAAGAAAATCCTAAAGTATTCTGGAGTTATGTAAACAGTAAAATGAAGACAAGACAGGGAACCTGTGACATAAAAAAAGAAGATGGCACTTGGGCATCTGAAGATGAAGACAAGGCAGAGGTGCTAAATCTCTTCTTTGCAAGTGTCTTTACAGTGGAGAACCAGAAAAACTTGCCAGATATTGCTAAAACAAGTAATATAGATACTACACAATGGCCGATTACTGAAGAGAGAGTAATGAAGAGACTACAAAACCTAAAGGAGAGTAAATCACCTGGACCTGACAAACTTCATCCTTACATCCTAAAAAACTTAGCAGAGCAGCTAGTAGAACCCCTAACCAAGATATTTAACCAGTCGATGAAAGAAGGAAGACTACCAAGGGAATGGAAAGAAGCTAACGTCACAGCCATATTCAAGAAGGGAGACAGAAAAAATCCAGAAAACTACAGACCAGTGAGCCTGACATCTGTCGTCTGCAAGCTCATGGAACAGCTGATTAGAGAAGAAATGGTTGATCATATGACCAAGAACAAACTATTCAGCAAAGATCAACATGGTTTCATGGCGGGAAGGTCTACAGTAACAAACCTACTTGAAACAATGGATGACTGGACGAGAGACCTGGAATTAGGCAACAATTTAGATGTCATATACCTCGACTTCAGAAAGGCATTTGACAAAGTTCCACACTGGCGCCTAATCAGGAAATTGGAACAGTATCAAATTAATGATCAGACAGTCAAATGGGTCCGAGATTTCCTCAAAGATAGAAGACAAAAAGTGATAGTGAATGGAACAGCATCAACAGAGAGACTGGTAACAAGTGGAGTTCCACAAGGAAGTGTACTGGGACCAGTTCTCTTCCTGATTTATATCAATGACTTGCCAGACAATCTATCATCTAAATGTAAAATCTTTGCCGATGATACTAAGCTCTATGGAGTAGCTAATACAGAAGAAGAAAGAAACACCTTACAACAAGATTTGAAAAAGCTTGAAGAATGGTCCGAAATATGGCAGATGGAGTTCAATGTAGATAAATGTGCAGTTCTTCACCTAGGAAAAAACAACAGAGAAGCAAACTATATAATGAAAGAAAAACCCCCTGCAGAAATCCAATGGGGAAAAAGACCTAGGAGTATTTATTGATAGGAAGCTAAACTTCAAGAAGCAAATTAAAGATGTTCAATCTAAGGCTAGTAAAACACTCGGAATAGTGAAAAGAAATTTCAAGAATCTGAAAACAAAACACATGACTACCATCTACAAGACTATGGTTAGATCAAAGCTGGAATATGCTAACTGCATATGGTATCCGAAGTTTGAGGGAGACAAAGACAGTTTGGAAAGAGTGCAAAGGAGAGCAACAAAACTTATCACACACCTGAAAGACAAAACATACTGTGAGAGATTGAAAGAATTAAATCTCCCGACCTTAGATTACAGGAGAAGAAGGGGAGATATGATCCAAACATATAAAATAGTAAAGGGAATAGACAGGATAGAGGCAGGATTCCTTAAACCAAACAAGAACATTCAGACACGAGGAAACAGCAAGAAACTGAAAAAAGAACGTTTTAAAACAAATGAAAGAAGGAACTTTTTTTCATCTAGAATTGTAAATAACTGGAATAAACTACAAGAAACCACAGTATCAGCAAAAAATTTGAATAAATTCAAAGCAGAGTTGGAGATAAGCAACACCCTAGGAAACAAGTTCAATTATAAAAATTGGTCCAATCATTAATAGATGAGGAGGAGCGAAGGAGACTACACCAAGTCTAAAAGCTCTATACAGAGGTATCCAGGTATCCAGGTAACAATACAAGCCGCTTCATATTTGATATTGCATCATTAAAAGTACAAGCTCTTCATCATTTTTTGGCTACAGACTGATTAGCTCATTTCGAATAAATACATTAATATTGATTAATGATCATCAAATTTAAAAGATAAAACACATCCCCTTTTCCCATGAAGACAAACACACAAAAAAGATTACTATTTGTGAATATCTAGTATCTAAAATATTACACATTGAATGATATAAAAATGCAATGTCTGAAAGTGGTGAGGAGTCGGAGTCGGGACTTCTAAAACCGACTCCACCCTCAAACAACCGACTCCGACTCCGACTCCGACTCGCCAGCCCTGCGTGATATGACATATATGTAAAAATTCGAAGGGGTGAAGTAAAAAATGTACAGGTGTCCAGATCATAAATCTGTGAATTAAGTACGTTGGTTCAACTTTTTAACTTTTGGACCCACAAACCACGGCAACCAATGGTATCAGTATCAGTGTTTTTGTGAAATTTGTTCCAACTGGCTTCAAATAATCCATATCAAATTGTCGGTCCAGGTTTATCAGTTCAAATAGCTGAAAGTCTTGTAGCTAAAAGAAAATATAATTGGGGATATGCTCTCCATCCATAGGGTTGGGTATTGGTAGCGTCAATTGCCAAGGCCAAGGACATTGACAAAACGTCCATTGCCAAGGACTGTGTCAGTTCATCAACTAAATCGGCAACACTTAATTGTCACGGAATATGAATTGATACTTTAATGTTAATATTAGTACGGAATATGAATTGATACTTTAATGTTAATCGTACTCTCATTTTGTCAGATTTTCTCCTATCTCCATCTCTGTTTCATTTACTCATTCCCTCCCCCCCCCCTCTCTCTCCTCTCTCTCTCTCTCTCTCTCTCTCTCTCTCTCTCTCTCTCTCTCTCTCTCTCTCTCTCTCTCTCTCTCTCTCTCTCTCTCATATTTCCTCTTTTTGCAAGTTGGTAAATCAACTATTTAGTCTTTTCTTAACTGCCACGGATTGATCTTGTTGTTCAAATATTTACATGAATTGTTCCTTATTATGACGATGTGCAAGATGTTTTCCTTTAAAACAAAGGAAATCCTACTTTTATTTTTAATCTATCATCCTGTTCCCCCCCCCCCCCCCCCCCCCATCCCCCCGCTGAATCCGAATACAACAGTAATTTTTGTTTTGATATGATTTTAACTTGTCTTGGAATTTATGAAAAGATGAAAATTTAAAAAACAAATGCCAACGAGTGTAGAGACTCAAACAATTCCACAACGATTGACAAGCAATGATGAATGAATGATAAGAAGAAAGTGACGGGATTCAAGATTTGTATGCGCACAAATCGAGGCTTGGTTGAAATCACTGCATGCAGCTGAAGAGTTCCAATTTGACTCCTTGGCAGTTGATGAACCGTCAACTACCAAGGACTCACTCCTTGGCAATTGACAAGTCCTTTGGTATTAGGGGGGTGGGGCTGTTGAGAGATCGGACTAGGATTCCTTGTAATCTTTTCCATTAAGGAGGCAAATGCTCTACTCCCACTAATTTGGGAATTCACTCAGATGGTTTACCATCTGGGGTTATGTTAAAGGTTAAGTTATGCACACATGGTGATTTCTACCGGTGACGAACTGGAGACAGGCACAGTTAAAGTAAATCATAGTGAAATCACAACGTTTGTTCCATCAGCAATAAAAATTTTGAATATTTCATATGGTACAGAAAAACCAAGGATTGATTCGTTGACCGATTAACTGATTAATTTATTTAATGTAAGATTAACTGACCAATTGATAATGATGATAATTTTTGGTGCCGAATTGCCACAATCGTAACAAATTGAAAACGAAATGAATATGTTTATGTTGTGTATATCGCACGTGATGAAAGAAAGAGAGAGAAGAGAGAGAGAGAGAGAGAGAGAGAGAGAGAGAGAGAGGAGAAGAGAGAGAAAAAAATAAGTAGGAGTGAAATATCTGTTCAATGTACAGTTATCGTTTAATGTTATAACAAGTGTAACTAAATGACAAATTGTCATATTTATGGACAATAAAGATCTATTATTATTATTATTATTATTATTATTATTATTATTATTATTATTATTATTATTATTATTATTATTATTATTGTATGGCCAA
The DNA here is from genome assembly GCF_034508935.2 of Berghia stephanieae. Lineage (NCBI taxonomy): Eukaryota > Metazoa > Mollusca > Gastropoda > Nudibranchia > Aeolidiidae > Berghia > Berghia stephanieae. The sequence goes on from NC_088364.1 coordinate 65,572,098, forward strand.
ATAACTGGGCGACAAGCAGAGGGACGGTCGGTCACTCGCAAATCCTGCCTTGTTTAATATCATTCGAGGCTATCAGCTATTGGGGGATAATTTTTAAAGGATTTTCACTGTTTTGACATTAGATTCATGATCAATAGTTTTTTTTTTGTCAAAACATTAATCTTTTTCTATCCATGTCCCCTTTGACCTTGAAGTTTAAATACAGATTTTGTCTGCTGGCGTGGACTGCTCACCCGGATATTATGCATTCCATTTGAAAACAGAGAGGACTTGAGGATAGCTGTGATTCGCTCAAGGGGGACTTATTTCATGTGTCAATTTGACACAGAATCAAAGAAGAAAAGAGAAGAGGAGATGACAGAGCGAAACAAAGAAATGTGTGCCTGGGGTTGGAAGTTTGAGCAGTATGTCACAGCTGGTATGGCTCTAATGAAGATTAAATTCGTCTTTTTGTGTGTTGAATATTTTTATATAAGACAAGGCTATATTTATTCAAACCAAAAAAAAAATAAATTTCATAGCAGGGAACGCAGATAATCTGCGTTTGTATTAAGGTTAAAAATAATTATAATCCTCTATACTTTAACTGTCTTCATTTACTACAATTTCTGGTTTCATGCAGCACTGAAACCATATATGAATTTTATAAAAATTTAATTATAATCCTCTATACTTTAACTGTCTTTATGTAATACAATTTCTGGTTTCATGCAGCACTGAAATCATTTAATGAATTTTATAAAAATGGACATTGACAGTTTTAACTTTTACTATTATTTTATGGGACCAAGATTGAAATGACACCAGGAGGATTATAGTAAAATAATGCATAAATTCATTCTAATCGACCTATTGGAAAATTTTTCTTCCTTAGATAAGGGTGATATCACTTGGGGGTAAAAGGCACAGGACAGCACTGAAAAATACGCAATAGGTGCAATAGGGGTTATGCCACTTGCTCAAGGTAAAAAATGAGAAACTGACAGCTCGACTTGCATTGTTCAGAACCTCATTTGCTCTGCAGTCAGCTGTTTTATAAAAACTTGAGTTGAATCATAGTAGAAAAAAATAACCCCTAAACATCAACAAGCTTTTATATAGTACAATATATATCCTTTTATTGTGTTCAAAGTGCATTTTAACAGGTCCTAAGTCAACAGTCTCATCTAACTTGTAGTATTTACCATCCAGATTGATTATTTGGTCATTTAATTATTTATTTATGTATTTATATTTTATATTTCTTTTTTATTTATCATTATTTTTTGTTATTGTTTATTTATTTTGTATTTTTTATTTATTCCTATGAGGAAACTTAGTTTTGAGAAATGAACTTCCCCTCCGGGTCTCTGTAAGAACTGTGCCCATTGAGCTAGGTGAGGTTACTTGTCCAAGACTGTTTTTAAAAAAATTCAAACGAGAAAGGTGATGAGTTCTCAAAGTATTCTTTTGAAAATACAGTGGCTAATCAACGGTCATGTATTAACGTCAATGATTTGTATTTGTATTGCTTGCCGGGTTTATTTGATGAGCATTTGAATTTGACAGATTAATTATCTATATTAAGCTTATGGATAATGGATGTATCATGACAAACAAGGCTTTCAAACTTGGATTAATGAGAAATTCACCTAGAAGATTATAAATATTATCAGGGGTATTTCTATTAACAAAGAAAAGTCATCATGCTACAAATCATTTGTAAAGACCTTTCTGTATCCTTTAGATTTAACTGCACAATGAGCTTATAATTATGAATGTAATTAAATTGTAATTTTTGGTAATTTTTCATTTAAAAATGTTATCATTTTCCGAACACCAGACAAGGCCCATGGAACTCCTGACACTAGCAAGCCAGTAAATAACAATGAAGAATATGGAGTTGTCGTACGTTCAAGACTAGGATCTCATTCATTAGGTAAAGAATTTTATTTGCAACTTAGATAAAGACACTTTTATTGTTTTGGTTTGAGAAGCAATGTTACCCTTTTAGGTAAAGGTTCTTGATGGTTTTATTTAGATCTGCAAAAATTCATGATTTTGGATTCAAAGGAGGAATTTCCCCCGTCAGATATACTTGATAGAGTATCAATGATAGTTTATCATCTCAATTGCTCTAAAAGTAGGGGGTAGTGTAGAGAAAATAGGACTTTATGCAATTGTTCAAAATTTTACTCCTTTTTCACTTTTTGTCACCATCAGCACTGTTATAGTACTTAAAAGATTTGGTTCATTTGACACTGATTTTAAGATTGCGCAAATAATCGGGGACTGGTGGCTTCTCTGCACAGAGAGAATCAAGAGTTCTGTTTAAATCATAAAGCTACCAAAGTAAACGTACAGAAAGTTAATTACTATCAAAGAACTTTTTGAGCCTCAACCCTTCTGAGCAAATGAAATGGCAGTACTGTAACAAAAATGTAGTAAAACTATGGATACAGTGTGAATCCAAATGGATGATTGGTGAATGTTTGATTGTGCTGTTGCTGAGGACGATTTTTAGGCCTGAAACTTGTACTTCAGTGGAGAGGTTATGTTGCCTTTTCTTTGTTTCACAGTCTATGGGGCTGAGGTTGATTGCACAGACCCACTGAACCCCGAATCTCAAAGATATTTGGAATTAAAGACGTCTCGAAAGATTGAATCTAGGCGACAATATGAAAATTTTTGCAGGTAAATGTTAACTCACAACCATGTATCAACAAACTGTTAAATTATCTTTTCTCCCACGTTCAGTGATGTGTCTTTTTTGTCTTGCAGTTAGGAAATTATATTGATTTTTTTTAAAAAGGTGATTTAGATTCAATTCATCTTGACAAATTTTAAGTCATCCCTATTTATTTATTTATTTTTTAAAACTCAGACTCAGGAGTCAGATTTTTAAACAAAAAAAATTGCATTAAAAAAACATATATTTTTCCTTTGGTATCTATATATATTGTATAAATTGTATTAATATTGAACCAAAGTGCATTATTTTTACGTTTACTATTATTCATATATGAATTATCACTTGAAAATGCTTTGGAATTGATGTATTGTAATTCAACTTGATCTGTATATATATGATAAGTGATGATTCATATGAATAATAGTAATATATATATATATTTCAGAGTGGCCAACCTTCCCGGTTCCGATTATTTCGGGAAATTCCCTAAATGGATCCACCGTTCCCGATGTCCCGAAACTGCGTTTTTTTTTTCCCGAAAAAAAACCATCGTAAAAAAAGACGAATTGCGAATGAAAATCTGTACGAATTTTTTTTAGTACGTACTCTTTGCCTAGTAATCGTGTGTAGCGTCGATCGTCTTCTGGGTATCGATTATGCTCTATACTCTATTATTATAATAATCAAATTTTAAATCTAGCTACTCGACTTTTTCATTCGATACAGACATACTTGGTGTTCAAATTTGAGTTGCCCGTTTTTATCTCCCGAAAGTGGAGTGTTGATTCTTCTTTGTTCTTGTTGACATTACATTGCCGCCTTTGCGCATTTGCCGTCATATTTAACTTCGTTGACGATCCTTGCTTAGTGTTTTGTGTTTCCCAATGGATTTTTCTTTAAAACTGCGTGATTCATCTATCGTGTGTTATCTGATGTGACTTTTAGATTCATTTTTGGCCACTGGTACATCTACTTAAATACGTGTCTAACTAAATATAGATATCTAGATCTAGATAGTAGTCTAGATATTCTAGACGTCTAGATCGAGTTATCGGCGATCGAGAATCTAGAGATCTACAAATACACAAACTCAATGATTTGTATTTAGCACTGTTCCGTGAATTACTCACTAAGTTCATCAAGCCCAAAGTCATCAGTGCAAAGTCTTCTCACCTGACCAGTATTGATTTTGAGGCAGAAGCTAATCATATTCATGACAAAGACCTATACATTGGTGAAATTCCTTCCAGATTCATAAGTGATTTGAAGGCTCAGTCAAGAAGTGAAATCATCAGTAACATAAAATTATTCTACATTGCTGCTTTTTCCATTAAATACAGACACCCTTGTTCATGCCAAATTTGTGGATATCCATAAGAGGGCAGAGCATTCCTTCTCGGATGTACTCTACTTTTACAAGAAAATGCCTGCCTCTCTCAAATGCTCAATGGATGTACTGCACTCTGAGTTTACAAACTTCCAATCAGCTCCACTTAATGCTTCAGTGCTGAATGAGCCAAGATGTGATAGACAATGGCACCAGCTCCATCACTACATATCTCCACTAGATGGAAGTAGGCCTTACCAGAACCTGGGACAGCTAGCCCTGAGTGTTCTTTCAATTCCTCACAGTAATGCAGCATCAGAGAGGATATTTAGTTTGGTTAGGAAGAATAGAACTGAAAGCAGATCTCAGTTGAGCAATGCCACTCTAAACAGTCTTTTAGTTAATAAAGTTAGGGTCTCCTCATCAAGCATGCCACCTGTCCAATTGACTGACAAGTTCTTGCAAAAATGCAAGAGATCCACCATGGATAGCCTGCATTCAGAAGGCAAATAATAGCAGTAAACAAAGCCTGTTATCATGTACATAGTGTAAAAAGTATTGTAGTGATTATGTGGTCTCAATGTGTGTGTAGTTTTTTAGTTTTAAATTGTCAAGTCATATTTATTAATAGAATAGAGGCTGTGACTTCTGCGCCAAATTCAATAGAGGGCATAATGCACCTCCTAAGCTTGGATAGAGGATACATATGTCAAAAGTTACCCCTTTCACTTCCAAGGTTTACAGGTATGTCAACTTAATGTCTGTCTTCATTTTCATTCTTTGTAAAGTATTAAATTAGTATTAGGCTGTGTATTACTTCACTCTTAACATTATTGTGCGGTAACCAAAAATTTTCCCTAATTCAGTTTCTGAAAAGTTGGCCACCCTGATATTTTAAGTGATTCACACTTAGCACACCGATTGTGTGCTCTTGGAATCTACATATTTGAAGCAATTCCCCTTTCGCCTTTTTCTTGCTTGGTTTGATTGTAAATCTATAATCATTTTACTGTCCCATTTTCTTCCTTTTTACTGGCACTGATATGACCTAAATGTGTTGCAGGCACTGTAAAACCCTTAAAATCAAAACAAAATTTGTCAATTTGAAATTAGATTCAAGCTAATCAAGTTCTGGGCTCAAAGTTTCTTGATCGGGATCCGGAGGATTATTTGTGGTTTTCGGGATGATGATGGAGTTGTACATCAATTGCAAGAATACCAAGTCAAAGATATCCCAAAACTTTCTAGTGTAAGGTTTAAAAATTTTTTTTCGCATTTGTTCTCATTTTAAAAAATAGTACATAATAATGATAAGAGTAATAATAATAATAATAGTGATAAGAAGATTATTTGTGGTTTTCTGGATGATGATGGAGTTGTACATCAATTGCAAGAATACCAAGTCAAAGATATCCCAAAACTTTCTAGTGTAAGATTTTTTTCCTTTTTTTTTTTTTCGCATTTGTTCTCATTTTAAAAAATGGTACATAATAATAATAATAATAAAATAATAATAATGATAAGAAGATTATTTGTGGTTTTCGGGATGATGATGGAGTTGTACATCAATTGCAAGAATACCAAGTCAAAGATATCCCAAAACTTTCTAGTGTAAGTTTTTAAAATTGATTTTTTCGCATTTGTTCTCATTTTAAAAAGTTGTATAATAATGATAAAATAATAATAAGAAACTTATGGGCTTAATCTATACATAAGCTCTTGGCGCTTTACAACAACAAAAAAAGAAACGAAAAAAACCCAAATAATACATATACAATGTCATGCAATAAATCTCAAATTCAGCATTTTTTAGTTTGATTGCTGCTCATATTGTTAGTATTATCAAATAAACCAGCTTATTTATTCATATCTTTTCTTCCTTTTTTTTTTTTCTTTTTCTCATTGGCTTCAGTGCAGAAGTAAAATAAATGTTATTCAGGGATTGGAGATTATGTGGATTTTTGCGCATTTGCAGTTTTTTTTTTTTTCGGGGGGGGTAGGGGTTTGTGAGATGAGTGGGCTTAGCAAGAAAAGGGGGGTGGGTGCTTTAGGAATAACATAATTGCAACATGGTATTCGTGAAAATATATTGGTCGTGTACACCTTGCTGGTTTTTAAAACCAAGATAGTACCCAACCCTGATAAACTGATCTAGTGCATTATTTCACCATGTTACAAAATTTGTGGTCTAATGGTAGCACACCCGACTGGTAATCAGTAGGTCTGAGGTTCGATCCCCAGTTGAGGAAAACTGATTTTTTAGGAATTTTTTTTTTTTGGGGGGGGGGGGGGGGGGGGGAAGTGGTATTTATTTTCCTTTTTGCTTTGTTTGGGATTGTTTCATGCACACTTTTTCAGATTTTTATCTAAGAAATTAAAAATCAGGTTGGACATCTATATATATTATTTTTAATGACATCATTTATTTTTATTACTTACCCTTTGTTTCAGTCTGTCATTAAAAATGGATGGAGTCCAGCAGTTTGCTTCAATTTTTTAGATTCTTTCCTCACCTTTGTGAAGACAAATATTCCAAATGATAATGACAAGTAAGTCATCTTTAAATTATCAGTGCTGATGGTTTTCTTCGGATCCGCAGTAATCCGCGATTTTGGAGTAAGAGGAGGAATTTCCTCCTTTCAAAAATTACATTTCCCTAAATCAACTATACTTCAGAGCTGCCTACTTGAAATTTTTAAAATTCGTAGTTTCTAAGGGGAAAAAAAATGAAAAAGTCATTACAGATGGCTTTACAAATAAAAAATTTGCCATCACCATGATCCACAAATGCTTCAATGTTCTGAATATAGGATCTAAGGAACTAAATTTTCCTTTTCACCAAGATTTATTGAGTCAAAGAGGCAAATGAGGTTCTGTAGCTGGAGTCAAAAATTCGTAATTCTACGAATTATTTGTGGAACTAGGCAAGTCTGGTACTGGCAGTGGGAGAAACATGTTTAGTGGTCCAAACAAGTGCAGTTTCCCATTCTCCAGAAGTTAGCTAGAGTATCAATGATATCTTTTTCATCTCAATTGCTCTAAATGTGGGGGTTAGTGTAGTAAGAAAATATGGGGCTAAAAGGCAATAGTTTAAAGTTCCTTTTTTTTTTCTCATTTTTTGTCACCATCAGCACTGAAGTATGCTCATCTGGGAGCAAGAAAAGCATGTATTTCTTCAGATGAAACTTGCAAAGGAATTTAGATGAAAGACATTTGAAAGATGAATGTTAGTTAAGATTTTTGTGAGTCTTTAGGTGATGATTTTTATTTAATAATATTGTAAATCATTTATACCACACCTATTCCATATACAAACAGCTCTAGGCGTCTTTTCAATATAAACACCAAGCTGCAGTAACAGGTCATACACAAAACATGCTTAAGACGTTCATATGATGAAAAATAATCCATAAATGGAAGCTGGTTTTAATCTATCAAATATTTCCTAATAAAATGTCTTAATATTTGTCTTAAAAGTAGCTTCTGTATTGCAATTTTTAAAGGAAATTGGAAGAGAGTTCCAAATAGAAGGGGCAGCATGAGAAAAAGACCTATCCGAAAACTTTTTGGAGCCTTTTTTGGGAACAGTTAATCAGGGATGATCACTAGATCTTAAAGTTTTGGAAGGAGAGTACAATAAGGAATAAAGTTGCATAAATATGAAGGAGCAGTTTTGTTGATATATTTAAAGCAAAGATGATTTTTTTATATTTACAGGATGAATATCAGTACATAGACGATGTTAATGTTGTTGAATCTCTCCCCCTCCCCTTCCTTTTTCCTTAAAATGATATTTAAAAAATTATTTTCTATTTATATTGTTTTTGTTTACAGATGTCCATATGTATTTTACTGGAAACCAGGGTCTCAACTGGTGTTGGAAGGAAAGGGAGATGAAGCATTCCATTTTTTGCCAGATTGGTTCTTGAAATGGGAACAATGGGACACGCTAATTTAATCAAGAAAATAGGCATTTGGTTTGTTTTTAAGTGTAAATATTTGTTTGTAAAGATCAGTGCCGGCATTAAGAGGAACGTGTTCCTGTTCCCAGTTTGTTTTTGATGTCAGGATCAGGGACCCTTTGTAAAGCGCTTTGAGCACATTAAGTGGATATTGCGCTATATAAAAGCTCTAGTGTAAAAAAAGCTCTAGTTCCTGTTCCGGAATAGATAACTGGTCCGAATTGGAGTGATCCACGATGTTACCATATCACCTGCAATAGATAAAGACGTCGCATTCCAAGTACAATATACTTGATAGTTTAGAGGGAGAGGATTGGGGGGGGGGGGAGGAGGGAAGGGAGAGGGTGTCACTGTCACCTACCGTGCCATTCATTGTTTAAGGAACCATTAGATTAAAATGTTGGGACATTTTGTTTGTTTCACCTGGTTTCTTCTAATTATCACTCGATAAAGAGGGTTTTTTTTTCTGGTAGTGCTATTAGGTGTGGAAAACATAAATTCTGATCATAGTGTATGGAAACGAAATTGGTGACAATGTATTCTCCTCGATGAATCGTGAAAAAAGCACTTTGAATTTTGAAAATCGGACAATAAATACTTATTTAACGAAGCTTCAAAGTTTTCAATATTTCGCGCGCCTGCGAAAGAGCGCTGCGGCACAATTTTTAAGCTGCAGCAAGAAAAAAAAGTTATGTAATCAAAATCCAAAAAACACTTTTTTCATAAACTTCACCACACTGGGTAACGTTTAAAAAAGAACCATACCAGTAACTTTCTTATTGGGCTTGTAATAAGGCAGCAAAATTGACAAAAAAAACAACAAAAATGAACATTTTAGCAACAATTTATCGTTCAAATAACAATATTCAAGGCGGTATATTAAAAAAAAATTACAGTGACAGTAGGTTGAAATTACATATACTAAATAACATATACACAGAGAATACGCCCAATTTTTTCCAGAGGTTACAGGTCAATAATAACAATTTTATAGGATCTATAAAATGACTACTAAGCTCAAAAAGCTAAAAAGGAAGAAATCTGAAAAAACTCGATATGTCTTGATAAAAAAGCTCATAAAACATGAACCGTAATAGGTACAAAAAAATCAAAGGTACCAAATTAAACGTTACATTATGCACTACATACTGAAAATCATAATTATCAGATTAAATTGAATCTGAACTATAGAATGCGAGAAAAGGAAAATTTAATAAAATATCCGGTCACACGCTCGCAAACATTTTTATACAAAAAATGCTTATAAAAAATTAACTAAAAGAGGTATATAAGAATTAAAGATACCAAATTAAACGTCTTAATGTGTACCACACAATGCAAATAACAAATGTCAAGTTAAATTATATACTAGGACAATAATAGGAGAAAATAAGAACAATTTAAACATAAAATGACCTAAGTCGGTACGACAAATGTTTTACAATAAAGTCAATAAAAAAGTAACCAATTAAGCTGTATAAGAATCAAAGATACCAAATCAAACGTCTCAATGTGCACCACACAATATAAATAACAAATACCAAGTCAAATTATATCCTAGAACAATAATAGGATAAAATAAGAACATTTTAAACATAAAATGACTAAGTCGGAATGACAAATGTTTTACAATAAAGTCAATAAAAAAGTAACCAACTAAGCTATATAAGAATCAAACATACCAAATTTAACGTCATAATGTGCACTGCAGAATGCAAACAATAAATAACATCATAACATGAATCAAAGATGCCAATTTAAACTGGATGTTATGATCTAATACTTTTCTAGATAATGAATAACAAATAAAGATATCAGTATAATAACACAGAAAAAGGACATTTTCCAACTCAAATGCTAAGCAGAGTCACTGTCAAAATCAACTTGCTCTTCAATATGAGGATTCAAGTGATTGCAAAGGCCAGCATACAATGTCTGAAAATTACCAGTAAGTCTAAGATCAGATGCATTTAACCCATTACTTGATAAGGTCACTGGGGTCAAGATACCCCATTTTACTAAGCAAAGGGAAATAACTCTTCCATAAACACGACTTGTCTCAGTTTAAAAATTCACTGAACCCAAAATAAATAATGGAACTTACTAAAAAGCACACAATTCTTAAGTTGATAAAATTGGCACCGATGAAGAAGCCACGGATGGAAGGACAGCAGGGGCCCTTGGCACTGCATTAGATGTGGCTCGAACAAGCAGATGGTCTATTAATTTTATTCTGAATGACAGATGATGGGACACACCAGCACGGTGACGATGATTTGAAACCATTGATTTCAGGAGAAGATATGAATTTACGATCGAAGTTTGGATTAAGAACCAAAAAATATACCGCCACCATTTTTTGGCAGCTCTCCCTACTTGATAATATGCTCTGTATTGATCTGCAAGATCGACACCGCCCATGTATCATTGTAGGAAGCGATGGCAGCTGGGATGGTTTTTTCCACAGGTCCTGTTTTCCCTCTCCGTGTGACTGTCTTCATTTCTGGATTTGAGTTGGTGGATAAAACATTAACTTCCCTCTTATCGTGCCATGAAGTGGCAACTAAATTCCCCTGTTGTTTCATTTTTATTTCTCCTTTCTTTGTTTTTTCTCCTTTGAATGGCCACCCTTTTCGATTTTTTCGAATGGTACCACAACAGTAAGTGTTGTTGTCCAAAAGGTCTTTTGCCAGCTGTAAAGATGAAAAAAAAAGTTGTCAAAATAAAACACACGATAAGCATGGAGATAATCCCTTGCCACATTCATCACAACAAAATGGCCTTGTCCACTTTCTCTGTCCTGCTTTCCAGTGTAAACTGAAAAGTTAAGCAAATAACCGGTCTTTGATTCCGCAGCGCACCATATCTTGATCCCATATTTTGCAGGCTTATTGGGGATTTATTGTTTGAATTGAAGTCTTCCATTAAACTTCACCATTGCTTCATCAATGCTGATGTTTTGTGATGGTTTGTAGAGCTCTTTACATTTGTTCCTCACAACATCCAAAATTGGCCTTACTTTGAAAAGAGGATCATATCCATTCTCTCCAATAGGAATACGTGTACTGTTGTCAGCTGCATGAAGGTACTGGTTTATTTTCATGTATCTGGACTCCCCATAACATCAGCAACAGCAGGTACTCTGTACTTAGGGTCACTGGACCAATAAAGATTAATGTCAGGCATAGAGTGGATGCCAAACATGATGTTTATATAGACATATTTCATGATGTCATTGGCTGTGCATGGTTGCCAAAACTTGTCATTGGGGGTGGTTTGTCTAGCGTATAGATTAGTGTGGTCAGCAATAAGTTCAAACAATGTAGGTGGAAAATAAGGTCAAATAGGTCTAAAGGTGTCATGTCAGGTCGAAGATCAACAAGGGAACCAGAAAATCCAGTAAAATTGTTAATATTCACATGGGAGAGGTCATCACCATCATTCCAATCAAGCTCAGTTGACAGGAACTCTGATAACTCGTCGTCTGATCCACTGACATCATCATTTACTGAAGTCACATCAGCTGGTTCATCGTCTATATTATCAATATCGATGTCTGATTCATTGGAGATACTACTAACGTCATCTTCATCGTTATTTAGACCCTCATCCCAGAGGGAGTTGAGAAAATCAAATGCCATAGGATCAAAATTCCAACAAAAACAAAGCTTTACTTTAAAAAATCGTAACTAGTGTGGATATTACTCAAATTGGATTCTGAAAAAAACTACTTTCGTTTTAAATTTCAGCCGTTCACGGGAATCACGGTAATTCATCATAGTAATGTGATTTCCCTTTGTAAATGAGTTCCATGGCAACCCAGTCACTTCCTGAATGCTCTGGACGCAAACGGGCGCATTATCAAGACAAGACAAGGGAAATATCAGTCGCAAACGGGCGCATTACCAAGTAATGGGTTAAATGGTATTTATGAAATCTGATTTGTATTTTTTAATTTGTCATGTTATTTGGCTGTTTCATCAACTCGTCCAAGTCATTTTTCGTGTAACAAACTCCACCCTGATCAAGATTATCTGTCAACAGAGCAGCTCGTTTCTCAATACTTTGCATTTCTTTCTCTTTCTTAAGTCGTTAATTTTCAACTAACTTTTCTTTTAATATTTCTCTAGCTCGCTAATTGGCAGCTTGGTGCTTCTCTTTCAATACCTTTCCCACCTTACGCCCTGAAAGCATAATTGATCTGCACTCGTTGACACCTTTAGTTTCCAAATACTGGGACACATTATTGTGCTTGCACATTACTATTGTAGATCTTAAAAATGTGCTGGCCGTTCTTCGTTTGGTCATGTCATAATCAAGATCCCCGAACAACCTCTCACCCATCACATTTGTTAATGGACAACTATCTAGCAACTCCTGAATATCTGTGGGCAAGACACCACCATATACTCCACCTTCAATAAAATCTGAAAGCTGGCGAACAAGAACTGTACCACTATTTTTACAAACTAACCGAAAGGTAGAAGCATCTAAATTCATTACCAAAAATGGGTATTTTGTCTTGTAGATCAGTAACTAAAAAACTTTCTTCTGACCATCAATCTAATGCTGATTTCATTGATTTCACATGCATTGGGAACTGACCATAGGGAGTGGAACTGTTCATTAATTTCCAATATGGACAAGTTAAAAAGTAGCAAAAAGTGCCAGTCCAGTGACAACAGACATTAGTTTGTTATCTTGATAATCTAATGAGAGAGACTTCAACTGCTATATCGCCATATCCTTCTATCTGTTGTATAATCCAGGGGCTGCCTACCCCAGATTTCAAACTTCAGGAACACTTTACGTGGAAAAATATTTTCCATGCGAGGAATGCAAGCACCAACTCATGCAAAGCTTGGTAAACAGATTAACTAATAATATTGACAGTTTTTAAAGATAAAAAGTTACTCACCAAAATATTTACAGCTACATTATATTTACAAATATACATGAACTTAGAAAGAGGGTGGGGGATTTCAGCCTTAAGAGAGCTGTAGAAGGCACTCTTCAAACTCTTACAGGTCAAAGTTCAAGCAATTTGCGATCCCCTTAGCCAGGAGTAAGAAGTTATGATAACCGTTTAATAATTTTTTATCCACACTTAAAGGTCGGGTGTCCCATTTTTCGCTTATTCGGCACAGTCATATATACGTGAACTTAGAAAGAGGGTGGAGGATTTAAGCCTGAAGAGACCTGTAGTAGGCACTCTTCAAACTCTTCAAATCCTTTTTGGAGTAGCTCCTCCCTAGTGCATCCCCAGGTCCAGACTTGGCCACCACCAGAGCCTCAACTCAAGTGTTAGGTGAGACATGCTGCCTCTGAAGTCCGTCTTGTTTTTTCTAACCACAGAGAAGATTCTCTCACAATGAGCAGAAGAATGAGGAATGGTGAGGAGAGAAAGCATTATCCTAGGCAGGTGGTTAAAAAGAATTTACTATCTTCCTTGAGAAGGCCGACTTGGTGCCAGTAAGTGTCTGCTCTGTCTGTTTGTGTGATGTGTCTGTGCATTGGTATGTTGAAAATTCTTTCTGTATGCCTGTAAATGTTGCATTGCTAATCAGTTGAGGGAATTTTTCGAGGAAGGAGAGCATGTCTGTAAATGTGGTGTTGTTCTGCTGAGCAGGATCAGCAATACTGATGTGTGTTTGAGAAGTGGATCAGTGAGGGGCAGTTTTTTTTTCATGCAGCCTGATAAAATTTGATGACATCTTTGTAAAAGGTTTCTACCCTCTCTGGTTTGAGAGTAGAGTTCCTTCAAAGACCAGCTGGAGAGCTTCGTCACCAATGATAATATCAGAGGACTGTTTGGTGTTATTAGGAGAGAGAAAATCGACGTCCAAAACGTCACCTTCCTTGTTGGCAGATGGTTTGACAAAATTGATCAGGGTGTCTTTAAACAATTTCCTTAATTTTGCCTGCAATCCCTGAATCATGGGTTTGTCACATTGGAGTTCCGTGTTGATGGATTCAAACTGCTTCACGGCATAAAAAAGAAACATACAGTAAAGCTTGTTTGTGGTGGAACTGAAGATGGTTTTTAGATATCTGACCATCTTTTTTGTGTTACGGCCCTATTTCATGCCTTTCTCCTCCTCCCTAAAAAAAGTGTAGAGGGCATCCCAACTACTGATGAGCCTAGGAAGGCATATTCCAATGCTCAGCCATCTGGTAGCCACATGCTTCAGTATCTTTGTTTCCTGTATATGATGGAACAGCTGACAGCATTTCAGATCGGACTGCCACTTGCTGCTCTTATCCAAATAGTGGAAAACATCAATAAGAAGCTGGCTGGAGAGCTTTGTCTCCAATGATAATATCAGAGGACTGTTTGGTGTTATTAGGAGAGAGAAAATCGACGTTCAAAATGTCAACTTCCTTGATGGCAGATGGTTTGACAAAATTGATCAGGGTGTCTTTAAACAATTTCCTTAATTTTGCCTGTAATTCCTGAATCATGGGTTTGTCACATTGGAGTTCCGTGTTGATAGATTCAAACTGCTTCACGGCATAAAAAAGAAACATACAGTAAAGCTTGTTTGTGGTGGAACTGAAGATGGTTTTTAGATCTCTGACCATCTTTTTTGTGTTACGGCCCTATTTCATGCCTTTCTCCTCCTCCCTAAAAAAAAGTGTAGAGGGCATCCCAACTACTGATGAGCCTAGGAAGGCATATTCCAATGCTCAGCCATCTGGTAGCCACATGCTTCAGTATCTTTGTTTCCTGAATATGGTGGAACAGCTGACAGCATTTTAGATCGGACTGCTTCTTGCTGCTCTTATCCAAATAGTAGAAAACATCAATAAGAAGCTGGCTCGGATTGAAGGGTAAGCAAGCAGCACCTAACAGAGAAAACAAATTAAGAGGGGTCATAATCATCTGAATGGGTAGCAGTACAATTAAACTCTGTTAGGCAAAACAAAAAACTTCTAGACAACTAAATGAAAAATAAAGTTTTGTATGTTGTCTAGAACATTAATATAAATAATTGTGTTGCTAATCTATCTGCAACCAGGATCCCTTTCCCACTCATACTCATAACATTGGAAAGTACAATGTATTTGAAGAAATAAATCCATATTTTGAATTTTTAAAAAATTAAAGACAACTTCGTGATATAAGTATAATTAATCAGTTTGGTTTTTAAAAAATTATACATATTTACATCTGATCCCTATTTGTTCCCAGTTCCCATTTCTCTTACTTTCTCTTGGGTACTTTAATTGTACTTCTAATTTTAATGTCACTAGTTTGCAACTGATTTTTAAAGATCTGAAGAAGTGTGTATGAAAGGTGCCAGAAAAAAAAAAAGCAAGAAAGAAAAATACAAGAAAAAAACCATCCCAAACCGTCTCCTTTTTAAAGTTGAAGGCATGCCAGTCTTGACAGAATTGGCAGATAGTCGTCTGGTAACAGAATAGTGTTGTGGGTTCTGATGTCCTGCTCAATTCTGCCAAAAACTTGATCAGCAGGAAGAAAGCTGTGGCCCTTGATGGGGAACGTGTACGTAATTTTAAAATTTGGATGTTTTTGGTTCTCCATGCTAGAAGCATGGAAATCATATTAATGTTTTTATTTTGTCCGAAGCAAGAGTTGGAGAAAAGGCGTCAATCCGTCCTCCCATTGAGGTGACGAGGTAAAATGTTGGCACAGCAGAGGAAATTATGTTGGAGTCTTTCCTGTTTTGATTTTCCTGCCAAGTATAGAGATGATGTCCTCCTTGCATTGGGAACCATCAGCACGGTGGATGACCATCCCAAACACATACAAATATAATTGCCTACTGTAGTAGGCCTGTCCAACAGGGGTCCGTGGTAGGACAAGATTCTCCATCACATCAAAACACAATGTTATGGTGTCATTTACATAATTCATTAAGTTGTAGAACATCCTGACTTTTCCAGCGATGAAGAATGAACTGTGCAGCCAGCACTTTATGTTGTTCATCACTTTTTGAATTGTCTTTAACCTGATTTCTGAATTGGAGGCACGTTCCAAAATCATCGGATGCGGGATGTCCAAATCCGAGATTGAAGGAGGAGTCAAACACAGAATAATACAAAGAATATGACACATTCATATCAACATAATGTTGTGCCAGAAAAAACCTATACATTCTGGAACATTTGAATCACAAGGCAGATATCTCCTGCCAGGGGCACTGCTGCGATTGTAGTGACTTGGTTTACATTGAAAACTTTTAATGTGATCAATGATGGCATTTCTCTTTGAAGTGTCATTGTCTGGATTTCGTCTACCTCCACGGTTTTCAGGTCTTGGCTCCTTGTGTACACTATAGTACTTAGCTACACGAGTAACCCTATCTTGAATGAAGACAAAGAGAAGAGAGATAAATCAGAGACCAATAGAAAATGTATGTAGGCAAATTTCAATGCCTAGTCTTGAAACTAGATGTAATAAGACAGTGTTAACAATAATAGTAATGATGTTCATAATAATAATAATATAAGATATCATTATAAATAACATAATCCCTCAAGTATCAAGAACAAATGGTCAATTAAAACAAAAAGATCAAATCCTGATCTTGGTTTATCTCAACTTGAGCTGTGTTGTAATGGAAGGGCCATAAGAATAAAGAATACGATAAAGAATGATATAGGTTAATACATACTATTTTTTTAATCAGCAAATTTTGGCCTATTTTAGAGGAAGCGGTTCTGACTATTCTGACGATTTTTGCTCTTAAAGTTTTGGTGCAGATCGATCTTTCTTTGCCCAGCCAAGGCAACAATTTGTTAGCTAATGTGATCATAGGCAAATCCCCAATGTCTTTATGAATGGCAATAACAATACCATTGTTCAGGCTAGTGGGAGGACCATACTTTTTGATGAGGTCTTGTTGGTCCATAGTGAGAAAAACCTGAATTTGTTATCATAAAACCAGATTATTTCACTACAGACACACATATAAGTGCAGAGATGGGGAGAGAGAGAGAGAGAGAGAAGGGGGGGGGGGGGATATAAACAAGTTAAAATGATATAAGAAGACATTTTTAGAAGATATAACAAAATAATAACAGAAAGAAAAGGAGAAACATATAAAATAGAAACATATGGTTAAAATGAAATGTATGGATCAAAGAACATGATTCGTGGAAAATGGCTGAGTCCATTGAAATCGGGTGGTATAGGTTATTACCGGTACTGCATCGATATTTCCAAATCCCGAAGTATTTTCCGCCAGCTTTTTCAAATATAAGTTAATAATATGGATACTGTAAGACTAAAAATATTTATTTATCGTTTAAATTCAATTTTTTTAAAAAATGTTTAAATGTTATTACAACAACTGGGCGACGTTACAGTTATCTTGTGTCCCCCTGCGTTATTTAGTAATGTCTATAAGCCAGAAGAAAAAAATAGGTTCGTCGGCCAATCAAATGACTCCTGCTGGTCACTCCAAGTTGCTTCGTGCATCGATGTGGGTGAATCAAGACTCACAAATCTTGTTTGCCAAGGTTGCACAGCGTCGCTGACACCAGCTCATGTTGTTGACAGTAACACCACATCATTGCTGTCTTAGAATTCCACCTTGTCTCCACATCCCAGATGAGTTTTTTTTTTTCTCTGTTACACCAGATGCTTTTGCTTGTCTTTCAGGTGGTCACTTCCCTTTGTGCTATGGTTGGAAAATGTAACAATGGCTTTCGCTTTTTTTCTTGTCTCATCTATTTCATTTGTCTTCTTGATTGAGTCCTGGATGATCAAATTCAAAGTGTGAGAGAAGCACCTCACAATTCAATTTGCATCTCCCGTATCACAGCATTAGTAATGTAGGATGCCTTATCTGTGACTTTTTGTCAGAGATACAATTTCAGGACCTACAGCCAGTTAAGTAAAGCAGATTTTTAACCCTTTCCTTGCTAACAGGTTCACCATAAGTCAGGCTGAATTGCTAAGGGAAATTCACAGATCCACCCCCAATTGCTAAGCCAAGGGACATAACTCTAAATTCAAACACACTAATATTTTTAAAAAAATAAAAATCATATAAAATCACCAAATTCATTTAGAATCAAATTTAATACACCATATTAAAGCCAAAAGAATGCATTTTAAGAAAATATATACTTTGTTTGGGTTTCTTGTCCACAATGTCTTGTAAAAAATTAATAAAATCCAAAAAATGAAAAAAGCGGATATGAAAAGGCAGTGTTTTTGTTCTTTCTTACTGTTTTTCTGTCACTTTTTAAAATTTTCATGAAATGTTGAATAACATGATCCTCCATCTGCCAAGAGTTATGCAGAAGTTGCCAGGGCTGCTGGTAATAACCAAAACAGCCATGGCAAAATCGCACAGACTAGAAAAGACAGTCCTCAAAAGAAAAAGCCATCAAGACCTAAAAACAAGGTCGCAAATGTGTCAAAAATCTTTTTGACACATTGGAGGTTCAAGATGTGGAACCTGCAGCCCCTCCACATCCACCTCCAAGGCGACCTCCACCCCCCTCCTTCCCCAAACAAAAAAATTCTCCCCCTCATGGGCGTGGATGTTGGACCCACCCCCCATCTCCATTCCCGTGAGCCCTCTCTATCCCCCCAAAAACAAAACTCCACCCCTTCCCAGAATATGGAGCCACCAACACCAGTCGGGGGATCCACAAATCCCCCTGAGGGGCCTCAAAGCCCCAAAAAATCTAAGAACCCAGAGGGACCTAAAAATCCCAAGGGTTCAAAAAAACTCAGCCCTAAAAAAACCGAGAGGCCCTCCACAGGGCCTCCTTCTCCTATGGAAGTCTCTCCTCCTAGGAGAATAAAAGTAAAAGGGTTGAAGGCAGGCATACTGCCTAACCTCCCCACAAAAAGTTAGGATACCTAGTCAGACAAGATTAATTTCCTGGAACATCAGAGGGATCAGATCAAATAGAACAGAATTGGACCTCCTCCTCCAGAGGAATCCTGATGTAGTCTGTCTGCAGGAAACAAAATTACCAGCAGACGACTACACAGTAAAAGGATATACGGCCAATCATCTGATTCACTCTGATGGCCAGATAGCGTGTGGGGGAGTTTCAATTCTCACGAAGAAGAGCACCCCCCACCGCTTGATACCAATGAAAACAAATCTACAGGCAATAGCAGTGAGAGTGACATTGCACAGACCAATCACCATCTGCTCTGTGTACATCCCACCAGATCATCGCCTCCAGTCTGCCGAGCTAGAGGGAGTTCTAAACCAACTCCCCCTCCCTATGTGATAATGGGAGATTTCAATGCTCACAGTCCTCTCTGGGGAAACACAGACACAAACCAGAGGGGAAAGGCAGTGGAGGCTTTCATAATGAAAATGGATGTATACTTGGCAAACGGTCTCGAGGCAACACGGGTAAATATTCACAATCTTACCACGTCTGCCATCGATCTCACTTTCTGTGATCCTACATTAGCTCCAGAGCTCTCCTGGACTGTGATCGATGACGATCACGGTTCTGACCATTTTCCAGTCTGCCTCGACATCACCCCGACTTCAAGGGCCCCACAGCCCAAACGTTGGAGTGTACGGCGAGCAGATTGGGAAACTTTCTCACAGGAGTGTCACAGACTCCTTACGACAGAGGTGGACAGCTATGACAAATTCAAAAATATTTTAACAAATATCTGCAGCTCGACAATACCAACAACCTCTGGTAGACCGAGAAAACACAATCCCTGGTTTTCAGAGGAATGTCGAGCGGCCCTACGGAAAGCGATGAGATTCCCAATCCCTGAGAATTTCGCAACATTTAGGAAACTACGAGCAAAGTGTAGGAAGATCTTCCGAGGAAACAAACGGAGATCCTTCCAAAACTTTGTCTCAAAAATAAATAGCCAGACACCCCTGAATAGGGTGTGGAAGATGTTACGGAAACTGAAGGGATCCGATAGTGATTCACTAAATCACTTGACACGTCCCGATGGATTTGTGGCTGAAACAGAACAAGAAATTGCCAACACTCTGGCCGAGAGGCTGGCGCACAACTCCTCGTCTGCACACCACACACCACAATTTCTGCGCCATAAACAAAACGCAGAAAACACACCAATAAACTTTACATCTACAAACACTGAAGACTACAACAAACCATTTACACTTGAGGAGTTGGGTGCCTGCCTCCGTGACACAAATGTCACAGCACCGGGTCCTGACAACATCAGTTATGAAATACTCCGACATCTTCCACAAGATAGTCTGGTTGTCCTTTTGAATATCTATAACAAGATATGGACAACACAGACTTTTCCACCTAGTTGGAATCTGGCCACTGTGATTCCAATCCCAAAACCTGGGAAAGACCATTCGGACGCTTCAAACTACCGACCAATCTCCCTCACCAGCTGCCTATGCAAGCTGATGGAGAAAATGGTCAACAAGCGTCTGATGTTCTACTTGGAACACAACAACTCCCTCTCCGACCTCCAATGTGGCTTTCGAAAGAACAGATCAACTGTTGATCACCTTGTTCGACTAGAGAGCTTCATTCGTGAGGCATTTGCCAAAGGTGAGCACTTGGTAGCAATCTTCTTTGACCTTGAGAAGGCCTTTGACACAACTTGGAAATTCGGAATCCTCAAAGATCTGCACAATCTTGGTCTGCGAGGAAACCTTCCAATGTTTGTCAGAGCATTTTTAAACAACAGATCCTTTCAGGTCAAAGCAGGATCCACCTTTTCTGATCCATTTGATCAGGAAGAGGGAGTTCCACAGGGTAGCATTCTGTCTCCCATTCTGTTTGAGATTAAAATAAACTCAATAGTGAATGCAATGAGACAGAATGTTGACTGTTCCTTATATGTTGATGACTTTCTTGTATGCTATCGAAGTAAATCGAGTATGGACACCATTGAGAGACAGCTACAACTCCAACTAAACAAACTGTCGGAGTGGGCAAATCTCAATGGTTTCTCCTTCTCCCCATCAAAAACAGTAGCTGTCCACTTCTGCCGAAAACGCACCTGCATTAGACAGCCTGACCTTTATCTCAACAATTCCAGAATTGATGGTAAAGGACGAAGCCCGATTCCTGGGGTTTGATCTTTGATAGGAAACTAAATTTCCTCGCCATATCAAAGATCTCAGACTGCGATGCATGAAAGCAATGAAATAATGAGAGTTCTGTCGAGCATGGAATGGGGTTCGGACACAAACACTCTTCTAAAGATATACGAACCCTTATCGATCAAAACTGGACTACGCATCTTTTGTATATGGCTCTGCAAAACCATCCTACTTAGGCATGCTGGACCAATCATCATCAGGACTGCGCTTGCACTCGGGGCTTTCCGCACTTCTCCAGTGGCAAGCCTTTATGCTGAGGCAGATGAGCCACCCTCCATCTCAGAGAAAAAACTGGCTCTCCAGTATGTTACTAAGGTCACATCGCTGCACGACAACCCAGCACACAACATGTACACTACACGGATGGACACTAGAAGAAAAATTTCGCAAGCACCCAAAAATGACACCACCATTAGGTTGCAGAATAAAAAAAGACATCGCAGACATGAACATCAGTCTAGATAGGATACATCCATACGTCCAGGCAAAGACACCACCATGGTCCATACATAGACCAAACATAAATTTGGACCTAACAAAACTGGAAAAATCACAAACAGACCCACATATTTACAAACAGACACTAAAAGCAATATTACAAACATACAAAAACCATACTCACATATTTACGGATGGTTCAAAGAGCGCAGATGCAGTAGGATGTGCCTATCACTCATCGGAAGGCACAGGATCACTTCGCCTGGATAGAAATGTTTCGATCTTTACAGCGGAATCGAGAGCAATCCTAAATGCTCTCCGTTTGGCTGAGAGATCGAATAAAAATAAATTCTTGATCTTGTCTGACTCGCTGTCCATACTTAAGGGGATCTCAAATTATTATTGCACCGATCCAAGACTCATAAGTATCTTGGAAGGTGCAAATAAATTATTTATTAAGAAAAGAAAGTTTGTTTTCTCTGGGTACCTAGTCATGTGGGTATCCAGGGGAACGAAGAAGCGGATCGACTGGCAAAAGAGGCGGTGAGCCAAGAATTACAAGAGGGCAGTAAAATCCCACACGCGGATTTAAAGATCAATATTAAAAAACATGTCCGAAAGGAATGGGAACGATCCTGGAGTCGAGATGTACATAACAAATTAAAACAAATTAAAAGTGACCTCGGCCCCAGACCCAACTCGGGGCTAAAAAGAAGAGACGAGGTAAAAATAACTCGACTCCGGATCGGACATACTGCCCTCACTCACCGTTTCCTTCTGGAGAGGGATGAAAAACCCCTCTGCAGAACATGTAACTGTGACCTGACAGTTCAACACATTTTAATTGAATGTACAGAATTAGAACAAATAAGGTCACAACATTATGATAACAGAGACTTGAAGTCTCTGTTCCAGTCGGTCGATCCGCTTACAATTTTAAAGTATCTGCAGGAATGTGAACTCCTGCAGAAATTGTAAATAGATATTTTTACTTAACAAACATGTAACTATTATGATTTTATAAAGATTTTATTACAACAGTACACGTTTTGATCAGCTGTGGCCCCTCGGGGCCGATAAAAGATTGATGAAAGACAGAAACGGGCGCTTAAATGACCTAAATAGTGTCGAAAGCGCCGTTAAACACCTAAAAACAAACAAAACAAAAACAAACGATCCTCCATGAAGATGGATATTGCACAAATGGCACCCTGTCGTGGTCTCCCTTGTTCTGCCACTTGCCATTTTGATGCCATCCACAGCACACTGATAGCAGCGTCGCTTGCGTCCAGGCATAGCTGACAAGGAGTGTGTTGATGCATAAGGCCTAGATTGTCCTGCAGCTGATGGTTCCTCAGTTGGATTTCTTTTTGATGCTGCTCTCCTTAGTAGTGACTTAACAATGGAAGTCCTGAACAGCAGGTGACTTGAGGCTGATGTGTCCCGTGGTGCACGTGGGCGAGCAGATCTCAAGAGTTGAAATGAATTGATGATGCAGACCTGAAGTAAATACCACACCACATAGCGCCACCATTTTCTCCCTGATCTACCCACAGAGTAGTAGGACCTGTATTGGTCATTTAAATCTACATCAAACATCCCTGAATTGTAATCGTGAACAGGTCGTGGAATCTCCAGGTTCACAACTCCGACCTTGGAATGACGAGGAACAACAGTTGTGGAAGGGTCCGATGAAGTAGAAATCACATTGATTTGCCTCTTGTCCATCCACTGGGTAGCAACCATAAGGCCATTTTGCTTCATGGCCACATCCCCTCTCTTCTGTTTCTGTTTGCGAAGAGGCCATCCCTTCCTGTTGGGTCGAATTGTCCCACAACAGTATGTACCCAGCCGGAGGAGGTCAGCAGCCAGACGTGGAGAGTTAAAAAAGTTGTCAAAATACACGATATGATGAAGATCCAGATAAGGTTGCACCTTAGAAAACACAACGTCATAGCCCTGGCCATGGGGAGATGCTGCCTCGTTTTTACCGGTGTAGACCCTGAAGTTTAGCAGGTAGCCAGTGTCAGACTCGGCGAGACACCAGATCTTGATGCCCCATGGAGTAGGTTTATTTTTTATGTATTGTTTGAATGACAGTCGACCCGTGAAGCCCACCATTCCTTCATCTACTGCAAGTTTTTGTTTGGGTTTGTAGAGGGCATAGCATTGTCCCCTGACATGATCGAGGAGAGGACGTACTTTGTACAGAGGATCAAACGTCAGAAGATCACGAGTTGGTTGTTGCGAACTATCCGCCAAGTGAAAATATTGGTGGATCTTGGTAAAACGTTGACGACCCATTACATCAGCCAAAAGGGATCAGAGGACCAGTAGAGTGCTGTTTGAGGAAGCTTTTTGAGGCCGAAGAAGATGTTGATTGCGATGTACGTACAGATGTCGCTGTAGTCAACTGGCTTCCAATATTTGTCTTCTTCGCCTTTTCCTTGCTGCTGTTGTTGGTTCATATGTTTGTTTCTGTCACCATCCTCTCCAACTGCTCATCACCAATAAACAGTTTGAATAAATCAAAAGGCTCATCCCCTTCAAGTGAATGGACAGGTCCTGAGGCCTCGGTGAAGGGTTGCATCCGTGGTGTCACGTCGGATAGAATGGCTGACCAAGTGATTTCCTGATCGCCCATCGCCGCTTGTCCATCATCAGATGCTGACATGAAAGAAAAAAAAGAAGAAAAATGGATTTAGTAATAGGTCAGTGACTGATTAAATAGGTTGAAAATGTAGAGAAAGAGGAAGAGATGGAGAGTACTGAATGACAACATAAAGGACGAAATGATAGATAATGAATGATGATGTGTTCAGGGAGGTCCCAGCAACGTGTATTTGCTTATAAAGGCCTAACATGTGTTGCTTAGTGGAAGGATGGGGGAGCTAAGTAATTACTGATGTCATATTACTGTGAAATATTCTTAACTTACAAATAAACTGTATTATATTTATCTATTTAGAAGCCAAACACAAAGCAACTCAAGTTTAGTTATCAATATCACTTGAATAACGTCATTTTCTTTGTTTACACTCACCTTGACTGTCAGAATCAGAGTCCGAGTTAGATCTAAACTCTGGTTCTAGATTCTCTGGCTCCACATCGATGTCTGATTCATTATCATCTTCCTCAAAATCGTTCTCAAAAACAATAGAATTCAAAAATTCAAAGGCCATTGCAACCAGATTCTGTCTCAAACTTTGCTTGGAACAACGTGAAAGTAGGCGATTTTCAACTGGGCACAGTTTCAAAACGAAACTGAATAAACACATCCGGTTTTGATATTCGGAATCATCAAACCCCGATTAAAAACGTGGATTTCGCACTGAAACGAAGTTTCTCGAGAGCTCGTTGCTATGTTACGCTAAAATGAGGCCGTTCGCGAGAGACGCATCCAGTCCCATTAGCATGTGATCGGTAATGTCGCATCCAGTCGCATTAGCAAGTAATCGGTAATGTCGCATTAGTAAGGAAAGGGTTGATATAAATTTCAGGTAATCTCCAGTAAAAATAAGCAACGAAAATGTTTAAAAATTATAACTTATTTCATCAGTGCAAAATATGCCCGCGAAAACTGTTTAAATACACGACTACTGGATTCTGTCCTGCTCATTGGAGAAAGCCAAAATCTAATGCTCATGGGAGGCAATGATTGATTATTTAGATAAAATTTGAGGTCACCCTGTTCTAGCATCCCGTATTACAGAGTGTGATTATTATTGTTGTTATTATTATATGTTCTCATTATGTTGATTCATAAAACCATCACCATTCTCATTTTCATGAACAATAATATGCATATTATTTATTCTGATGCTATCTTTATTTCATATTCATAAATAAAAGATAGTTAAAATAATGACTAATTGTGATTGGTGTTATTGTTATGTTATTGTAAATTTTATCTTGCAGTCAGTGGAAGTGGAATTCTCATAAGGGGTTTTCTGACCATCCATAGTGAGTAGGGAGGTAACTTACTGTGACTTCTATCCCTCGATATCTGTTTTCCAACTTTCTTTCTGTTTTGTAATGAGATTACTACTTGGTTTGTCCTGGCCCTGGCTGGGAGTGAGAGAAACAGTCAAATGTATAGTTAGAGTACAGGGAGATGATATTTTTTGTCTTGTAAATCATCTGTTATTCATTATAATTATATTTATATGTATTATTTTTTGTTTTACATTTGAGTGTGTTCCGCTTAGTGGAGACCCGTTCTTGTGTCAGGATGAGATATTTAGAGATTTCAAACTAAGTGCACTGATAATGTGCTCTTTGAATTTACATCTGTTCCCTATTTCAACCCTTCCCCTTTGTCTTACTTTTCCTTGGGTGCTTTAATTGTATTTATTAACTTTTTACTCTCCCATTTTCTTCCTTTTTACTGACGCTAATATGACCTAAATGTGTCACAAGCGCTGTAAAACCGTTAAAAACGAAAAATTCCCATAAGGTGAAAAGTTAGCCTTGGGCTATGGAGTTGGATTCCCCATCTCTACTGACAAGCTGGTTCCAATTACACGTTCTGTCAAATCTCTTTGTTGCATTTAGGACATTAACAAAATGGTCCGTACAGAGAATTGACAGTAAAGTATAAAAAGGAATACATTTATTGTGAATTTAATAATCTCAGAACATCTTAGTTGGTTGTCCTAGGTGGCTCGAGTGTATGCATCTTCTATTAACCAAGATGTGCCAAGTGTATTTGGCAAAACAGCTGTTGTCAGCAACAAACATATGAGTCCATGAGTGAAAGTGAAAGTGAGAGCACCTTGCAAATGTTAGGTGATGCTGTTGGCTTTGAGCACATTTAGAATTTAGAACCAACACATTACATTTTTTGGTGTTTTTTTTAATGCAGCCACTCCACTAGTCTTATAAATGATCATTGCTTTTTGACCAAAATCCTGGAAACTACTGATTAATTAAGTACAACAGAATCCTGATAACGTCAACACTGAAGGCCAGAAAGATAGATTGACTTTTCCATTATCAATGGAACTGGACCACACTTAGATAAAGAACAGAAAATTTGGTACAAACAAAAGACGTTGAGTTGACTTTATGGGAATTCCACTGTATCTGAATAAAAACTCCAGAGAAATAAAATAACAAGTTACATTTCTTTTTAAAGTTTATTAATCAACATAAGGGTATATATAAAACGACATTGATTGGTCAGTTTTTTAAGACACATAGGGTAACCCGCATTATAAAAATGTTTTCCAAGTCACATGGAACCCAAATGGCAGCCCTGCTTATCCACTCTGCCATTCCCCCTCCTTCCTACTGAAAAAAAGCACAAACCATCTTGTCCATTCTGTCACTTATTGTGATTGTCAAAAAAAAAAGTAGCACACATGCCGCAGAAAACTTGTAAAATTGTGTATTTGTCTCTTTAAATCTAAATCTTAGGAATAAAAACTCCATCAACCCAAAATACCTGGCTTTACCCTTAAATTAATGTGAATTTGATTTCAAATAAAGAGCTTTAGAGCAAGCGAAGTTCAGTTTGATCATGCTATGTGACTTCAGTGGTGTCTCGTCACCAAAATCGAGCAATATTAACTCCAATAGGTGACTATGATTTGAAAAACTTTGGAGCACTGTGTCTTTGGATAAGGCATTTTAGACCCTTTTTGAATCAGGGATAAATAAGCAGCCATCTGTAGGTATGTAGTAACACATTGTAAGGTTATCTAGCAGGGAATTTGTCCTGTGAATATATGTGGATTATTTTAGTTCTATATAACTTGCTGGGGGAATAAATGAAGCATTTTGTAGTGCATTGAGCACGGTGAAACCACGGAAATCCTCTTTATTGACCTATATTTATTTCTTTTTTTTTTATCAAAAAAAAAAAAAAAAAAAAAAAAAAAATTTGTACTGGGAACAAGAAGCAGCAATGCGTGTTGACAATGAACTAAGCAGTTTTACACCTATTAGAAGAGGAGTTAGGCAGGGTGTGTTTTGTCTCCAGATTTATTCAACCTCTATAGTGAAATGATATTAAGAGATATCGAACATAAGAAGGGGGTGTGTATTGGAGGAAAGAATGTAACAAATCTGAGGTATGCAGATGATACGGTTCTACTGGCAGAATCTGAACATGAACTACAAGAATTACTGGATGTTGTAGTCAGGAGTAGTGAAAATATGGGACTGGAACTGAATATATCTAAAACAGAATGTATGACGGTATCTAAAAATAATAACCCACCAGCCTGTGTAATAACAAGCAGAGGACAAACAATACAACAAGTTGAATGTTTCAAATATTTAGGCTTCAATGTAACATCCAATGGAAAATCAGATTGTGAAATAAAGAAAAGAATAGGTATGGCGAAGAATGCTTTCAACCAGCTGCATACAATTATGAAAAACAGGAATATTAGCATGAAAACAAAAATCAAAGTCCTGGATTGCTATGTACTGTCTGTGCTGCTATATGGTTGTGAGAGCTGGACCATAAACAAGACCATGGTTAAAAGACTGGAGGCAGTGGAAATGTGGTTTTACAGAAGAATGATGAGGGTGTCATGGATGGAAAGGAAAAGAAATGAAGAAATTTTAGAAATGGCAAACAGAAAAAGATCACTGATAACAAAAATCATCAAACGCCAAATGGAATTTTTAGGACACATTATCCGCCACCCTGGTTTGGAAATACTCGCCTTGACTGGAAAGATGAATGGAAAAAGAATAAGAGGAAGACAAAGAATAACGTATTTGAAAGGGATAAGAACTTGGACAGATGAAGCTGAGAAAGGTGGCGCTGCTTTAATAGAATTGGCAAGAGATAGATCAGCTTGGCGGAAGATGACCTCCGACGTCTGCTTCAGATATGGAACTACATGAGATGAGATTTATTTCTTTACAATGCCCACATAAATTAAACCTTCGTTCATAATGGGGCAACCACTCATATTCGTAACAACCAGGAATTGAAGGATAAAAGACAAAGATAATTTAATAATTTGTATCACTCATTTTCACTACATTTTATATATGATAACATTACAAGTAATATTTCAAAGTAAATTCTAAAGTTACTGCTGATAGATGGATAAAATAATTATGAGAAATACATTTGAATCGTTGATCTAAACATGAAAATGGAAAAATCATAGAATTAGAATCTTCTTAATCATTCCTCTCTTTCCTCAAAAGTCTTAGCATCTTTAATATAAAAAGCTAAAAGAAAAAAATGTGATTATTAAGAAATAGACAATTGAACGTGACTGACACTCTCTACCAGTGTATTTACAAATTACCCACTGTATTGTAATTGTAACAATAAATGTATTGAACGAATCAGTTGTCTTTGTAGTAATCATTTCAATTGACTTAATGAAGCAGTCTTAAACAGACAATATAAATATCCCTGCATTTAACAAAAGCTATCTACTGGATAAGGCTGTACAACATGCTGCTAAATCTTAAAGTATTATTTATTTTAAGAGGGGATTTTCGTGCAATGGGTTTATAATCTTCCAGCTAAATTCCTGATACATGAACTTGCAACTGTTGCTGCTCGAAGCTCAAAGAAATAAATAACAATTTGAAATTGAATGTAAGGATCAATTTAATTACAGATCAAATGAACATTTCGGATTTCCCCTTTATCAACAAAACAGGATTCATCCTGTAATTAAATTGATCCTTACATTCAATTTCAAATTGTTATTTATTTGATCCATGAGCTTGCAACTGTTGCTCAACTGTGTATCACCCATGTCAAGACGATGGCTTTATCATAAAGCAAATGATTAGCTGAAGCATTATCAAGGAACTCAATAAAAAAAGATAAGAGTTTCAATAATTCTGTTTAATTTTAATCTTTATATTTTATACAAAATCACGAGGGGAGTGCTTTGAAGTCTTTGCATCCATTTGCAATGTTGTTGTGAAGAATGTCCAACTGTGAATAATATAAAAAAAGTAAAGAAGAAAAATACTAAATAAGTTGTGAAACACCAATGGAATTTTGGATCTGTATATTATCAAGAATGATATATTTATATATACCCTAAACATAACACGCCTTGTAAATATACAAATGACTTGTGAGATCTATTATTTCTAACCAAACTAAACTCCTCATGCACGCTGTTGTTAGATTTTGTTTGTGTTCATTTATATAATTAATGTAGAAAATAAAACACTTTGCTTAAAATGACAAAAACAAACAAGAGGTCCAAAATTTTTTTTTTTTAAAAATAGCAAATAGCAGATTAGCATTGTTTATTTGTTAAGTTTTAAATTTTAGATTTCTAACAATGTTCTTACCATCCCTAACATATTATGGTTTAGTCCATACTTCCTATTCAAGTCCCCAAAAAATACCCAGAAATTAAATAAATTAGAAAAAAAAAATATTTCATGTCTCGCTAGTCAATAGTTGGAAAAAGATTCAAAGTAGTTGCTATATTATTTCATTTCATATTGAGAATATAGAAAAAGAGCATCTCAGTCTCAGAGTACATTACATTGAGTGATTGAGATTCTCCAAAATAATATACTGATTAGATCCAACCTGGAACGTTATTAAAATAATCCCATACCTCTTGGTAAATTCCAGATAATTCTTGATGCCATTCCTTTGTCGCTTTATCATTTTGATTTTCCAATGAAAGAATCTTTTGTCTGGACTCCGATATCTTCTTTTTGATCTGCTCATCTTGCAATTTGATGCTGTCCAGTTTTTCTTGGTAGATCTCATGGTTTCTGTAAACAATAATAAAATAAAAATAATTGTAATATCTTTCTTGAGTCTTGTCATAGAAGTTTACACATCACTTGTGATAAGTTAATGGCATATCAGTGCTAAAAAAAAAAGGAAAATGGTAGGCTACACATACACAGAAAGTACAACACTCTTTTACTTACAGATGCCTAAGAAAGAAAGAGAGAGAGAGAGAGAGAACATTTCAAGATTCAAATATATATTTATATGCAGCAATCTACGCTTTTACCCAATCTGAGGCCACACAATGCCTCACACAGATCCTAAACAAACGGAGACTGATGGTTTGTTATAACAAATGTACTGCCTTTAGATGATAGAAAAGCCTGCTCACATCTGACAGCTTATGTCAGAGCAAGGAAAGAAATCCACTCCCTAAGATCAACAAATAGAAGACCACCAGTCCCCACTTATTAATTAAATAATTATCTTCAGTTTGACAACATGAATAAAGGATATCACATTATATCTAGGTCATTCTTCATTAAACAATATTTTCAATTGATTGCTGTTTCTAGTAGAGGCAGTGTCCCCAAAATAAATCCATCAGCAAAATATAACTATGCGGCCTTGTGTATATTCAATAATAATAATAACAACAATAATTATAATATGGAACTTAATCTTTAGCACTCTTATCCATTAAATTGCATCTTTCCCACTCTGGAGAAAGTAGTTAACAAGAGTCCAAGACTAGTACTCACCGTTGGACATCCACCTTTTGTTGCTGTGTACACTGCTTCTTCAAATCTAGCTGGTGTGTTAAGGTGTGCTTCTGCCCCTGGCGTATGGCAATATTCTCTTTAACATCATCGCATTCTGCGTACAGAGCCGTCAACTCTTCCTGACGCTCTCTCAAATTCTCATTACAGTCATCCATTTCTGCTAGAAGCTCGCTAAAAATCAGAAAAAGAAAAAAAATTACAAAATACCCTATTTGAAACTGGGACAATAAAAAAATTCTAGATTTACAATTGAAAGCACACAAGAAAAAGTAAGACAAAGGGGAATAGTTTAAATAGGGAACGAATATAGATTCAAAGAGCATTCTATCATTGTGCATAGTTTGAGACCACCATAAAGTCACCAGCACATGATTCCACTAAGAGGAACACACTCAAATGCTTCCATTATACGTTCAAAACAACAAATATAACAATGCATTCAGAGATAAAATTTACAAGGAAAAAATGTCACCTCTCAAAACACAATATACATTTGACTATTTCCCTCTCAGCTAAGGACTCCAGCAGGCCAGGACAAAACCAAGTAATCTCATTCCAAGACAAAGACACAGAGCAATTCATAAAACAGAGATAAGGAGGTCAAAAGACCCCATTCCCACCCAATCGAAACAATAACAATCATGATTTTGGGCACTGATACTGATATAGATATGTGCATAACTAGATCAACAATAGAGCTCAATGCAATTTTCATGAATTAAAAGTATAAAAACAATTTTACAATTTCCAATCAACGATTGAATCGACGGGTAGATATTATTACATATTAAATTCAATATAAGAACAAAAGAAGTATGATAATAGCTATCAAAAACATTTAGGCAAGTAAGGTAAGTACAAGTATTTCAAGTGAGCTATGTACAGAGTGCAATAAGAGCCTCCCTTATGGCTTTAGTAAAATATCTGATGTTCTAGGGGCAAAGTGACAGAGAACAATCAGCATGGAACTTGTAGTTAGCTGGTCTTGGAATCAAAATAAGGCAATGAACAAAATATATGCATGTTTTGTGAAAAACTTAGAGACAAAGCTCTCTATCAACTTAACTTAAATGCTTTAGAATAAATACAGTCCAGTACACTTTGCTCAGCTATCAATTTCTATCTAAATCTAAATTATTTTCATCAATTTTCCTGTCATAAAACCTGACTTTGGAGAGAAAAAAAATCTCAACTTGACCAAATCTGGATTCCTAAAAAATCTGCTACAGATTTATTAAATCTGTAAAAATGGCAGTTTTGTGTCACTACTCTCTAGGTTGGACTGCTAGTAGGACCTATATGATGTAAAGTTAAGGTAAAATCAAAACCCGCATGCAAAATTAAAGAACCAAAATGCTTACTTTGCTTTTTCAAAATCAGACAAAACCTCTTTAATAAGACGAACAACTTTTTCTGATGCAACCCTATTATTGGCAGTTTGTTCCTGTGAGAAGCATTAAAGAATAGAAAACATAAGTGAGTTGAGATAAATATGAAGGCCTGTAAATCAATTGGTTAAAAAAGCAATCTCTCTATTTAGAAAAATAGTTGTCATCTGCATCTAGATATCATTTAGGTATCTCAAGCCTCGGATGCCCAGAGCAGATTCTTGGTAAGGAGTTCTCAAATAGTCCAGGCTTCCTAGAGAAGTGAATAAAAAAGCAGCTAGTTGCCCATGTTGTCCAAGTGAACAAGTTGGAGGCAAAAAATCTTTATCTCACATGGACAAACAAACAAATATCAACAACAACAACAACAAAAAAAAGAAGATGAAGAAAAGAAAATAAAGTGCCTGAAATGAGACTTAAACCTGGAGGATCAGATTACAATGGAATTCAGTCACTTTAACCACTTTCATTTAAAGTTAAAAGAGAGTTGAAATCTCTCATTTCAGGTTGGTACTAGGAATAAGAAAACAGGAAAATAATAAAACATAAATCTATAGATAGTAAGACATAACTTTATAACTAAATTGAAATTACCGTTATGGCTTTTTCTGTACTCAGTTTATTCAATTTGACGTCATTTAATTCTTTCAACTCCAGTACTTTCTTCTTCAAACGTTCTTGATCCTGTTTGAAGCGGTCAGGGGAGTGGACTATTTTTTGTGATAATTTGTCATGTTCCTGCTGTAAATAATTTTTCTCCGTTTTTAATTTCTCCTGAAATAAACAAAAAATAATGAAATATTAGTTCCAAAAACAAAATTAAATGTGATATGAAGCCTAGTTTCAAGATTAAAGAAAGTGTTTAAACTTTGTCATTTTCCACAGAATATCCCTAATTTCTACTCTTACCAAATTTGAAAATGAAAATGAGATTGACTTTTGCTATCCTAATCTTTATTTTTTTTTTGCCTGGGATTTACATAATCAATTCAAACTGTGATGAAATTGGTCTTATAACTTAAACAATAACAAGTTATTCAATGCTGAGTTGTTTTTTAAATTGTTGTTTTGTTTTTAA
>NC_088364.1:65615499-65692999 GCF_034508935.2 Berghia stephanieae
ACGATGATGATGTTTATGTATTTTTCTGGATAATAAAATATTACTAAAAATCAGGAAACAAGCTAGAAAATGGTATAATAATAATAAAGAATGAGAGCAAAATGTGTTCTGGCTTAGGAAAACCCACTAGAATGCACATTCAGTCTTTTCAAGACGAAGGTAAAATTCATGATTAAATCATAAAATAAAAATACCTATGATATTCACAAATTAAACTCGTTTTTCTTAGTTCAACAATTCTCTATCTTCTCAACTTCAAATCTCGATATTTCGTAAACTTATGAAGATAAATTGAGGAAATAAACTGCAAAATGTTCAGAAAACATAAAACAGTAATACCTCAAAATGAGTATTTTGACCATTCCTGACGGTTTTCTGATCCACCACACAAATATCAGAGATTCCCAATAAAAATGGGTTGGTCTGTATCAAACTTAAGGACAAATTCATTTCACTTTCACTGATATAAATAAAATGATATTATCTACCGATGACAGTAAAATGCATGACAAGTTGTGAAATCCTAGCCAAGTAAAAATCACAGTGCAAAGCATGTCAGTGAGAAATTTATGCAGTCCTTGGAAGATTCTAAGAGGCAAGAGAAATGACTTCATAATATATATATAAATGTAAATGTAAGAAATTAATTTATATAGCGCCTAAACACCCATGTTAATTGTGCTCTGCAGCGCTTTACATAATAAAAATAAAAATGTTTAAAAACAACAAAATTAAAAATCACGACACTACAAGATACATAATAAGCATGCCTACAAAAACAAAATCTAAGCAACATCTATTTCATTAAAAATAAGCCTCACGGAACAACTCAGTCTTCAGGACTTTGTCCGAGGACTAAGTGCGTTCCATAGGCGTGGAGCTATGAATGAAAAGGCTTTTTCACCGAAAGTGTGAGATGATCTTAAATTTTGAGTGGGTTCATACTTATTAATCAGTTCCTGTAAATATTCAGGTGCCAATCCATCCAGACATCTAAAAACATAGCACAATATCTTAAATTATATCCTATACTTCACAGGAAGCCAGTGCAATTCCCGGAGAACTGGTGTTATATGATCTCTTTTTTTCGTTAATTTTATAAGTCTAGCCGCTTTATTTTGAATTTTTTGTAGTTGATGAATTAATCTACTTTAACAACCAATGAGAAGGGCATTGCAATAATATAATCTGCTAGTAATAAACGAATTAACAAGCATCTTTGTAATATCTTCATCAATATAATGTCTGATTCTTCCAATGTTTCTAATGTGATAGTTACAACATTGGCATATTTTTTAAACATGATCTTCCATGGATAACCCTTGATCTAAATACATACACCCCAAGATTTCTCACACAAGAACTAGGTTTAATAGCATTTTCACCCACTAGTATCTCATTTTTTGTAGATATTTTTGAGAGTTGATTCCCATTTCCAAAAATGATCATTTCCGTCTTGTCATCATTAAATTTAAGTTTGTTTAGTTTCATCCAATCCTTTATGTTAGCAATACAATTTTCCATAACAGATGCTGATGACAGCTCTGAATCATTAGTGAGTTTTGTATACAGCTGAGTGTCATCAGCATAAAAATGAAAATCAATGGGAGAAGTGGATAACATATGAGAAAGGGGAGCAGTATACATTGTAAAAAGGAGGGGGCAGAGAATAGATCCCTGAGGCACTCCACACGTTAATATGGATGGAGTTGATACATGGTTTTCTATAATTACCGACTGAGTTCTTTCAAACAAATATTCCTTTAACCAGTCCAAAGCTGTGCCACTGATATGAAATTGATCCCGTAGTCTAGTCAAAAGTAAGCAAAATATTCCTTTAGATTAAGATACCAGACTTTACATAAATATTGTTATGACATTGCCATATGAGCCTTTGCAGCTTCATGAGCTAGAGTATTTCATACACAACAAAAAATCCCTGAGAAAACTTACATCCGGCCTCTGAAAGTCATTTTCAGTAAGAGAAATTTTGACTGTTTCTGTTTCTTTTAGCACAGCAATTATATCCGAAACTGGAAGGATAGGAGTCACAAACACATTGTTGCTCATCTTGATCTTTCAAGCATCTGTAAGAAAAATATTATAGACTTGTACAAAATTTTAGATATTGTTCATCATATTCATTGATCAAAAATCTGAATCCCCGCTCCAAACCAATCCCCGACCTAGCACATGCCCTTTATTTGTTTTGAAATAGGCCTCTCTCAAATATGAAGCCTTTCACTTTCTCTTTTGTGATTTTGTTCATCAATCAGAAGGAGACTATCCTAAATATAAAGCCATCTCCCTGTTACTGTTTATTAGTTTGTTTTTATTTTATTTCTATTCTGCTTGCTGTTTGTGTTGTCTCAGTATCTAGAGCTGACTTTCTACCCCCTCAACATCAACATTAATAACTCTTTTCTTTAAAATATTGTTAAAATTGACACCAATGGTCTGTCTAGTCTATAATTTGATTTTTAGCAGTATTTTTGGGGGGTTTTTTTTGGGTCCCACAACTAACCTTATTCCTACCATTTTGTGCTTTGTTTCATATTACATAAGTGTTAGATTTAAATCTAAATGTTAAATGAGAATTTCTGAAAGCACCGTTACAATATTTGTGTGACTCATTCCTGGTTCAGTGCTTGTAATTGTAACTGGTAAAAGTCAAAAAGTCTGAAAAATCAACCTCGTCCAATTCCTATTCCTACTTTAGCAGTTATGACGGGTTGTAGGTAGCATGATTATCAAAAGAGAAAAAAAGGGTCTTCATAATAGGGAAACAACCAGAAAAACTAAACACAAATTCTGTAGTTGCCAAATAAGTTACTAGAGAAAGTCAAGATGGCTACCACAATCAGTGATGATAATGGCAATTTAAAAAGGAAAAAAACTTATCTGTCCATCTATCAAAATAAACCAAATCCAAAATGACACATCAAACCAAAAAATCTAGTTGATATTGATATACAGTAGAATTACTTTAAACCGAAATTTTGGGGACCTTCTAAACCATTTCGGTTTAAAGACATTTTGGTTTAAAGCAAGTTCCCGTTTTGCAATGTTTTTCAAGGGTAGTAACTATTTAAGGAATTTGCTCATTTAATCGTATCATGGGTTTCCCGTTAAATGGAGTTGTTGAATAAATGCCGTCTTCGTAACCATTAAATTTTTTTTTTTTTTGTGTGTGTTTTAAAATATTTTTGGGGGTTTTCGTTTTCAATTCAAAATTGTTGAAAGAGTTGAGTTCAGGATGTCGTGTATTTTACATATATCTCCGACTTGATCAACTTTTCTTACATAGACTTCACATAGTATTTTTATTTTAAACTCAAACGTGTAAGCACAGTGCTTTCTTTTAGACATCTTTTAGTAAAATGCAAAGCTTAAATGAGATCGAAAGTTCTTGTGCGATAATTGATAATGAATGATGTGCAGCTACTCAGAGGTGAAGTGAAATGGAAATGAAAAGGTGTGTCAATGCTAAGCTGTCTACTACACATCTCTCTTTTGTTGAAAAGCCATTAGGTTCAAAGGCCTAATTACATAGAACCCCCCCCCCCCCCCCTCCTCACACACCCATTTCAACAAAGTGGAAATGAAATGGCATGTCAATGGTAAGTTGTCTACCACCCCCCCCCCACCCCCTCCTTATCGTCGTGTTGAAAATCCAGTCAGTTCCAAAGCATCAACACACGAGCGAGAACATCTCGCTTGCGTGATTCTTCACCCCAACTCCCCCTCTTTCCTCATTTTTCGCCTGCCAGTCAACCGCTCCCGACGGATTATCACCTTGTCGTGGTGGGAGGGCTTGCGTATCTCGAACCTCGGACCTCTAATAAGAGAAAAAAGGAGAGAGATCAGACGAAGAGTAATCCACCGGCCCTCCAGGAATGGGGGTTGAGCGTAGGGTTAACAACCCACCTCATAAAAAGCAAACTGTTACAGAAACAGAAACCAGACGTAAATCCACAACCGGCGGCAGCAGAGAAGCGGACCAGAATACTGGCTTCATGACGGTAGGAGGTCAAAGCCGAAAGGACGCCCCCGACAGATTGCAGATCTGTTGTCACCAAAACGCAAGCTCAATGTCTCGTGCTGGAATGTTAGGACCCTATATCAAACAGGAAAACTGGCACAAGCCCAGCGCGAGATGTTGAACTACAAGATCGATTTGCTAGGCATATCAGAGGCAAGATGGACAGGAGCTGGGAAGCGCCAACTCTCAAATGGCGACCTGATCATTTGGTCAGGACGAAAGGATGACCAACACAGAGAAGGTGTTGCCCTCTTGATAGCCAGGCAAAACAACAAGTCACTATTGGAATGGAAACCGATAAGTGAAAGACTTTTATACACAAGACACAACTCAAAATACACCAAGCTATCAATCCTCACATGCTACGCACCTACAGAGGATTCAGATGAAGAAAACAAAGAAGAATTTTACGATATTCTAAGAATGGCCGTTGAAAACATTCCAAGACATGATATGCTCATGATCATCGGAGACCTTAATGCTAGAGTTGGCAATACACAAACAAATCAGTCTGTTGGAAAGGAGGGCATAGGGTTAATGAACAACAATGGAAGCAGACTGGCAGAATTTTGTGAAGAACACAACTTCATTATTAGTGGAACTTTCTTCCCACACAAAAACATCCACAAATTGACATGGAAATCACCAGATGGGAAAACAGAAAGTCAGATAGACCATATAATTATAAACAGAAAATGGAAGAGCAGCCTAAACGATGTCAGAGTCAGACGATTGGCAGACATTGGAAGTGACCACCATCTTGTCACAGCCAAAATCTCTACTAAATTGATGAAAACAAAAATAGCAAAACAGAAGGAGAAACGTTTCAACACAGATAAATTGAAAATCCCAGATATCCAAAACAATTTCAATATCTCAGTCAGAAACAAATTCAGTGCAATACAAGATATTACAAACATGACAATCCAAGATTTCAACCACGTCATGCAGGAAAGTGCCACTGAACACTTAGGACACAATAAATCCAATACAGAGAATTGGATATCAGCAAGGTCATGGGAGCTCATTAACCAAAGAAAATCAATCAAACTAAATCTCCTGAACGCTAAATCCCCCCGACTGAAAGAAAGGCTATCCAGTGAATACTCATTGAAGGATAAAGAAGTGAAAAAATCCACAAGGAAAGACAAAAGAGATTTTGCAGAAAATTTAGCAACTGAAGCAGAAAATGCAGCTGTAAGACACGACACACAAACACTATACAAAATCACAAAAAAGCTCTCGGGGAAACAGAAGTTATGGTCAAGAGAAACCATTAAAATCCCAAGATGGTAGTGTCATCACAGACGAAAGGGAGAAAATTGAAAGATGGAGAGAATATTTCGCAAACCTTCTGAACAGACCAGACCCATCTTCTTACACAGATATCCCAGAAGCAGAAATGGACGTAGAGGTTAATCTTGGTCCAATCACTGAGCATGAGGTGCACGAGGTCAATACAACAACAAAAAAATGGCAAGGCCCCAGGTATTGATAAAATCACTGCGGAAATGCTTAAAGCGAACTCGCAAGAAATGTCCAAAATTCTCAGTAAACTGTTCACCAACATTTGGGAAAAGGAAGAAATACCAGAGGATTGGCAGAAAGGCATCATCCATAAAATAGCCAAGAAAGGAGACCTAGGAAATTGTGCTAACTGGCGTGGAATCACACTCCTGTCCGTAACAAGCAAAATTTTTAATAGAATCCTTCTGAAAAGAATCTCACCTCACATTGAAAACATTCTTAGAAAAGAGCAGGCAGGGTTCAGAAAAGGGAAGTCATGTAGTGACCACATATTTATCCTGAGACAAATCCTGGAGCAAAGCATTGAATGGAACAGCCCCCTCTACACCATTTTTGTCGATTTTGAAAAAGCCTTTGACAGCTTACACAGAGAGTTCCTGTGGAAAATACTCCGCCATTATGGTATACCGATGAAGATAGTCAACCTAATCAAAGCAATGTACAGCAACTACCAATGCCAAGTGATCTGTGGTAACAATTTAACAGACAGCTTTAATGTAACAACTGGTGTAAAACAAGGCTGCATACTCTCCCCGCTTCTGTTTATCCTAGCTCTAGACTGGCTCATGAAAAATACAATTGATGGTAAGAAGAGAGGCATTCGCTGGACACTGACATCTTTTCTGGAAGATATAGACTACGCAGATGATATCGCGTTAGTTTCCAGTACACACAGAGACGCCTCAGAGAAACTAAACGTACTACACAAGAACGCCTCGAAAATTGGACTGAAAATAAATTTCGATAAGACTGTGTACATTAGGGTGAATCCAAAACATGACAGTGAAATTAGGATAGATGAACATATAATTGAAGAGGTAACAGAGTTCTCCTACCTCGGATCCAAAATAACAGACGACGGAAATGCAGAACACGATATCAAGCACAGAATTCAAAAGGCAAACCAGGCTTTCGGCATGCTGAAAAACTTTTGGAAATCAAAGCAAATAATGAGAAAGACAAAGCTGAAAATATACAAGAGCAATGTTTTAAGTGTACTGCTTTATGGAAGTGAAAGCTGGAAAATGACATCCTCCTTAATACAGAAACTAGAAGCCTTTCAGAACAAGTGTTTAAAAAGAATTTGTAATTTATTTTGGCCTACAAAAATAAGAACAGTGGATCTATTAAAGAAAGCTGACTGCACTAGCATTGATAGCCAAATAAAAAGAAGAAGATGGCGTTGGCTGGGTCATATGGCCAGAATGGAAAAAGGGTCACTTCCCAAGACAGCCTTGTACTGGACAGCAGATGGGAAGAGAAAGCGGGGAAGACCCAAAGAAACCTGGCGAAGGACGATGGAGAAAGAATTAAAGGAAGCAGGCCTGTCCTGGAATAAAGCCACCGCAAAAGCAGCCGATCGCAAAAAATGGAGATGTCTGGTGGATGCCCTATGTGCCTCAAGGCCCGAAGAGGATTAAGTAAAGTAAGTAAGTCAACCGCTGTCTTCCTTTTGCAGTCTGTGCGATTGTGGTGTGAATGCCCTGGGTGTTGGCCAAGCCCAAGTGCAGTGATTGAAGTGTTTGCCTCCCCCCCACCCCACCCATCACCCTCATCTTATACTTACGCTCTGTTTAATATCGCCGGGCATTATTACGTGTGGCCACCTTCCCGAATTTTTGAAGATAAATAGAGAGAGAAAAAGGGAAGGAGCTCTCAAGTTGTTTCGGTTTAAAGAAAGTCCTGCTTAGAAGTATTTCGGTTCATCTTAAGAATTAGTACAAAGATAATGAAGAAACTCGTACAATTTATTAAATTCTTTGCGGTTTAAGGTATTTTTCGGTTTAGCTTCTTTCGGTTTAAAGTAATTTTACTGTACATAATAACACTATCATACACACATCCATTCCTAACATAAGATATTCAAAATTTAAGGAATAAGTTGGAAATCTCCTTTCAACCATACAATGTATAACACTAACACCAACAATGCTACATATAAACCACATAAAGTTAAAGAGATGATGATAAAATCTTGGCTCAAAGGACGTAACAGTCTCATGCCTTGTGCTGCTGTTGGAACCAAGAGGTGATACTGATACAACTTATTGTTAGATTTATGAATTTTAAATAAATTGCAAAATAGAAAAAAAAATTAAGTAAAAAATCAGCCACATTTATTCTTTGTTTCCAAAGTCTATTATCTTTCCTTTTTATTGTAACATGCCATATCACTAAAATCAGACAAATCTTATGATTAAACGAAGGCGTAAGAGTAAGGGAGGGGAAGTGAAGGAGAGAAAATGATGAATGGGTAAAGAAGAAAGAGTGAGTGAGAAAAAGAGAGAGAGAGAGAGAGAGAGAGAGAGGGGGGGGGGAGGGGAGATAGAGAGAGATAAAAAGAATGAGAGATAGCCTACTCTCCCAGAATTGAATATCATGGAATTTTACATGCTCTCTCATTTAAATAAGTGTTTTTAAAGAATTCTATACTTATAATCTTATATAAATAAATAGATAAAAATAAAAGTCACAAAAACATCATCTTCACCCATCCCTTTCCCCCTATCCTGTCGACCATAATCTTATCCAAGACTATTCGTCATGTGTCACTTTTGACACTTGGCGCCAGCCTGTCTAGGAATTCATGCAATTGAACACAGGTGTCAAATGTTGACATAAGAATATGAAATATTATGCTTAAGCAAAACCAACAGCCCCCCCCCCCCCCCTCAAACAAAAAAAAAGAGGATTTTTTCCCCCGACAAACATGAACATCGGATATGAGTATGAGGCTAGGTACTTTGGTAAACGTCCATTTGGCCCTCCAGCAGGGAGCCGATAAATGGCCTAGTGGCTGTGACCCGATTTTTTGGACTTTTGAGTGATGGGTCTCAGAAAAAGTTCCATAGATTTTTTGTTTATGGATGGATTTTAATGATTTATGTCTTATTTTCTTCAGGAGAAATTACTCTATCGTTTGGTGTAGTTTATTTTAAAATCAATGACAATTTAGTATAACTTTTGATTATGGATAAAATAGGGTATAATTTAGCTTTGGATAATTAAAAGATTAGAACTTGGTAAATCAAAATTTCATGCTGGCACGTTTATTTAACATCTTAACTTTTTTATAAAATTAAATTCAGGGCAAAGTTGTATACCGCATCCATGAAATTCGTTCCAGTAAAATCCTTACTCAAATCTTAGCGGTCATTTTAGACCAGTTTTGAAATCCAAATGGCGGTTACTACCGGAAATGCAACAATTTTCAGGTCACAAAGTCCGTCAGTAAATAACAAAGGCAAATAGAAGACCATTTGTCAGCCTTTAAACTAACACAACTTTTTTTCTGCTTATCTGATTTTCACAATTTTGGTATCATTAGAATCGTGTTGAAAAGCACTTTAAAATGATATAGGTTTCATTGAGCTCAATCCAATTTGAATTTTTTACCAAAGTACCTAATGAGGCTACGTCTGAGATGTTGGAAAAGACGGAATTTCACCAAAAAGCGGAAAATTACGAGCACTGCTGTTATTGTATTTTAATCAAATTCCACATCTTTAGTTTAGTCTTTGATGCACGCCCACTTCGACTTTGGTGTTGTTGAATCGTTGATTTCAGAGTCAGTATAATAAGTAAGCACCACAAGCATATAAGGACTATTCAATTCATGACAATGTGTTGGAAATCCTTGACAGCAAAAGGAAAAGAAAAAGAGAGTAACATGAAAGCACTTTAACTTCAATTATAATTCAATATGAAGTTTTTAGACCAAAAAAAAAGTGGCGTGTCGGCGTCGCTGTGTAGATAGACGTCTATCCTTCAGCCAGTGTAACTGTAACACTAGATTTATAACTGATCTTGTGATTACTGTAACTCTTACTCTTAAAAATATTGACGTGAAAAACAAAAACTTTCATATATCAAGAAGACAAAAGTTTATTCTGGACTCACTGACAAAGGCAGTAATTTTTTTGTACTCAAAGAAGTGAGAAGTAACTTCTTTTTTTTTTTTGAGTCTGAGGAGTCGAAGCCCGAAGCCGAAAACTTTGTTTACTATTTGTTTCCAAAAATAGCATTTGAAACTGGCGCTACCCGGAAGTGATCAACAACAGCGTCGTATAGGGTAAAATATTCCA
The DNA here is from genome assembly GCF_034508935.2 of Berghia stephanieae. Classification (NCBI taxonomy): domain Eukaryota; kingdom Metazoa; phylum Mollusca; class Gastropoda; order Nudibranchia; family Aeolidiidae; genus Berghia; species Berghia stephanieae. Next base: position 65,625,154 of record NC_088364.1, read on the forward strand.
CTGTTGTAAGATATGGACTAATGTTATAAAAATTAAAAATAATTAAATCAAAAAACACAGTAAATTATTTTCAAATAAAATTTTTAAATCAAAACAATATTCACTGCCATACAGATGAGTAAAATGATTGTGTAAGAGATATTATCGTAAAATTGTTTTCGTGATAGAGCCTATTTAGATAGTCAACTTTTATATAATGGCGAAACATGCTGGCCCAGATTTGTCAATTTCTTGCTGTTGACTCAAGCAATTTTCCCCAAAATGAGCATATTATAATTGGAGATAGATCTCAGGAAGGTGTCCATTTGATACATTATTTCCTTAACTTATGTCAGAAACAACAACGACCTGTGATATTTATCGGCTTTAACCAAACTTTCAATCATTACAATACCATCGCTCAGAAGCTTGGGACCAACCTACTTTTCGCCCGCGATGAGAACAAAAACCTTCTGTTTATTGAAGCTTTAAAATTATTTCGGCAATGTATTATACCATCTTCTACTACCAATCCTGACTGTGAGCCATTTGTGCAACTTTTGAACGGTAATGTTACACCTTTTATCAATGTAATTAAGAGATCTTTTGACAATTTTGCTCAGAGGAAGTTGCCCAACAACCCAGTTGTTATTATTGATGACCTCTCTTTCCTACTAAATGCTGGAGTTTTATGCAAAGACGTAAATATTCTCGTTAGTGGTCTTCATCATCTTGTGCATTCTGTTGGAGGTTCATCTGTCTGTTTTATGCACGTCGATGACAACGAGGATTCTGAGAAAGTTTGGGCTTTTGCGTCACACCGAAGCAGTCTGAAAATTGAAGTGTCGGATTTGAAGTCGGGGTACTGCAAAGATGTTCATGGACAGGTAAGAATGAAATGTTTGGGCCAGTAGTATATTACCATTACCAGTTTACATCAGATTTCTTTGATTTACTTAAGTCCAGTGCAGCTTTTCATATATCGTTTATTTTTTATTCTATGTGGAACAGAATATGAGGTTCATCACCACAAATGAATGCCACTCACAAATCACAAACAAAGAATAGGAAGTAACAGTAACATTAACAAGACTTTTTTTTTTATTGCAATTTTAATCTACCAGATCACCCCACCCCCTTTCATACCATGCCACGCCCCTCATGAATGCCACCCCAAAAAAAAAACTTTTTTCAACGCACGACAGACGTGAAAGATGATAAAGAAATCTGATTTTATTGATATTGATCGAATGGATATGGACAGGAATAGGAAGTTAACAATTGTTTTTTTTGGTTTTTTTTTTTTTTTTTTTGGTTTGGTATTTATTTTTTATTGTTTTGTTTTTATCTCATTAAAAACTCATCAAAGCCTGATATTGCAGAGGTGGAGATGAATGTCAAGTCTTGTATTAGTACCTAAGTTACAATTCTCTTTGTCATTTCAGCTGTATGAGGTTCAAACATTAACATGTCTGATATTTTTTCAAATGGAATTTTTCATCGGTGGGAATTCCCTGCTCTGTATCTGTTAGGCACTCTGATAAAAAATTTCAAATTCAAGATATCTTAATTTGACCGTGTCAGGTGGATGGGACTTGAAAAAACATAAAACTTGATACCTTGTTTCTCTACGACTAATGGTTCCAGGTTTTTATTTATATTTTTCTGTTGAAAATTTTAGTCAATTTTACAGAGAAAATCTGTGATCTCACTGCTGCCTCAAAACCAGCATCTCGCGGCGATCTGGAAAGTTTGGGTTTTGCAGTCAACATGGCCCACTTTTGTTTTCAGTAATTTTGTTTCAATTAAAAAATAAATGGCAAGTGTTGGGTATCATTTTAAAGGTCAGAAAATAAGCTTTATCTTCACATAAATCATTTTCGTGAATGCTAGGCATCGAGAAAAATAAGGTCTGAATGAAAAAGGAAAAAAAAAAAAGAGGTTTTTGTCCGAAAAAGTTGGGGTTGATGGTGAGTAAAGTAAAATAGTCATGGGTGCCAGTTTTCCGGTTCATGTCGGAATTCCGATTTCCCGATATCTCAAAGTCAAATACCTCCGGTTTCAGTGTTTTGAGTAAAGTTTCGGTTGCATTTTCAGTAGGAACATTTTCAGGTTTGGCAAAGTGTCGAGATTTTAGTTTCAGGTTTCAGCACTTCTTCCTGCTGGCACCCATGAAAATAGTGAGCAAGTGTATCAATTTTGATGCAATTTGGCAGAGATATTTGTCAATTAATTGTCTATCGACGTATCAAGTATAAGTAAAATGGTTCCATAAAATTTATTATAATTCAAAATTGATAATTTTTTACTTCATTAGCTAGGGAGGAAATACGATCAGGAATTAAGAAAGAAATACACCGTGAGAAAATAGAGTTCCAAAATAAATGAGTTTCACCTTACAGTGAGCCTATCGGCGGCACTGGTCTCAGGCTACATGTGCCTAGTATCTGTTATCTTCAAAACTATGTTTTTCATTTATGAAATTTCTGTAATTCCAAAGGATTTAGTACAATTTTTAAACATATGTGATGTGAATGATTTTTGAGGATTTGCATAGAATTATGTATAAGCAGTGATGCTGAAACTTTGGTCTTGAGAAAAAAATTCTGGGCAATCTCCGTCAAGTTCCGGTGAAGTGAATTTGTTCCAAGGATACCCCCCCCCCCCTTCCAACCGCCACATCATCATCACTGCCACTGGTATTACAACCATCATCACCACCACCTCTACTGCAACCACCACCACATCATCATAAATACCACTACTACTACAACCACCACCACATCATCATCATCATAAATACCACTACTACTACAACCACCACCACCACCACCACCATCATCAGTACCACAACTACTACTACAACCACCACCACCACATCATTATCATAACCACTAAAATTACCACCACCACTACCACATCATCATCACTACCACCACTACTACAACGACCATCACCACCACTACTACAACCACCACCACATCATCATCACTACCACTACTACTACAAGCACCACCACCACCACATCATGATCACTACCACCACTACTACTACTACAACCACCACCACCATCACCACATCATCATTACTGCCACTGCTACTACAACCACCACCACCACCACATCATCATCACTACCACTACTACTACAACCACCACTACATCATCATCACTATCATTTGTACTACACCAACCACCATCACATCAACAACACTACCACGACCACTACTACAACCACCACCACATCATTATCATCATGACCACTACTACCACAACCACCATTCCACCACCACATCATCATCACTATAACTACTACTTCAACCACTACCACCACCATATCATCATCACTACCACTACTACTACAACAACAGCCACTATCACATCTTCATCATCACTACTACTATTACTACAACCACCAACACAACATCATCCTCACTACCACCAGTACTACAATCTCTACCATTAGGTTTTGGCGCTTTACTTCATTTGAAAAAAGGAAACTTTGGGTATGATCCAATTCTAATCAGTTATCTATTTAGAACTATACAATATGTAAACACAATGCCAAATACCATTCTAATTCCATGTTCTTGTGTGCGGAAATTCCTCTTTCGGCATTGAAATTCCTACGAGTGGTGTCTGAAACTCCTGTGTTAGCCAAATTTAAAGTTGGCATCTCTGATATAAGCTTATTTTATACTTTAACTAGTCTCAGACCACACTGAAACTTTTACCACTTGTTAGATAACAAATATTAAGTGTCAATTAAATTTAACTAACATCTTTGACTCCGAAGCCTTCAATTAAAAGCTATTGCTAATAATCTTAAACATATGGATTATTTCCCTTTATAATAACTAAAATTACTCTATTTTGATTTATAAAATTTATAATGATCTTTTTTCCCTTAATTATATTGTACGTGTCTTGAATTACAAAGTGGGCAGCTTTAGGAACAGTATTTGGTTAAAATGAATGCGCTAGAACCATTTTTAGAAATATTGAACTTTGCAAATTACATACTTTGGTATTTCCCATCATTTGACCAAAGTAATAGATTAGTAGGATGTAGTAGTGATAGTAGTAGTAGTAGTAGTAGGAGGAGGAGGAGGAGTAGTAGTAGTGAATGCTCAAAAAAAAAAAAAGAGAGAGAGAGAGAGATGGATCATTAAATAACATATATGGAAAATGCTACTGTTGCAAAATGTCATATATTGAATTGAAACCACTCTCTCAAAACTTACTCATAACTGATTTACTGGGCTAGCAGATATCACCATCACAACTTCATTTGGTACGTCAGCATCATCATCTCTTACCACCACCATCATGGCATCACTTCTACAACCGCCATCTGGGTGGGGATCCTGACCTCCCATAGTGGGCAGGGAGGTACATGCTGTGTCTTCTATCCCCCCATACCCGTTTTCCAATTGTTTCCTGTCATTGTCTTGGAATGAGATTACTTCGTTTTGTCCTGATCCTTGCCAGAGTTCCTTGGCTGGGAGGGAAACAGTCGAATGTATAGTTATAGTTTAGGGAGATATTTTTTTCCTTGTAAATCATCTCTCTGTAATGCATTGTATTATGTTTAGTTTACATTTTATATTATATGATTGGTAAACATTTGTATTCCTCTTAGTTGGGACCTGTGCTTGTGTCTGGATGAGACTTTTAGGTGATCTCAAACTAAATACTTTGACGGTGTGCTCTTGGAATCTACATCTATTCCCTATTTGAACCAGTTCCCCTTTGTCTTACCTTTTCTTTTGTGCTTTAATTGTAATTCTAGAACTTTGTACTATCCCATTTTCTTCCTTTTTACTGGCGCTGATATGACCTTAATCTGTTGCAAGCGCCGTAAAACCCTTAAAAACCAAACAAACAAACAACTGCCATCACAGCATTGTCAGTGCCACTTCTACCACCACCGCCACCACAGCTTCATCATCATCACCACCACCACTAGAGCACCATCGCTACAACCACCGCCACTTCTTCCACTGACAAGCATCAATACTACCTACATGTTTGGGGCCTTTTGGTCATTTCTTTGAGTGTTTCGAAAGCAATTTTCTTAGATATTGCAATTTCCAGGGCTGAGAATCTTCCGCCTAAAGGCGGATTTCCGCCTAAATGGTAGTTTATCTCCGCCCATCCCCATCACAATTCCTCCTTTTTCAAATTTTTTTTGGGATAAATATACAATGATTATCCGGGATTTTGAGAATTTCTCAAGCTGTCCCCTGAATTTGCCGTGTCAAACATTTTCCTCAAAACCACAAAATCACCATTATGTCTTATGTCATATTTTGACACCTGTGCTCAGTCTCAAGAAATTTGGTGACGGTCCCGTTTTTATGACGTCGGGCCAGACAGATTGGCACCAGATGTCACAATTGACACAGAAGACCAGTGGTGTTCTTGAATTAGTTGATTGATGGTTGAAGGGGAAGGGGAGGGACAAATGGGGCTAGACTTTCTCTCTTTTGTAGGTAACTATTGCCTTTTTAATCTCTCTCTCTCTCTCTCTCTCTCTCTCTCTCTCTCTCTCTCTCTCTCTCTCTCTCTCTCTCTCTCTCTCTCTCTCTCTCTCTCTTTTTTTAATTTTTTTTTTCCTCTTTCCCTTTGCCTTTCTTTCTATTTCTCTTTTCTTCTTTTTTTTTTTTTAAATAAAGAATAGTATCATCCCTACCACCACTCTACTACAACCGCCACCACACCATCATCCCTAGCACCACTACTACTACAAATAACACATCATCCTTACCACCACCACTACTACTGCCACTACCACCACATCATCTCTACCACCACTACTACTACGACCACCACCACCATCATCCCTACAACCACCACCACATCATCATCCCTACCACCACTACTACTACAACCACCACCACATCATCATCCCTACTACAACTACCAAATGCTGTAATTACGCTTTCAACTTTTGAAATTCCACCGAGTCTTGTCAGAAATTTTGGATCGCATCTCAGTAAATTTTAGTGAAATTCAAGTTTATAGGTTATGGTCGCATGATTGGGTCATGATCTTCACGATGAAAAATTTCCTCCTTTTTTGTGACCAGTCATTCTCACCCCTGAATTTCTGAGCCTTATGCTAATTTAAAATGGTCATTAATCTTTAACACTTTTTAGGGTCATAGAATACACTTTTCATCCTGGAAAGGTTGGCAGGGCTGTTACCAGATATATTGAAGAACTCTTTTATTTTAAAAAAAATTTGTTCTTACAGTTTCTATAATTTGCAATTTTTTCTCTTATTTCAGATGGAGGTCCAATGGCGATCATCAGAGAAAACCCCACGTAAATTCATCACTAAGAGCAGTCAGTTCAAAGTAACAGACAAAGCTGTTTACCTATTTGCAGCAGGCCTTTCCACAGCTGTTTTGTAAAGCATCCACTATCATCAAATATATCAAAAGTATGTATCATTCTATGTTTATCTCTTATTGCTATTGTAATATATTTCCTGTATATTCTGCCAGCTTTGGGGTAAGTTGATGGATCTGTGTAGCATGAGAGTCCCATGCCCAGGTTTGAGTCTCATTTCATGCATTTTTGTGGGGAGGTTTCTTAAGCAAAATTATTATACCCCAATTCCACCACTTGGACAATATGACAATGGTGATAATCTGCTATGGGATTTTGGAAAAAAATTATCTTAACTGTTTTAAAATTGTGGTTTAGTGCAGTAGAGATTGGGCATAAAGGCAATCATTCACATTTTCCCTCCTTTTTTACTTCTTGTTACCATCAGCTGTGATAATACATTCCTCAATGGGCTACCCTTTGTGATGGCATTTCTCCTTTGTTTAAAAATGAAGAAGAGAAACAGTCCCTTCTTATCTACGTTCAGACCATTTAATAAAAACCCTGATTTTTCTCTTGGTTGTCTGATTTTTATTTTTTTTTCAAATGTATCCCAGTGTCCCGTCCGATAACATGATAAGACAAAAAGAAATGAAAGAGAAGAAAAATATAATATAATAGTTACATTTCATTGCATGATTTATTTTGTAAATGTATCTTATATAATTGTTTATTTAATTCATGATAATGCACTCAATTCTCATTATTTTGATTTATCAAGGCTGGTTCTATATTTACATTTCTTGAATGTAGATGGATCTGAATTTTTAAATTGAAAAGATGAGATCAGTTTACTTTTTTTGATTAATGGGTCCATGCTTTTGGCTTTGAATTTCATTTACCTGTCTTTTATTTCAAGTTTTTAAAAAGATTAATAATTTTTTTTTTTCCTATTTCTCTTTTCCCTTTTTCACAAAAAGATGTCTTCAAGTCCCTGGGATGCCTATTCCCAGCACACTGGTCTCCCATCATCTTTAGAGTCTTATGCCCACCAATTCACATCAGACATGAGAAGTCTTGCATCAGGGCCAACAGCTGCAGCAGGTATGGGCAGCTTCCCTGGCGAGTCAGTTCTTGGATATCCTAAGTCAACTGATTTGTCAGCTGCAGCCAATCTCAATCTTGCGTCACCCTATGCATCTGCATACGGTCAGTCTACTTACCCAGGCGTACCAGACTTAGGTTTCTCTGGTTCGTCCTTGCGCAGTGGAAGCTCATCCCATTCTCCTGGTGTAGCCGCCACAACAGAGAATCTGACTGCATCTTCTCCACACGGCCAATTTTCTGGCACACCAACATCAGAAACCCATTCTTCACCGTCTTCATTTTCCAACCCCACCTCTCTGTACTCTTCCAGCTCCATTGCCAACAGCATTCCCTCCAGTCCCTACGCTCAGGCTTTTGGGGGCTCCTCTGCTGCCGGGTCCGTCGTTGATTCCGGCTCCAGGGCTGGACCATTTTCACCATTCTCCCAGTCTTACGGCTATCCTGCAATGTATGGCTACAACCAAATGGGTGGCTTTCCATCGTCTCATCCCAACTCATTAGATGGTATGAACCGTTACATGGGAGGTATTTCATCTTCTCAGCTTATGCCATCATCTGCAATGGGACTCTATTCAAACAGTCAGGCGGGCCAAATGCCCTTCCCCTACCATCCTTCCATGGGCTGGGGGCCTGGGACTATACCCGGGTTTCCACTTAATAAAGAATCAGATTTAATGTCAGCAGAAGAACTAGAGAGGTACAGGTACAGGCAGTTGTCTAATCCCTATTTCCATGGATTACCTCCAGGAGGAGGAGGTAGAAATTTTCCACCTCACGCTCTGCAGGCGGGTATGATGAGAACCGCTCCATTCTTGGATGACCGTGTCCATAGTCCAACCCCCAAGAAACCTAAAAAGGCCACAGAGGAAGTAGAAAGGGCACCCACTCCAGCACCCAAAGACCCTGCCTCTTTTCATTCAAACCGCGGAATTTACTTATTCACGTCCAACGCAGAGCTTGGTAGTGCACAATTTTATGCTGACAGTTATGTGTTGTGTGAAAAGGAGCTATGTGAAAAACTCTCCAGAGTAAGCCTTCCAGGAAAGATTCAGTATGTGTACAATCCCCTTGAATATGCATTTGACTCTCATTTAAAGTTTGTCCGTCGATTCTGCACTAGTGAAAAGTATATATTATTCGTAGGCATGAACCCTGGTCCTTTTGGTATGTCGCAAAACGGAGTTCCATTTGGTGAATGCGCTATTGTGAAAGAATGGTTGCAAATAGAGGGTGAGGTTCTCAAACCTGTTTTAGAGCACCCGAAAAGAAGAGTTGTGGGACTTGAATGTTCTCGTTCAGAGGTAACAGGCGGGCGGTTTTGGCAGTTGTTCCGAACATTATGTCATACCCCTGAACAATTCTTTAGGACGAGCTACGTGCACAATCTGTGTCCATTTGCTTTCCTCACCGATGGAGGAAAAAATGTGACGCCACCTCAGCTGACCTCTTCTGTACTCGATCAGATCAACGGTCTCTGCAACGCAACATTAGTGGAAGTTGTTCGTCTTCTCAAATGCAAGTACGTCATTTGCATAGGCAAATACGCCTTGGCTCAAGCCCAGAAAGCCTTGTCGGCAGATGAGTTCAGTGGGCTGACTCTGGAGTGCTTGATGCATCCTAGTCCCATAAACCCAGCAGCCAATAAGGGCTGGGCAGACATTGCGATAAAACAGTTGACTGATATTGGTATCATTGACATCATTCGTTATGGACGAATCCCATATCAAGCTCCTCCAAATCACCCTCAGTCATTATCTCATCCTCCTCACGGATCATCAACGTCTTCAGCACCACTCACCCATCATCCTACTCATCCTCAGCAACAGCAACAACAACAACATCATCATAATCCGTACCACAATACCAACAAGCAATCTCCTGGCCATTACGGCTTTCAATCTCCACCTGTTCAGTCGTATCATCATCACTCTCCAGCTACTGCTGCTCATGGCACAAATAATCATGCGTCCCCGTCACATGCCTCGGGTGGGGCACCCAATCAGTCACCCAGCCATGCAAGAAGCAGCCAACCATCACCAGCTCATCATCTACCACCACAACAACAGAGAAACCCCTCTCAATCATCTCCTTCGCACTCATCTCATGGTCATTCTCCATTATCATCCCAGCAACAACATACACCTCAGCAGCAGCAAGGGTCTTCTTCTGTCAATCAGTCACCAAACCACAACACAACAGGGGGAAGAATAAGCACTGATGGATCTCATGACCCTGGAAAAGACACACAAGTACTCAATTCAGATCTTGGTGTACAGCAAGACGGGTCGCAGAATGGTAGTTGTGATGATAAGTCTCAGGACAGCAAAGGAGGTGCAAATGGTCATGTGAACCCATACATCAACGATACATCATCCCATGAAAACGGCGCTCCTGGTTCTCAAAGTGAGCCTGGATCTCAGGGATCTGAAACATCCACATCCAACTCACCTTATCCAAAGCCACCAGATGGTGTGTTGAACACTCATGGCTCTCAATTGCCGTCTGGAAATCCGATGAATCCTTCCAGCAACTCTGGTATGCATCCAATGTCCATGGGACCAGGTGCTCACCCTGGTGGCCCACCATCTCATATGGGAATGGGCCAGATCTCATCCCCAGCATTACAAGTTAGTACACCGGGTCAGGACCAGATTGGTTCCATTCCCAATCAGCAGCAACCCCAGATGGGGGGATCTCCGCAGGTGAATGCCCAAACCTCGCACAACATGGCGGTGGCATCTCAGCAACAAAACTCTCACATGAACTCCATGAACTCCCATTTACCACCACACATGAACATTCCCACCCCTCCGCAAAGCGCTCACCTCAGTGGCATGGCAGGGATGGGCTCCATGAATCCGTATGGACAGTCACCGGCAGACCAAATGAACCAGATGGCAAGCTATGCACCAGGCATGCAAATCAACAGTTATTCAAATTCTTCAGCTGGTGGCGGAATGAGTCGCCTTCCTTCAGAAATGGGTTCGTATGGCTCTCACATGGGAATGCAAAACACAGTCGCAGCAGGATCTATGGGTGTGCCTCCCGGCATGGGAGGTGGTATGGGAATGCCAGGGACACAGATGGGTGGGGGAATGTTTAATCCTCACATGGGAGGCGGGGGTAGCATGGGGATGGGAGCCCCTGAACATCACATGGGTATGCATAGCGGAATGGGAACAATGTACGGAGGTCTGGATGCACAACAAATGGCTAATCATTATGCCGACAAACCTTCAGACTGTAGTTAATTTTCATGGGTGTTTTTATTTTTCTCTTTTTGAGATTTTAGCAATTCTCATTTGCTTTATAGGCAGTTCTGGAAAATCTATTGACATCAATCTTTAATACTGTTTGCCTCCATTCTTATTCTTAGAAATTAGGCTTGAATTTGGGTTGTGAAATTAAATTAGATCTGAATAATCTCACTGTTATGGCAAGTCTACAGATTATTTATTGAAAGGGTTTTTTTTGTTTGTTTTCTAAACAAAAATTCGTTTCGGATTGGTGTGGAAAGATGAAAAGAGGAGGCAAATTTTTTTTTTTGTTTTGGTGAAAAATTTCTCAAAATGAATCTGGCTTTAGAGATGAGCAAGACTGAACAGTTAATTTCACAACTATGTGGCCTTCGGCAAGGAGTTCCTTTTTTATCTCGCATTTTATGTGAATTGGTAATCTTCAAGAGCCATTGGTCAGATGTTTTCGGTTTTGTCTTGTTCACGTGTGAAGTCATTTAATTTGGTTTTGTTATTTTAATGTACGCCTTTCATTCCTTTGAAGTTATGGGAAATTTCCAAAATACATTTACTCTCTTGGTTTAGGAGTAAGCGAAATGGTCATCATCAAGGTAATATGATGGTGGGGGATTTTTTGTTTTTTTTTTTAAATTCTTATCATTATTCTCCTTTTGCTAAAATTGGAGTTTGATTTTTCCTATGCATTGTGAGTCATTTGATTATTGCCATTCATTCACCAAAACCTAGGTGCACCTATTGGCAGGTCTGATAATCGAATGGGCTTGGTTCAACATTTGAGAGTATTTCCATTACAACAATGAGACCATAACAAATTTGGGTTATCAGACCTGCAAGTAAGTCAACCAAAACCGATTGTTCATCCTTCCTTCCACGTGTTTGTTGTGACAAGAATGGACTTCATTGTTTGACAACCAGCAGTGTTCTGAGCTTTGATTATTTTAAAATTCAAACAAGAATGTTAGTCACAATGTTACTAAGAAAGAAAACAAAATACGAATCCATATTTGAACCATTCCCTTTTGTCTTAATTTTTTTCTCATGTATTCTTAATTCAAATCCTGAAATGACCATCTCAAGTTCAGAAGGTACTATAAGACTCTCTTCGAGTTCACCATAATTGACAATGGAACAAATTTGTTTGATTTTCTACTCACATGAATTCAATAGAAACAATAATAAGACAGAGCGATGAGTCATCTGTTGAATTGCATCTTATTCTGCTTGAGAGCTTGTCAAGAATTTTCTGGATGAGAAATGATACTTTAGATTCACATATCAAGCCGTGCAAGGGGTAGGGGGGAGATCTGAGGAGGCAATGCTACAAATTTTGGAGTGTAGAAGAAGGTATAATGTGGCTGAATTTAAAGAAGCTAGTACGCTGTTGCCAGAGATTCTTTTTAAAATAGTTTAAAATTACACTATTAGTTGTCAAACATTGAAGTTTGTGAGAAATGGATTTTAAATAATTTTTTTTTTGTCATGTTCATCAATATTTTTGACCAATGTACAAAGGTAGATCTACGTAACCAGCAACGCCACAAGTTTATTTGTCTCTTTGGAATTTTTTGTTGTTTGTTTTAAATGTATGGTTGGACGTATGAATGATGATGTGATAGTCAAAATTAGTATGACGTAATCTTATACACCATAATCATCTCAGTATCAGTTTTACATACTATTATATTTACTTACTTGTACAGCTTATTATTATATTGTTGATGTATTTTGTTGTTTGTGAAGATTTTTTTTTTTTTTTTTTTTTTTTTTTTTTTTTTTTGAAAATGATTGAATTGAATTGTAAAGTGAGTTGAGACCAAGCATGCTTGTTGCTTTCATAGAAATAGCTTTAAGTCAGAGAGCTCTTTTATTTTCTTTTTAAGTGTAGTCTTCAAATACTTTGCTCTTATTTATTTTGTGGTGTGGTTTCAATTATTATTTTTTTTTCCCTTCAATATTAAGTTACTTTCTGTTTTGTTTGTTTTCTTTAAAAACCTAGACATACTGTTTTGTGATGAAGAAAAATCTCAAGGAAGGGGCACAGGTTGTTTGATTTTTTTATTTTTCATTTTTTTATATTTTTTTTTTTTTTTGCTAAAAAATGTGAAATATTGTGCCTTCTAATTTATGAGTTTTCATGTTTTTGTCATAGCCTGCCTTGTACTAGTACAATCTTCTCATTTGTTTTTCTATTGTTCTTTTTTTTTTTTTTTCTTTTTTTTTCACCCTACATTTTGAGGAATTGAATTTTTAAAAATGTTACAATGGGTATAAATTCTGAAAGATATTGCACCAAATAATTCACTGGGGTCCGAACTTTTAATTTTTATTAAATGTTGAAAAGTTTTATGTAAATTAGTTCCAATATTTTAAGACCAAGTGGGTAAATGAATTCTCTCTCACTGCCCATTGATTCCTGTTAGTTTTGTTGTTTTTTGTTAATGTGTTGTTGTTTTTTGTTTTAGTTTTTGTCTTTTGTTTTTTTCAAGAACCTTGTTCCAGTTTTAGTTTCCAAAGAAAGATATTCAGTACATTTTCTTGGTATGGAACAAAAACCCAACTAATTTCTCTGTGGAAAAAAAATCATAATGTCGTTGTTCAGTGTTTATCTTTGGAATGTGTATATATTATAATATATAACATTACACAATGTAAATGAATTCACTTTGTGGTCAGAGTGTATAGAAGAGTACAAACATTATATTTTGATTAACATGGAAAGACAAGATGTATTCACACCACCCCCCTACTTAATCGATTGTGAGACAAATATTATGACACTAAACTGAATTTTTACAGGGTAAAATTTTGATTATGATTCAAACATTCCTTGATGTTTTCAACACACTTGTATCTTTTACTACTACATTGATTTGTCCAAGTCTTTTTTTTCCATGTTTGTTTACATCTCGTATAAATAATGCGTTAATTACCTGTGAGGTTAAATTGAATGTTTGGGGCTTGGATCTCTTATCATATTCTCTTCAACCCTTCCATCAATGTCTGTCTGGCTTCCTATCCTGCCCTTGATCTTGGCCAGGAAAAAGTGCAGTGGAAACCGTCTAAATGTCTCCTTTTCATTTGGGGTCCCGTGCTTCTGAGGGTGACTGCGAGACTAGCGAGAAAGAGAGTTGCCTCGGGCTATACATTATTTTAGCTGCAACATGCTTCAGTGAACTATTCCCCTTTATCTTGCTGTTCCCTTTGTAAATGTAATATAAGAGGGTTGTAGGCACTGGTAAACTAAAATCCTTTCTGGCTTCATATTGTATTTTGTCTGAAATCTTTCCTGGGAATTTTTGTCCAAAAAGTGGAAATCCTCTCTTTACGCACATTGGTCATCTGGGCCAATGGGTTCTTCATGGGTCCTCATTCTTGCTATCTTTTCTATCCTCCACTATCGTTTTGTTATTTTAATAGTTTTATGTCCTTGATCTGGAATGTGGCCTGGGGTCGTTTTGGGAGAAGCAATTGGGTGGATTTTATTTTTTCTTTCTTTGGTGAGAGATAATTATATTCAGTAAACCTTCTCTTCATCAAGCATTATGAAATTTTAGGCTTAAGATATAATTTTCGTTTTGTAACATCAGGGATCAGGTGAAGATACCATTATGGGTCTCTTCAAAGAAGATGCAAGGATAGATTGCTCTTAGATTAGGGCAACTTCTGATCAGTATTGTTGATTCATCATCTTTGTATTACTGTTATTTTTTCTTCAGTGCTTTGAGCTCATTCTAAATTTTCCATACATTTGTGTGAGGTTTTCATTGGGCTTATTCCGGACACGGAGATAGATTTCCACTGGGTGCAACCTGTGTAATCTTTTCTCCCTTGTCTTACTTTTTTTTTCCTTACACGCCGATGACCCAAAAGTGTTGCAGGTTTTGAGCTCTAAATCTAGTCTTAATTGTCCGGTTTTGTGTATCAACTTTCTTTTCTTGAGCTCTGAATTTACCTTAAATTGTCAGAAGTGTCATCAAGCTTCTTAAATATTGACTTGTCCTTTTGTGTAACTTTTCCTTTGTTGCTTGCAACTTCTTAAGGGAGTTGTAGGCACTGATGAAATGTCAGTCTTTTCAGTATCTGATTCAGAATCTTCCATTTCTTGTCCGTTGATTTGACAGGGAAATATAACTTTAGTGCTTGCAAGACCAGAATATTGCCAACATTGGAGATTCCTAACTGGATAATCTTTCTAATTTGAGTGTGTCATTGAGTTTTTTAAAATTAATTAACCATTATTCAATAAAGGGTTATATATGTGCATATTAAAGAGCAATAGATTTCCGTGTCAAAGTTGGCTCCAGATTCCAATTTTCAAGGATTTTTAGTTCCAAGGTCTTGGATATTTGAATTTATTATTCCTTAGAGTTGTCGAGAAATCCTGCAAAGCCTATTTGATTTTCTTTCTGCTACAGTGGAAAATAATAGGACTAAGATTTAGTCCAAAATTGTGTGTCAAACCCACTTCGAATGGTGTGACTTTTTAAAGATTATTTTCATTAAAAGTAAAAGCTTAATTGCTTCTTGAGTTTAAAATTTTGAGTTTCCCTTGATTTTATTTCAAATCTGATTCATCATGTCGAAAATAGTTTTATGATTTTTTAAAACTTGGGAGAAGTGGCCAGGTGTATTTTTTACATATTGAATCTCATTTTGTTACGACTTCCAAATTATTAGAATAACAAGTGTTTTTTTATTATTTTAAACATTGTTGTATAAAGTTGTTTTTTTAAAAGGACTATTTTTACACACTGTCTCGTAAGATTTTTAAAAAAAAGTTCTTTGCGCGTATTTATTATATGTATTTTTAGACATTTTAATTTTAATTTTTAAAAATTCACATTGACAATGTTGGGTCCATCTTTTATCCATTTTAGGATGGCTGTATATATAATTTTCAGACAATTCCACAGATGTCTTTAGCATTCTTGAAATCTTGTTTTTATACTTTATTTGTGTTATGGATAGTAACTACAATAAATGAAAGACAATCATTGATTCATAAAGTTATGTCCAGCGTTAGATGAAATGTTACTTTTAATCATTTGGTGAAATCC
The DNA here is from genome assembly GCF_034508935.2 of Berghia stephanieae. Taxonomy (NCBI): domain Eukaryota; kingdom Metazoa; phylum Mollusca; class Gastropoda; order Nudibranchia; family Aeolidiidae; genus Berghia; species Berghia stephanieae. The sequence continues at coordinate 65,640,887 of NC_088364.1, forward strand.
ACTTGCATCAAAACCTGATATTAATCTTTTTTCTTTTTCTTTTTTTTTTTCTCTATGTACCCCTTTATCTATGATTTTGTTTACATCTCTCAATCAACTAGTCCATTCATCCTTTGGGTTCAGAGAAAGTAAATGTATTTTCACTTTTTTTTGTTTTGTTTTTTTAAACTGTAAATAACTACTCATTCTGTATTCAGTTTTGTTGTGTTCAAAAGGAAATTTGTTGGCATAGGCGGTTTTCGTTTTACCAGTTAACTGCCGCACTCTGGAAAATCATGTATTTAAAATTTTATCCAGAAAACTAGTCCATCAAATGTTGATGGAATTAAATTACCCTCATCTTGCCAAAAACTCTCAAATCTGAGACTTCTCGAAATCCCAATTTTGAGTTTTTGGAAAGATGAGGGTCATTTAAATCGGTCGATATTAGTTTGAAGGACGAGTTTTCTGGCCGAATTTTTTAATACATTCTTTTTTTCCAGAGTACGGCAGTTAATGGATTAAATGTGCTTTGACAATCAAAATCTTGTCAGTGTTTTGTGTATTGAACCATGTATGGATTATATTGATCAGTTTCCTATTTATGTAAATGTGTATTATAGAATCCTTTAATTGATAGAAATTATACTCTTTCCTTATATCTTTCTTTCTTTCTCTTTTTGTATATTTTTTTTTTTTTTTTTTTTTTTTTTGGAAAATTATGAGAAGCCAAAAATAACAAAACAAAAATAAATTCGGAAAGCTATGCTGGATCACAAATTTTTTTATTTTGCAAAATATATAAGATGGAGACAAAATCTCCATTTAAAAAAATGATTTATTGACATTGTAAACTATGGCAAATTGTTCTCTGTTGCCCAAAATATGCAAAAGTTGTTTACATTTTTAGCAATACGAAATTGCTTGACCTTCCTTCAACCACACAATTTTTGAAAATTTGTAAGTTTGTTACTGATTTTTAAATCTTTAAATTTTTTTTTTTTTACTTAATCTCACTTGCTGGTACAAGTTCTTACACATTTTTATAACGACACATGTTGTGTACTCTGGATTTGTGTAGTCATTTGTAAATCACCAAATATTTGTTGGAACTGAGAGCCGTTTTTTAAATATAGGATTAAATCTTGTTTATCAGGTTATAAACACAAGTTTTAAAATTTAAGATGTTCACGAGGTTGGCAAGTGAAAAACTTGTGTTCATAACTAAATGAGTGTAATTTAATCTTATTGTTATACCCCTTCTCACCCAAAACCATTCATAAAACAAGGAAGTCTTAGAAATAAGGAAGAATGAAGGCAAAACACTGAATTGAATTGAAAATGTCAGCTAAGAATGTTTCTACTACCGTCTGCACCTATTTCGCCTTGACCTCTTGGGCATTGGTCACAGGACAGGGAGGTACATACTGTGTCTTCTATCGCCTTATATCTGTTATCCAACAAGCTTTCTGTCTTTGTCTTGGAATGGGATTACTTGTTTTTTTCCTGGCCCTCGTCGGAGTCTTGGCTGGGAGGGAAACAGTCAAATGCATAGTTATTGTTTTGGGAGATGATATTTTTTTCCTTGTAAATCATCTCTCTGTTATGTATTATTATATTTGTTATTTTTAATGTTTAGTGTAAGCATTTGAGTGTATTCCTCTTTGTTGGATTTTGTGCTTGTGTCCGGATGAGACTTATAGGTGATCTCAAACTAAGTACAATGATAGTGTGATCTTGGAATCTACATCTGATCCCTATTTGTTTCCAGTTCCCCTGTGTCTTACTTTTTCTTGGGTTCTTTAACTGTAATTCTAGAACTTTTTACTATCCCATTTTCTTCCTTTTTACTGGCGCTGATATAACCTAAATGTGTTGCAAGCGCCGTAAAACCCTTAAAAACAAAAAAAACAGGACAGGGTTTTACTCCTCACCTGCCTTCTCTCTCTCTCTCTCTCTCTCTCTCTCTCTCTCTCTCTCTCTCTCTCTCTCTCTCTCTCTCTCTCTCTCTCTCTCTCTCTCTCTCTCTCTCTCTCTCTCTCTCTCTCTCTCTCTCTCTCCCTCTCTCTCTCTCTCTCTTGTACTATTTTTGTTAGATTGCTTGTTTTTTTGTTTCAGCGGTCTCTCATATAACCTCAATTGTGTTGGAAGAGACCTAAAGCAACAAACAAACCAAAAAAAAAAAAAAAAAAATCTCTCTCTCTCTCTCTGTAGTTATGTAGTTTCGTCATGACTTTTAGTGCTAGTCATTACCCACGATTAATGACTCATTTTCTTGCAATCATGGATTTTTAGCATATGTTTACGTCGCAAAAGAACTTAAAAGACAAAAACAAGTTAGGGTTTAAAAATGTCATACTTTTGTTCCTCATATTTCATTTTCTTGATCTTACAAAGAATATTTTTTTGGTCTCTTGAATTTCAACACTTGATCGGTGAAATGAAACCAAGTCATCTTTAATTTGATCCGTCAAGACATTTATATTGGTATATTAGCTATTCCATCATTTGAAGAAAAGACACATGCTTTAATTGTGGAAAAATAATTAGACAATAATTATTGAGTGGCAAGCCTGACGAAGAATCGCTAGTCATTATTTAAATTAAAAATTAAGTTATCTAAAACTGTAGACCAAGGCAGTATTGAACACAAATAAATGTATAACAGCTTCAAAACAAAACAAAAAGAAACAAAACAACCAATTAACAAAAAGAAAACCCCTGTCACCAGGGGTGTTTTTGGTTCAGAATCTTTTCAAGTTCTATTCAGCGGTAATTGGATACGTGAATCTTGAAATTCGAGAGCAGAGGCCTTAATGGCAAGATACAAGTAGATCTCTGACTGATTTAATATTGTTTTTGTTAGGGCTTGAAGATTACTTTTTAAAAAGAATATTCAGTACTTTATTTAAGCCAATTTAAAAAATCTTACCTTTTCTTAGATTCTTGTACAAGCAACAACGATAGATCTAAAATATTTTGACTTTCCATGAAATTCCTACCATTACTTAAATGCATCGAAAAGTGCCCTGAAATTCCTTTAAACATACATTCAGGAATAAATTGTATATACTTCTACAGTCCGTCTGAATATTTTAAAGTACCGCTTAACCTTTGATCTGCCCATCCTTTCATCTTCCTTTCCCCTTTCTCGGATATGACTTGAAAATATTGCAAGTGCATTTCACCCTATCATATTGTCTGTTATTTAATCAAGACTTATTGGTGCACATTACTTTAATTTATAATACACAACAATTAATTTTTTAACAGAAAATGCATAGACTATGGGTGACTGAATTTGAGTATTTTTCCTTAATGCTGACCTGGTTTGTTTTTGTTAATTTTGTTTTATTTTTTAATGTGGATGTTTTTAATGACCTGACTAACACTACTAGTTGCACTAAGGATAATTTTGTTCTCAAACATCACTTCCTTATGGCTATCGGTTTGTGAATTGAATAGATGGATAAAATATAAGAAAATCCTTCCTTTAGATGTTGATAGATTCGTCTGCGTATTATTGTCACAACCACAAAAGATTATATTTAAAAAGCATTTTGTTGCTACCAGATCCTTATCCCTGAAACCTTTTCATACCATTTTGATATCCTTTTTGTTCAAAGTAGGAGAATTAGCAGTTTTTCTCTTATGGCTATATGCATGATAGTGTGACTATCGCCCTTAATATCCTTGGTAAAATATTTTATTGATGAAACCACATTTCACTGAAAACCTCTGATTCACATTTATGATTATGGTTTAATTTTGTTTTGTCTTTAAATAATTTTTATCATCATAATTTTTGGTCTTTTAGAACAATATTGGATCTGATAGTTTTTTTTAGTTTCTTTTTGATTCAATGCTTTACCTCAGTCTTATTTGATTTTACAATTTTAATTTAGAGGTATTTAACATTTTGGGAGCCTTTTATATTTTTTTCCCTGGTCTTGTTGATATGGTAACTATTAATCATAACTAACTGATGTTGGGAGAACCATTTTGACAGCTTTAAATAGAGGGCATATTTTGGACAAGTGTTTTGTTAGTTGGACTTGCAGATTAAGTTTATGATATAATACAAAATTGGAACATGGAGGTTGAGACTCTCGATCAAAGAATGCTAACTCTCATTGTCTTTTCCTCCCACCTGATATCTTCATTCCCTTTATATGAAGTGTTTTGTTCTTGTTGGAATCGGATTTCTGATTTCTGATTTGCATAGGTGAATGTCTGTACTAAACTGCCTCAGAATTTAATTTTTTTTTTTTTTAATTTATTTTTTTTTTATAAATTGGGGTTTTAAAAGTTAGTTTGCTCTTTAATTGAGCCCATATTTTATCTTTTGACCTTACTTTCCGGGGTTTGAAAGGACCCAGACATATTTAACTCGCTGTGAGGTTCGTTTTGCTTTTGTTTTTTAATCAGTTACAAAATATTTTCTTCTCTTTAAGTCAATATATGTACAATCATTTGGTATTTAAAGTGGAAATGCACATGGACGTGATTTCAAGTTACAAATTCTTTTTTTACAAAAAATAAAAATATATATTTATGATTTGGTTCTCTTCAGTAGCAATTGCCGTGGCACACAATTCTGAGGATTATTTGTTCCTTTTTTTTCTGTTATTTTAACCACTAAATTATACCCAAGAGCTTTGTTAGACCTCTTCGATAGAACACCTAGCCCTCACAGTGATCGTGCTCTAAGCCAATGACAATCTATCAAATCCATCTTTTGATTCAAAATAGTTAATTATGGTTTATATCTTCTTTTTTAAAATATTATTTGACTGAAGCCTTTTTTTTTTTTTTTTTTCTCCCAGTTTTAAGATATAAATTGACCTTTGTTATTATTTATATCTATCATCTGGCTAACATTGATTTTACTTATATCTTTATTTTTATTTATAGAGATGGGGAGGAGGTGGTTATAATGCGGAAATATCTATAACAGCTTTAGCTTTAATTTGTGGAATAGAAACATCGTCCCACATACCGTTATACATGAATATGATCTCTACTGTTCTTTTTTATTTTGTATGTCGACTTTGAAATCCAAGAGACTCAAAAAGAGGTATCATCAGCATGGGTCCAATTATTATTTTGAAGTTGTTCTTTTTCAGAAAAGTGAGTGGAGCATCGTGTCATTTTATTAAAAATTACAATAAATGAAATGAGTAGAGAAATGCCAGTAGACAATGGTGATGGTGAGAGCCCATGACTGCTGCATGGTTGTGAGAGGAATGAAACGCTGTGCAATCAGTACCATTCCAAAGGAGTGATGGATTTCGTCGATTGCAGATTGTCCCTCCCACGGCTAGGTAGAGGGTGTGATATGAGTGGAGTCCTGGGTTCGATTACCATCGCTGCAAAAAGTTTATCGTTCTCCGTTGTCTTTTTGGCACTTCTCTACTTACTCCCATTTCTTGTTATCATCCCAGTTTTTTTCTTGAAGACTTGATTGTGTGCGTATACCTGATCGTCTTGAATATTTTGATTATTATTCTTTGTATCAGTTTCAAGCTAAGAATACTGTATGCCACTTCTAGGTACTAAACTTAACTTGCATGCAACACAGTTGTGTTAAAAGTATCGCTTATGACAATATATAATTGGTGATGAATCAAACTGACATAGAAGTTTTCTTCCCTTTAAGAAGATTCTATTGAATTTTTTTTTTCTTCTCTTCTCTTTTTTGTTTTTTTTTTCCCAAAGAAACTCATAAAATTTCAGGCATAGTTGATTTTTTAAAGACAATATTTGTTTAATTTTGAGGATGGCATGAGGGCGGGGAGAGTGGGATCCATTGGGAAGCCTTATTCTGTCTCTCTGTGTAGTTTTCTTTGCCTCTTAGGATACAATGATTTGGTTTTTTCTAAGATAGATTAAGAGTCTTTTTCCTCTGGTACTCAGACGGTTTTCAAATCCTGTATTCAGATAAAATGCAAAGGGCAGACTCGAGACCTTTTCCATTGTGATGCGAGCATGTTTGTTTTTCTGTGAGAGAGGTTTTTTTTTTTATCTCCTGTAAATTTTTTGAATGACTTTTAATCTGAAATTGGAACTGTATGTATCATCTTCCTTTTCTACAATGCTCATAGACCTAAATGTGCCGTTTGATATCTCTTTTTGATAAATAGAGGGCTGGTCCTAAGAAAATAGGTCATAACATAACTATTTCCTCCCCTATAAATGTAAAGCTTTTCAATCAGGCTTTGTCTTTCTGCTGGAATGCATCTTTATAAAAAATATTTTGGCCTTTGCTTGGAAGAGAAAAGATGCATGTTTTTTTTTTTTTGGGAGCTTTTTTCCCTCTTGTAAACTGTCTGTCAGTCAGTTGTGTGATTTTTGTGTGTGAATTAAAAAAAAAATTAAGCTTTCATTTGAGTGCATCTTTTCTTTCCCCTTGGTGACCCTGTACTGGGTTTTACTTCTATTCTTTCTTTGATTTTGTGAATTTTTCTTCCTTTTTCTAAGTGACTTATGACCCAATAATTTTGCAAGCGTTGAAAAACTTTTTTTGTAGTTGTTTAGCACTACAAAAACCGAAGTGTTGTTTGCAATATTAAATTGTTACAGACAATACAGTATCATGTTTTGCTTACGTTCCAAATCTAGAAACAACACAGTATCAGTTTTTGTTTCCTTCCTAACCCACCTTCTTATGACTTTACTTTCTAAAAGTTTGTCATGGACTTTTTTCTTTTTTTTTTTTTTAATTTTAAAAAATACTTTCTCTCTTTTGTTGAAAAGTAAATTTTATAGACGGGTTGTTCATACATTTCCACAAAATATTCTAGTGTTAAAGATATTGACAGTGGTCTGACAGTCTGACTTGCGAGTATATTATATATATGTCAACTCATACTTAAAAATACAATGGACCTCGGATTTCATGAGGATAATGGAAATCCTTTTAAAATTAATACGGATTAACATTGGTGATGCCACTTTGGATGTACACAATGAAACCTGATACTAAATCCTCCGGTTGACCTTGTGATATCCGAGGTCCACTGTATGTCATTTGAATTATTTCTATTGCCATTATGTTATCAACATATTCAAAACGATGCAATACTACTGCTATGTCAAGAAATCCAATATTAATATTGTATTGTTGATTTTTATGATGTGGTGGCTCACACTCTCATTCATGAATGCAAAATGATTTGTTATAGCTTTTCATTCAAATTGATTGTTATTCATGGTAATGACATAGCTGCCAACCCTCCCGCAAATTGCGGGAGTCTCCCGTATTTATCACCGATCTCCCGCTCTCCCGCAGTTTTTTAGTATCTCCAGAAATCCCCCGGAAATTTATCAATTTGAATATTGAGTGTGATGAGTTGCTGGTTCTCTAGACAATCAATTGTCAACTTTTTTTTTGGCTGGTCGATGCTATGAAAGCAACAGAATCGATACCAGTAATGTGGCAATAGATTGTATAGGAGTAAAAGAATATATTGTGGTATCGATATTTTCAATTGAGAATAATTTGCTTTTGCTTATGCCCTGCCTTAAGTCTTCATCAATTTTCAAAATTTCCTAACCACAACGTGTTTCAATTGCTGAGGACGGTTTCTTTCTAATTGGGAGTAATTTGTATTTGCCTTTTATACTGCCTAAAGACTTTGTTGATTTTTAAAATGTCTAAACGACACATTGTTTCAAGTTCTGAGTACGGTTGTGCTAAGAAAAAGAAATATTCAACTTCATTCAAAGCTGAGTATAGTGTTGAATTTCCCTGTATAGTTAAAGGGAAATGTTTTATTTGTTAGGATATCAAATGGAGTTAAATTGAGACATGGCAGTTAAATTAACAAATGCAATTGGACATACCTCTGCATTCTGGTTCATTGTTGTGCATCACGAGGAGTAATCATGTGGCTTTTGAAGAACTAGCAGCGCGTCTTCACTTCACGTCAGTAAAAATGTAATCTCCCTGATTTTTATCGAATCTCCCTGATTTTTGTTCCAAATCTCCCTCTTAAATGAATTACCGGGTTGGTAGCTATGTAATGATACTATTTTTAGGACCAAATCGGCGTATGCTATCCTGAACCATTTCTAGTCTTTGGCTTCTTGATAAGCTTGCATGTCCTTGTACAGCTGAATTTATCGATTCAATTCATTTTTTTGTTAAACGAGTGATTAAAAGACTTTTGGTGATTCAATTGATTGAATTTTGGGAAGGACTTTTTAGAAATTGTAGAGTGATTTAAAAGGCTTGTATCAATATGATTTGGATCTGAGGATTTTGAAACATCTTATTATTTTGACTTCTGGTTGACGTTTTCACACCAATTAATTAATATACATCGAGGAATAATATTATCGTTGACAATGCAGATATCGTTGTTCATCACCTGTAATTCTTTGAGATTCCGAGATGTCTAATTTCAGTTGTATAGTCACTTAATTGTCTCGAAGCAAAAGATGAGAAATGTCAGAGGGAAAGGAGTTTGTTTATGTACCAAAAAAATGTAGATAAATAATTTATGTGACACTTCAGTTGAATTTGTTATTTACTTCATGAATGTACTTACTTGAAAAGAACGCGTTGTGGTAATTGAGAATAATTCAGTGATTTTTGTTTGGGCTTTTTTCTCCCCCTAGTTATAGGGGTGTTGGTGAAAAAAAATATTTTTACATTAAAAAAAAAAAAAGAGTATGGCTCTTATAAACCAGACAATCTGACTAATGCATAGGTTGTACATTTCAATTTGTTTTGTTCTTTATTTTTATAATCATTTTCATTCACAATACATATTAACATGTCTGTCTCATTATTATTGTTAACCATGTATCAACAATTCGCTGTTTTTCGTGCATTTTCCCATCCATGAATGCTAAAACTCTTTGAGTGGTATGTTCTATATTAATTATTATATACTTATATATATATATATATATATATACTATATATATTCAAAAAAAAAGTTTTGATGATATTGTACGTATGTATTTTTATATTTCACCACAAGTTTTTTTCAATGACAATGTGTATCTCATACATTATTTTTTTCTTTTGGAAAGAATGTCAAGTGTAATAATATTAACATTTAACCATGTAGTCATCCATATTTTTATGTTACATTTTTTTAAAATTTCCACGCCCATCTCATTCATTCTCAGTTCATTGATCCCAGCTCTGATCATAGTCGCGATGCTAGTGTTGATATTGCAGTCCGCAGTGAGAAATTTGTACCACGACATTGAATTTGGTCCTCCATTATTAAATTAAATATTAAGATACGGGATAATCTTGCTAAGTTGGAGACGTATTATGGTTGATGAAAAGGAGAATTTAACGTCAAAGTTGTCTTTTGAAAAGACTTTACTTGAGTTTTAAGCAGGCTGCTGCCTTTGTTCCAATACAGTGAAAGTGTAGTGTGGGGGATAACCAAAGACCACTGAAAGTGAGCTCAACACTAGCAGTGTTGATTGTGCATCGTTATATTCATTTTTTTTTTAAATATTTTTTTTTTTTGGTTATAATTGTTATTTATTATTATTATTATTATTATTATTATTATTATTATTATTATTATTATTATTATTATTATTATTATTATTATTATTATTATTATTATTATTATTCCTTCTAGACATCATCATTTCTGTTTGATTGAAGTCTTCCACTCCATCATCAGTCACGCTCTGTGAGCGAAACAAAAAAAAATGTATTAAACTCTTTCTTAATAGTTACTCACACCTCCCTTTTCATCGTCACCCTCTCCCATCCCCCATTCTACACTAATTTTTCAGCAGTTCACCTATTATTTTCTGTTGTTGTTAAATTCAATTTTCTTCTGCTTTTATATTTCGTGGCTTTAAGGGGATGGCGTCTTATTATTTTGAGTATTGTAATATTTTGTTGAACTAGAAATGCCAGTCAGAATTCAAACCAAATGATAATTAATTACAATCACTTTTTTCTCAGATTTTTAAAAAAATGTGTAATAATAATTATTCTTTTTTTTTTTTTCTCTCAGATTAATCCTTATGGTCACATATGGGGAATGTTAAAAATAAAATAATGTAAAAGCGTAGGTCACAAAACCAATCTTGTCGTTACGGGTTGGGTTTTTTTTTTTTTTGGTTCACATTACATTTTTCACTTATCTTTTTCCCCTCCTCAGTTTGTTTACTTCCTAGACACACGTACTTCATACTCTTTATTTTCTGTCTTAAATAGTAAAATTACATTTTCGTCCATTTGAATGATTTATGCATGTACAATTTCAATATCATGCATATTTATTCATCATCATCATCATCTCTCACCCTCACCCCCCCCCCCCCCCCCCCCCCCCCCTCTTCCCATCCTTCACCAATTACCATAGCAAAAACCCAGTCATTAAATCCATCACTGTTCAATGTCATGTTTTTATTCATCATTTTATTGTTTCCTACTTTCATTTTTCAACCAACCAATCTCTCACCCCCCTCCCCCTCCCCACCCCCACCAAAAAAAAAACAACAACATTAATTGTACTTATTATTGTTTAATTGATGATAATGAATGTTGTGGACTAATAAATGTAAATATTAGATTTATTGTCTTGCCTTGTGGGCTTTTGTTATTTGATACGCAATTTTTTATTATTATATTTTTGTGCAGCTTTGGGGTCTTGTGGTTTGATGACAATCCTTTCTGGTAGGGGTTCCTGACCTCCCATAACTAGTGGGCAGGGAGGTACTTGCTTTGTCTTCTATCCACTTGTATCTGTTTTCCAATTTCTTTCTGGCTTTGTCTTGGAATGAGATTACCTAGTTTTGTCCTGGCCTTGGCTGGGAGGGAAACAGTCGAATGTATAGTAATAGTTTTGGGAGATGATAGTTTTTTTTCCTTGTAAATCATCTCTCAGTTATGTACTGTTATTTTTTTTTTTTTCATTTTAACATATGATTTGTAAACATTTGAGTGTATTCCTCTTAGTGGGATCTTGTGCTGGTGTCTTGGTGAAACTTTTAGGTGATCTCAAAGTAAGTACACTGATAGTGTGCTCTTGGAATCTACATCTGTTCCCTATTTGACCCATTCACTTTTATCTTACTTTTTCCTCCAGTCATTTTAATTGTACATCTAGAATGTTTTTACTGTCCAAATTTCTTCCTTTTTACTGGTGCTGATATGACCTATATGTGTTTGCAAACCCTGAAAACGAACACTCGCTTTCGGACCTGTCGTTCTCTGTGAGACAAAGTTGAGTTTTTCCCATGGTAGGCAGGTCACTTTCTGTCTTCCATGTCCCTATATCTGTTTTCTGTCGTTGTCTTTGAATGGGGCTAATTAATTTTGTGCATGATTTTATCCAACTACAACTATCATGTTGAAATAAAAAAAACATTAGCTTTAATTTTGATTAATTAAAATTCGTCTTAGATTTATTAAAATATCGATTGGATAAGAGGTAGTCTGGTAGTCCTTGAGAGACGCTAGGACTATGGAGCCGGAGTTATCCCAGTTTCTGTAACGTGAAACGGACATTAGCATTGCTGGATTCCAAGAGCATGCCATCAGTGTACTTAGTTTGAGATCACCTAAATGTCTAATCCTGACTCTGGCACAGGTCCCCACTAAAAGGAACACACTCAAATGTTTACAAATCATATATAATATGTAAAACAAATAATACAGTGCATAACAGAGATGATTTACAAGGAAAAAATATCTCTCTATATACATTTGACCGTTTCCCTACAAGCCAGGGACTCCGGCCGGGTTCTGGACAAAACCAAGTAATCTCATTCTAAGACAAAGACAGAAACAATTAGAAAACAGATGTAGGGGATAGAAGACACGGTAAGTACTTCCCTGCCCACTATGGGAGGTCGGGAACCCCACCCAGTCCCTGCCCACTACGGGAGGTCAGGAACCCCACCCGGCACTAGATGCTTCACATGTAGTTTTAAAAATGTGATCCTTCAAAGCCATGAGGCCCATGGAGCCGGAGTTTATCCTGGTTTCTATAGTGTGAAATGGACATAGAAATTGCTTGCTATCTATGAGATAGAATTCTAGTGTATCGCAAAGTACTTTCCACCAGAACTAACAAATCCAGATACCCAATCACTGCTGAGCGGACAGGGGATCAGGAAAAAATCTTGACTACACCCGGGATTGATCTTGGTCCGTTTGCGTGTGAAGTGAGTGCTCTACCAACTTAAATATTAGGAAACCTCTGCATACTCTGGAGTACATATTTTTGTACCTTGTAGGTGTAGAGGAGGCGACACAAACACATCATGTACCTTAGCGTGTGGGAAAGCTTCCCACCCCTGAGGTAATGTCCTTACCCTGAGGGACTTTGCTATTCTCAGCACAAGAGCAGAATGAGTTTAGAGCTGGTTTAATTTAAACTTGAGATTTTATATAACGCATACCTGCCAACCCTTCCGCTTTTGGCGGAATCATTCCTATTTTCACACTTCCTTTTTGTATTATTCCGCCATTGTCTCTAAATTTCCGATTTTCAAAAATGATGATAATGGTAAGAATTTTTTTTTTAAAGCGCAAAAAAAAGGGGGGGGGGGGGGAGTTGAATGATGAAATTCCTATTTTTCGTCTCAAATTCCTATTTTCAGGCATTCTGATTCCACTTTTGGAATGTGAAGGGTCTGCAATGTCCACTAAACATGCTCAAAGCGTTTTACAAAGGGTCCCTGACCAACAGCAATATGTAACATATAGAGCAAGACATGATGCCTGTAAGGCGATATTACAATTTTTTTTCGGACAAAGGAAAAGCTGTCAACGGCAGGTATTTATTTTACACCTGAGTACGGTGAGAGAATATGAGTAAAAAGCCTTGTCCAAAGACTCAACTATGCGCTGAGCGAGGCTCAAACGCAGGACTGTCTGATCCGAAAACTAGTGTCATACCACTAGACCACATAGCTGCACATTTTCTTAATGCACTGCTCAATTTCTTAATTTTATTTCTTTGTTTTTAAAGGGTTTTACTGCACTTACAAAATATCTCGTTTTTTTCTGTTTCAGTAAAAAGGAAGAAAATTTTTTAAAAGTCAAAAGCCACATGGGAAGAACAAATAATTTCGATTTAGAAAACGCAGAGGTGATTTTGTTTTTAAGGGTTTTACAGCACTTGCAACACTAAGGTCATATATCAGCGCCAGTAAAAAGGAAGAAAATGGGATAGTAAAAAGTTCTAGAATTACAATTAAAGCACCCAAGAAAAGGTAAGCCAAAGGGGAATTGGTTCAAATAAGAAACAGGTGTAGATTCCAAGAGCACACTATCAAAGTAGGTACTTGGTTTGAGATCACTAAAAGTCTCATCCAGACACAAGCACAGGTCCCCACAAAGAGGAATGCACCCAAATGTTTTAGAAATCGTATATAATATAAAGAAAACATAATACAATTCATAACAGAGAGATGATTTACAAGGAAAAAATATCATCTCCCAAAACTAACTATACATTTGACTGTTTCCTTCCCAATCAGGGTCAGAACAAAACCAAGTAATCTCATTCAAAGACAAAGACAGAAAGTATTTTGGAAAACAGACATATGGGGATAGAAGACGCAGTATGTACCTCCGTGCCCACTATGGGAGGTCAGGAACCCCACCCAGAAAATGATTTTCAAAATAACACAAAAACATGATAAATAATGTAAAACATAAATCTGTTTTATTTTACTGTATAACACATTCCATTTCTAAAATAAATACACATAATATAATAGTAAGATAAGATAATACCTTTAAATAGAATTAATTGCAAATCAACCAATGTAAACTGGAATGACATGATACTCGTACACACGTCTAATCTATTACAATGTCCACTTCATGGTGCCATGTAGCATCCAAGGCATCAATGGTGGATAGTAATAAATACTTTCGGTTAATCGCAACATTTCCAGAGAAACTGAATTAATTCACTGGTTAATAATTGCAACAATCTTTGGTTAATCGCAACAAATTTTCGACCTCAAAAATGTGGCAAATTCAAGAAATCAATCAAACAAAATCTCATGATTAAATTTCATCATGGGTGAAATCATAAGGATTGAGAGTGGTCGGGGTTTAATGCTACAGTAGTGTGTCACCACTCTAACAGAAACAAAAGAGGGCAGTGATTTTCAGTATTGTTTTGTGTGGCCTTTTCTGTGACCATTAAGATAGGAGGCAAACGGGCTGGGCATGGTTTAGACTTAGACAACAGGCACATTGGGATTGACAACTGTGCATTCTAATCAACAGGTTTGGTGGGTTATTGTCTCTCATCACTGTTAATCTCTTTGACTCTTAGAAAAGAGTGAAAGTCAATACAATCTGAATAAGATGTTGGCTCGCATCATACCCGCTTTTGTTTGTCAAAATATATACAGGGCTGCTATATGGGTTTTGTTTCAAGCTTAATGCTCTGTTTGTGGTGGACTAAGGACAATGTTTACAACAACTTGTATGAAACTCAACTTTGGCTAATTGCAACATTGGTTAAACGCCACATTTTTTCTGATTCCAAGGTGTTGCGATTATCCGGAGTGGACTGTACATGTTATTTGTATAACGAAATTTTAGTTTGGGATTCCTAGTGACATCATTTCATCAATGTCTCGCTCACAGAGACAACATACAAATTGAAACATTATTAATCTGGGTACATTCCATCTCTGGATTCTTATACACAGCAAATACTTTTCGGTTTAACTTTATAGAAAATGGGATCAATTTTATAATAATTAATTGTTACATAATAGAGTAGTGCACGGATATAACGAACAATCCAAAGCAGAAAAAAAAATATATCTTTATATCAGTGGTTCATTATTTCATTGAAATAATAAGAGGCAACAAGCATTCGTTGTTTCCATGAATTTGCTTTAAGGCAAGGGTGTTCCTTATAAATGTACTCAGTTGTAATAACACCGTATTCATTATGCATTTTGCATATTGAGTTAAATAAAACTGAAGGCACTTTAATGTAAGGATAATACAAATCTATAGAGCATTTTCAAACATTTATCATACATTACGATTTCACGAATCTCGGGTTTATTACCCATTAAATAAATATGGCACCAAATTAAATTTCAGAGATTGAAAAACATCCCCCACATATTTGATAATTCTAGCTTTTTCCAAAAGAAAAATGAATTGTTTTTATATTTTTCATGAGACAAACACTGAGAAACATGAAAAAAAAAAAAAGAAATACATCAGGTAGTCTTGAGCATTATTTGTTGTTGTTTTTAAGGGTTTTACAGCGCTTGCAACACATTAAGGTCATATCAGTGCCAGTAATAAGGAAGAAAATGGGAAAGTTAACAGTTCTAGAAGTACATTTAAAGCACCCAAGAAAAGGTAAGACAAAGGGGAATTGGTTCAAAAAGAAGCAGATGTAGATTCCAAAAGCACACTATCAAAGTACTAAGTTTGAGATCACCTAAAGGTCTCATCCAGACACAAACACAGGTCCCCACTAAGAGGAATACACTCAAATGTTTACAAATCATATAGAATATGTAAATAAAACATAATATAGTGCATAACAGAGAGATGATATACAAGGAAAAAAAAATATCATCTCCCAAAACTATAACTATACATTCGACTGCGTCCCTCCCAGCCAAGTTCTCCGGCCAGGGTCAGGACAAAACTAAGTAATCTCATTCCAAGACAAATACAGAAAGCAATTGGAACACAGACAGAGGGGTATAGAAGACACAGCAAGTACCTCCCTGCCCACTATGGGAGGTCGGGAACCCCACCCAGTGCTTAAAAGCTAATTTATTGTAGATTATGAATAAATAATAAATTATAATAAATTAATATGATTCGGGATAGTTTTGTAGAAGTCATACTTCAGTTTACCAAAAATTTGGTTACGTCATATTATTTGTCCTATCAGAGACAGGCAAAAAAATCCAGATTTCACTGGTTTTAAACAACAGTTTTAGTATCCAAAATATATGGTATTAGTTACTAAAAATGCTGCATGTATGTATATATGTGCTATATGTGCGTAGTCCATGATGAGAATAAAACAATTTAAAGCACCCATAGCATTGCAATAAAAATCTTGGATAAACGTTATATAAATGCCATATTTATTCATCTAACATAGGAACAATGTTATTCCAAAGAAAATGTATTTTTAAATATTCTTAGATGACCCATGACTGGCCATATCCACTGAAGTTTGATTTTTGTTTCATTACACAGACTCTGATGCCAAAAAGAGGCGTATTCGCCTTCATAAATCACTCATGCCACAGTTGTTCTCAGCCACGCCAATTGTCCAACTTTCAATCTAAGAACTAATCAAAGGGACAAGATATTTCAAAATATTTTATAATTAAAAATAACACAAAAAAACTGAGCTTTTATATAGCGCAATATCCACTAAACGTGCTCAAAGCACTTTACAAGGGGTCCCTCTGGCCAACAGCAACATTTAGGACAGAACATGACGCCTGTAAGGCGATATTACATTTTTTTTTGGACAGAGACAACGCTGTTAACAGGCAGGTACTCATTTTACACCTGAGTTTGGTGAGAGAATGTAAGTAAAGAGCCTGCTCCAAGGACTCAACTATGCACCGAGTGAGGCTCGAACCCAGGACCTCCTGATCCGAAAGCGATTGTCATACCACTAGACCACACAGCAACGCATTTTAACACCAAGAATGACTTGTAAAATAAAAGTTGGAGTAAAACACCTCAAATCCCAATTCATGCTAAGGTAAATTTTTCTATTTTACACAGAGAAGTATTGATAAAAATATGAAAAGACGTTTATGAAGCAGTGGCACAGACAGACTGAAAGGAAAATGCAAGAAAAAAATTATCCCAATAAACTATCATGGCGTGGCTGATTTTGAGGGAATGATATATTTTTCTGCCATGTCTGGCAATGTTTCATATACAGCTTTTCAGATGTTTGTCTTACTTACACCAGTAGCTGCTCCCTAATTCATAACACAGACAAGTATTGGTACATCTCTGCTAAACACATGCGAAATTCCATTTAGCCTTTTAGTCTCAACATTTTTGCTTAGTGCATCAACAAACTAAAATAATCTCATACTTGTATAAATTGATTGAAAAAGTGGTCTTGATTTAAAAGAAAAAAAATCCCTGACCGCTTTGAGGGTCAATTTTTATTGATTACTATAAATGAAGCACACGCTTTCTGACCAAAGTGTAAAATTGCGTTTTGTCATTTTATGACAAATTTATATTTTGAGTATTTGAATCCTGAGATAAGTAAATTTTCTTATCTATTAAAATCTTAGTGTATATATCATATTTTAGTCTCCCTTCACTAAGGTACATAATAAGCATAAGAGCTTAAATGCACTCAACGATATCAAATCAGACATAAGAATATAAACAAGTGCTGTATTAATGAGGAATAATAATAATGCATCAAAAAAATTGGATTTTCCTTTTCTGGTTAAACATACTAGATACAATGGTATTATTTGCAGCCTTACCCGACCAGAGAAAAAAAATTAAAAAGAAAATCTGAGCTCAAAGTTTGATAATCACAATCTTGTGAAGCTATAAATGACTCACAAAATTGGTGAGCATGCGTTTGAATATTCGGCACCCCTTATCTGGAACTCCCTTCCAGGATATATCAGATAGTAATGATGCAGAATTCTTTTAAAAAATATCTTATAATGTTTCTTTTTAATATGTAACACTGTAGATTTTTTTTTTGTTTGTTTGTTTGTTGCTTTAGGTCTCTTCCAACACAATTGAGGTTATATGAGAGACCGCTGAAACAAAAAAACAAGCAATCTAACAAAAATAGTACAAATGTAAATCAAAATCATAACCTAAAGATATCATAAGCTAAATTATAAATAACCAAGAACAAACAGGCAGAAGATTTACAGAAAAAAAAAAATATCCCCTGTCAAAAATACAATCACAAACCAAAGAAGCAGGATAGGCTAGTAAAGAGAAGAAGAAACGACATCACTATCGGATCGTACACCCATGCGAACATCATTGGTATATGATTCAAGGGTGATGCTCCCATCCAACCACCCGCTAACACTGTAGAATTTATTGCTTTGTTTCATACTGCATGTTTGAGTGGTTGTATGTTTGAGTGAAAGTTGCCACGGTACTGTCAAGCGCTTTGAGCTTGTTGATATACGGGGTAAGGCACGATATAAAAAAAATAAATTATTATTATTAAAATCAAAAGGAATCAAAAGGGAGTTAACGGACTCAAAGACAAAAAAAACTGCCTTTGAAGTCTGATTATGACTCCCAATACCTTATAACATGCCTTGTTTTGTTGTCCAAGTTATGTCGATATTGGCGAGTTGAATTGAATATAATATCTCAAAATTATGAATAAGAATAGAGATGGAAAATTAACTGAGAAAATCTAGAATATTTTGCTCTTAATTTTGCAAAAAGCTCTCTTTATCTCTCATTACCTTTACAAATCAAGGTTTTATTGTTTTAAGGGATTTTACGACACTTACAATACTTTAAAGTAATTTTGATGGATGTAAAAAGACGATGATAGTATTTACCTAAATTTTGAACTAACTATCAAACACCAAAGGAAAACTTAAATGAGATTGGAAGAAGATCCAAGAGCAATATATTAGTGTTACAGTTATGAAACCATCTATAAGTTCTACAACAATACTGCAACAGAATCTCTGCCAAAAAGGGAGACACTCAAATGACAACAAATTATTTATGAACTAACAATGACATAACCATAATAATGGAGAGATGATTTATGAGGAAAAACAATTCCAACCCCAACATATCCATCCGACTGTTTCCCTCTTACCAAAATACTTCAGGCACGGCTCAGGTGAAATCAAATTATCCCAATCTAGATTTTTTTTAATACAAAAGGAGACCGAAGAAATAGCAAGACTGTGAACTGATAAAGAGTTCATTAGTCCAGGGGAGGCCACTGTTCTCTGTTCTACGGCAAAGTCTTCCCATTGCAACCAAAGTTTTAATTCTCATTACGAAGATGAATTTAAAAGATTTAAATTCTAACAAATATATAAAGTATCATTTAGAGTCATCAGGCCAATGAAATTCGATTTTAATCATGAAAAATAGTTTATGTAAAAGTAAAATATCAGCTTAATTTAAGGGTTAAAAATTATGCTCTTGCCGTCATATTTAAAATATATGCTCTCGTAATGACCTAAAAAAATATTTCAAAAATCTAAATCTAGTCAGCTTTGTTAAATAAAAAACAATGCAGATAAGGCTACTCAAAAATCTGTACGAGCGGTTGGTCTGTAGACAGCATAGAGAGGCAGACAGCATAGACCAGGACTTACTACTGAATCCTAGAAAAAGAATCAAAAAGGAAAACGAGAAAAATTAATTTTCAGGCAAAGTTTAAAAAATTAATTATTTTTATTGGAATGGCTGGAGGATGACACAATTGACAGAAAAAAAAAAAAAAGAAAAAAAAACTTATGTTATCTTATGTTAGCACAACAATAGTTGTGTCCTATTTTGCAAATGACAGGCAATTGTTACTACAATCTTCTTACTGCGATACAAAAACCATAATGAACTCTAGTACAACTGTCTGACTGAAATTGTTTTTAATTCGTAGTTCTCAGGGGAAATCTTTAAAAATAGTCACCACAAACTTACTTCAGGAATGCCCTTTGCTGAAATTTTTTAAAAGCCTGAATACTTTGTTCGTAAACAGCTTGTATGAAAATATTTTGTGCAAAGCTTCTCTTTATCAAATAATATCAACCTTAAATCATAGAAAAGGATAAATATCCATCTAGCTTCCCCCTTAACAATTGCCTGTAAACACCCAATGTTTTCATCTTTTTAAAAATAAACTCACCAATAACCAAGAAAGTCAGCTGAAATTTTCAAAAAACTGGATTTCCGGCTTTAGCCAGAAAAAGGGCATCCGTTTTACCTTATGAATATAATCAGTGTAATGTATTAGTATTAAGAAATTAAAAATGAATGAATGAATGTACGAATGACGAGTCACTTTTGTAACTCTTGTGACTGTATGAAACCTTTGGTGAAAAGAGCAACGTCTTCCGTTGTAAATAGAAAACAAATAAGCTGTGTTTCGTGTTCCATTGATTTAGATCTCCTTTTATCATCACCATCTTACCAAAAATACAACATTGGCGATGAGGATTAACAAGTAAGCTATTAGATTCAACCTTCCTAGACCATATTTCAAGCAAACTAAGATGAATTTCGGCCAGATAGAGCAGTTTGACGTTAGCAAAGAGTCCTTCTCGGAATACTTTGAAAGAGTAGAACTATACTTCGTGGCAAATCAGATCGAAGACGAAAATAGACAAACTGCAATATTTCTCACGATTATCGGTCCATCAAACTTCAGGCTACTAAGGAATCTGGCTACACCAAGAAATATCAAAGAACTAAAACTAGATGAACTTTGCCAGCTGATGAAAAATCACTTCGAGCCAAAACCATTGAAATATGTGCAACGTACCCGGTTCGAAAATAGGATCAGGGCACCAACAGAATCCATCAATCAATACATTGCGTCACTGAGGCAACTGAGTGAATACTGTGAATTCGGCACAACACTGGATGAACGTCTGTGCGAGCGACTGGTGAGGGGGATCAATGATGAAAAGATTCAGTGCAGACTACTTTCTGAGACTGATCTCACATTCCAGAAAGCAGTCACAATCGCCCAAGCTGTGACCACATCAGAAACAGGAGCAAAAGATTTGCTAACAGCAGGCCCCCACCAAGACCATAAGATACACCATCTTCGTCAACACCGCTACAACAACAATGACCACGCCAACAAACCTAAACACAAAACTTTCACCAACCGGAGTTCAACGTCACAGTCTCACACATCATCGAAATGCCAACGCTGCGGCAGTGACCACCGAGGCACTCCGTGCAAATGGATCAACGCGAAGTGTTTTCATTGTAACAAAGTGGGGCACCTGTCCAAGGTATGTAAATCGAAAAACAGACCCAACCACCAACCTCAGCATCATAAACCATCGTCACACACAGCTAAAAGCGACACTAAGAATCATCGATCGTATTATGTATCAGAAGACCAAAATCACCATCATCATCATCATCACAATGTCGATCACCCTGAACCAAATGCATACGACCTTTTCAACATGGAACAGGACTTAAAAACACACACACCGGTGTGGGTACCGCTTCAAATCGAAGGGAAGGAAGTGTCATTCCAGCTTAACACAGGCGCATCAGCAACTATACTACCGAAAACAACATACGACAAGTTATTGTCACATACACCTCTAAAACCATCAACTGTTGTCCTGAAAACATATACAGAAGACACCGTACAGATTTGCGGACAATGTCGCGTGAATGTCCAGTACCAACAACAGCAAGCAACCAACCTGCCTCTATTCATCGTTGAAACCGCTGGTCCACCACTACTTGGAAGAAACTGTTTGGAGACCATCCAACTCAACTGGAACAACATCTTCCACACCAACGCTAAAACACACGCACAGGAACTCCAATCAATGGTTTCCAAATACAACGTGTTCAACGACAATGCTGGGTTACTAAACAACCACACCCAACACATCTTCCTGAAAGAAAACGCCACACCCATCTTCAAAAAAGCACGCCATCCACCATTTGCTCTTCGGGACAAAATTGAAAGAGAATTACAACGTCTAGAAAATAACAACATCATTGAGAAGATCAATTACTCAGACTGGGCAACACCAATCGTACCCATTCTCAAATCTGATTCGACACTCCGCATATGTGGGGATTATAAAGTGACCGTCAACAAAATGGTTGCAAAGGAAGAACATCCAATTCCGAGGATAGAAGAGTTGGCCAACAGGCTTGCACATGGTGAGAAGTTTTCAACCATCGACTTCAGCCATGCGTATACTCACCTTCTTCTCGACCCTGATAGCCAAAACGTTACGACGATCAACATGCATCGTGGTCTTTATCGCTACAAACGACTACCATATGGCATATCTTCGTGCCCAGCCATCTTCCAACGGGTAATGGAATCTGTCTTCAAGGATATCCCAAACACGGTGATCGACAATCTGTATCTCACTGGCGCCAACGATGCACAACACTTCGAAACACTTGAAGCCGTGTTGAAGCGCTGTGAAGAAAGGGGACTGAACGTAAAAAGGGCTAAATGTGAATTCCTGCAGGATGAAATCGATTTCCTTGGATACCACCTCACGAAGAACGGCATCACTCCACAATCTAAGAAAATTGAAGCTGTACGAAAAGCACCTGCACCAACCTCAATCCAGGAACTACGAGCCTACCTTGGAATGATCAACTACTATTCCAAATTTCTACCCAACATATCACACCGTCTTGCACCACTATACGATTTACTAAAGAAAGGAAGCACCTGGAAATGGACATCAGCTGAGCAATCAGCCTTCGACGATTCGAAATCGTGTTTAATGTCCACGGAGCTACTGGTTCATTTCGACCCCAACATCCCTGTTGTCGTTACCTGCGATGCCTCACCAAGAGGCGTATCAGCGATTCTTTCGCACCGTTTCAACAATGGGAATGAACAACCTATCGCATTTGCTTCCAGATCGTTGGATAAAGCAGAACGAAATTACTCCCAACTGGACAAAGAAGCGTTATCTATCATTTTTGGATAACGAAAATTTCACAAATACGTTTTTGGACGACATATTACGATCAATACCGACCATAAGCCACTATTGGGTCTTTTCGGAGAAAACAAATCATTACCTGACCACGCATCATCGCGAGTACAGAGATGGGCGGTCATTCTGAGCGCGTACGACTACCAACTGAAACACGTCCCAGGTCAACGCAACAACGCAGATGCGCTCAGTCGTCTACCGCTGCCTGAAGTAGCAGCACCTACGCCGTTTCCTGAAGATCTTCACCAGATCTTCCAGGTCATCGACAACCTACCCATCTCCAGTACCACCATCACATCGGAAACTACCACCGACCCTGTACTTCGTCAGGTGTATCAAATCGTCGCACATGGTCATCCATGGCCCACTACAATTAGCGAACAACTTAGACCCTATTTCGCACGCAAGCTCGAATTGAGCATTGACAATGGATGCCTGCTGTGGGGTACGCGTATCATCGTTCCAACGTCTCTTCAACGGGATATTCTTTCACTCATCCATGAGGATCACATCGGAATCGTTCGGATGAAAATGCTTGCCAGAAGATACGTGTGGTGGCCCAAAATTGATATGGATATCGAATTCTGTGCGAAATCGTGTGCCAATTGCCAGAGTTTTAGGAACGTACCCGCTCACTCACCTACAATCATGGAACTGGCCAACCAAACCCTGGAGTCATCTTCACATTGATTTCGCTGGCCTATTCTTAGGTCATATGTTCTTAATTATGGTGGATGCGCACTCTAAATGGCTAGAAATTCGCATTATGAAACGGATTACCTCAGCGGATACTATTTTTCAACTTCGTCATGTGTTCGCAACTCATGGATTACCCGATAAAATTGTTTCAGACAATGGTCCATCGTTTGTCAGCGAAGAGTTTCAAAATTTCCTTCGGTTCAACGGCATAGAACACATCAAATCGACACCATACCACCCATCTACAAACGGCCTAGCTGAAAGAGCAGTTGCCACCTTCAAGTCGGCGATGAAGAAAATGAACAGTGGTAGTGTTCCTGAACGTGTAAACAGATTTCTTCTGAAATACAGATCAACGCCACAAACAACTACAGGCCTCACCCCAGCTGAACTGTTGCTTGGTAGAAAATTAAAGACTCGTTTAGATTTAATTCATGATCAGGTGCACAAAACTGTTGAAAAGAATTTGGACTGTCAGAAAACTTACCATGACAAACAGTCTCAGTTTAGAGACTTTACCATTAATGACAATGTTTTTGTTAAAAACCAAGGCAATACCAATCCATCTGACCCAAAATTTTTGCCTGCCAAAATTGTTGCGAAAACAGGTCCCATGTCTTACAGAGTTCAAATGTATGAAACTGATCAAGTTAAACGCTTTCATGCAGATCACATTATCCCAACTCATGTTGATCTCGATGCTGGGGCATCTCCGTCTAAAGAGGGGGAAGGGGAAATAGACACTGAACAAATGGGTATGAGTAATGCAATGAATAGCAAACCAGTTGACTTGGCAGATCAGTCAACACAATCCACAGATGAGTCAGTAGATGATGAAAACAGTCTGACGCCGACCACATCTGAAAGTAATGTTCGAACCACACCAGTGTTGAGAAGATCACGCAGAACAATTAAACCACCGGAAAGGTTAACTTTGTAATTTCACCATGACCATTTCTTGCTCAAGGGATTTGAGCCACTTATCTTTATAATTTGTTATGTGACCTTGTTTTGTCACTTGTTCTTTATCTCTCATCAAACTACTTCTAAATTTATGATAGTCGGTAAGAAACTCACCCATCAAATAACTATTAATAATTTTGCAGAGAAAATCAGCAACACCTTACTTTATGAGATATATATTCACCTTAACTTTTAGTTCTGTATTAGCATTATTTAAGGTTGGGGGAATGTAATGTATTAGTATTAAGAAATTAATAATGAATGAATGAATGTACGAATGACGAGTCACTTTTGTAACTCTTGTGACTGTATGAAACCTTTGGTGAAAAGAGCAACGTCTTCCGTTGTAAATAGAAAACGAATAAGCTGTGTTTCGTGTTCCATTGATTTAGATCTCCTTTTATCATCACCATCTTACCAAAAATACAACAATCAGATTGTCTTCAGAAAGTTAGATACTGCTGGAAAGTCCTCAGCATACGTGCTTTATCACCAAACTTCTTGTTCAATTAAAGATGCTTATATATAGTCTGCTGCTGCAGGAGCCAAAAATTATAGTTCTGAGTATTTTTTGTAGTAAGTCTGCAATAAGCTCTAAAGGACTGTGTCTGCATAAATATAAAGCATTGGCATCCAACTCTAACCACACAAACTAAAGCAATAACTTCACTGACTCAATGACTTTGAATAGAGCACTTGGAGTCACCAAAAATTACCAACATTCATTCCTAATCATGCAAGTGCTATAAGGATTGTTGAGATTGTATAAACCCCAAATGCTGACAAGAATCTTTTAAAATAAAGTAATAATAATTAATAACATCGTAAAATATCGTTGTTGTCTGAACAGATTAAATAGTTTTCTTCTTTTCATGTAAAGAAAAATATTTTAAAATGGAAAAAAAAAAGCTTATCTAGTATGGCACGGCTCCAAACAAACAGTTTCTTCCTGTTGTCAAAGATCTCTTATAACTTACAAGCAACGGTTTTATTGGTTGATTTATCAAACACAATCTTTGCTGACACTGCATCTTCAACAGCCATTCCTGTTGTGGAAGAGAGAGAAGAAAGTCAAAGTTCAAGCAAACACTTTCAGCATTGAAGAATACACTATACCACATATAAAGTCATATACAGCCTATAAATTTTATCACGATTTCTGTAATGTTACATGGACAATAATAATTGCTTGCTATCCTTTGAATGGAACTCTAGGCCATTGCAAATTACCTTCCATCTCATTTAAAACTATCAAACCCAGCAACGCAATCACAATGAAGTAGACAGAAGGATCAGAAAAAATCTTGACTGCAACCTGTGTCAGATACTGATCCATTTGATTGTGAGGCGAGTCTCTAAAATTTGAGTTTTCAAGATCCTCACAAATCAACAATCTTATTTTCATTTCCACATTTTGGAATAATTTTGCTTTGCTAAGACCTATTGGCCATTGGTTTCTTTCCAGTAACCGTTGCAAATTGGTGGAAACATGTCATCTGCCCCTGTTGCTGCACTGAAAATAAGTAGAAGCCATACTCCATGGTTGGTAGAAAGGTAGTAGTCCTTCAGAGCCATTAGGGTCATGGAGCCGGAGTTTATCTCAGTTTCTATTTGAAAATGACAATAACAATTGTTTGCTATCCTTTGGATAGGGCAGTAGTCTATCACAAAGTACTTTCCACCAGATCTAACAGATCCAGCTATCCAATCACTGCTGGGTGGACAGAGGGGTCAGAAAAAAATCTCGACTGCACCCGGGATCGATCTCAGTCCTTTTGATTGTGAAGTGAGCGCTCTACCAACTGAGCTATCAGAACCCCCTGGTAGAAAGGAGCTCTGTAGAAAAATGTAGTCTAATGTGCATCTGTGATGCAAATAAAATACTATGAAGATAACCTTTTTTTAAAAAATAAATAAATTCATCAATGATACCAATAAAAAAAAAATTATTAAAAGAAGCCAAATAGTTTTGAAAAAACATGATTTAATATAAACGATTAAGTTTTTTACAACCTTTAACCTTTTGCTTTAATTGCGAGAACACTGTGTATAAATTTATTGTAACAGTTTAGTATTATCAATATCATTCAATGCTGTTGCATTTCTGATACAACTCACCTAAAGACTTGAAAATTGTAGTTGCGGTTCGTCTTGCCTCTTTTGTGCCATTTATAACCTCTCCAATTTCAGCATAAATAGATGCCTGATAGAAACAAAAGAAAATACTTTTAAAACTATCCCATCATGCTTTGTTCACCTGGACATTATTACAAATCACAGTGACAGTTATTCAAACTTTAACATTTTTTAACTTCCTAAATCGAAAAGGGGGGGAGGGGGAGTTTTTCTCTTTAATCTTCTACATGGTTACTATCTCTCATCTCTTAGGAACAGTTAATTAGATTCACTTAAGCTAATGGTGTTTGAGTGAACAGATGATCAGCCTACTTTTAAGATTTGCTTAATTTTGAGGCTTTAAGCAATCCTTGAACTGCTGACATGATAAAATATAAAAATTTCATAAGAAGTTGAATGTAAATAATGTTTAACAGGTTCTGGTCTCATAGTAAGAAGAAAAGGTTGATAACATTACAAAAAAATATGTTCTGTAAGATGCCAAGGCTTCTTCTCTTTTTGAATTTTTACAGTTCATAGTTTTGGTTGTTGACTGGAGACTAGTTTGAAACCATACAGTTCCTTATTAATGTAGTTTGTTCTTTTGTCTTTCTTTTTTTAAATAATCATATTTCAACCCTTGAGACCTTCTGCTTTACCGACAAATATGCAAATAGATCATTTCAAAACCAAGGCTAGCCTGTCGAAAAGATAATTAAAAGCTTATAGACACATAGATAACCACGCCTCTAGGACAGTCGTCAGAATGTAAACAAAGGCAGTGATTGGTAAACATCAAGAACTACACAGGTTTTACTATCAATGGCATGTGTCTAAGTAAAATACCCACTGTTCTACCATTTGATTAATAGAACCAACACATAAAACTATGTGAAAATTTAAACACTTATAAAATGATTGAGAAAATCATGTAATCATTAGTCACCCATCCTTTAAAAAATATTGTATAAAAGCATTAACAATCGTCAGAGAGAGGTCGATACCATTCACATTATTGTTTATAACCAACACACTATGTTTGTCCGAGCACATGTGAAGATGTGTAACAAATTCCATGCTTTGATTGGTCAAAAAATCTACTGGTTAATTGGATCAAATACCTTTGACAGGAGGATATCACCACTATCCTTTTCAGCTGTACTCCTTGTATCCGCGTAGACAACCGAAGACCTCATCAATTCTCCTTCTATCTCAGCCCGGTCTGGTAGCGGTGCACCAACAGCTAGTAGAATCAAATTTTTAAAATGTGACACACCATCTCAAAATGGTAATATGTCAGTGTGAACAAAGTGCAGAAATCTTTATCTTTTTCAGTCTTAAGTAATGTAAATGTTGCTGCTCGAAGCTCGAGGAAATGAATAACAGTGTGAAATTTGAATGTAAGCTTCAATTTAATATACGAAAACAGATTAAATGGATGTTTCAGGTTTCCCCTTTATCGACAAAACAAGATTAATGAAACACTACAGACGAATGAGATAATGTGGTGCTTGTATTTCTCCGAATATGATTGCGTAGACACTATCGCCATTCATAATATGCAGTTTTTTTTTAAATCCTGTATTATACAAACCGTTGATATGTGCTCCTTTCTTCACCCATTTGGCCATCAGGATAGGGGTTGTGGCATTTGAAACGGTACAGATGACATCAGCATCTCTGACAGCTTCCTCCACGGTGTCACAAGCAACAACTTCATTACCCAATTGATTTGCCAATTTTTCTGCATTTGATTTTCTGTGATTCCAGATCCTCACCTGGGGGAAATTCCAGGTGACAAATTAGGGAGCAGGCACTGGTGTAAGATAAAATTCTAAAACGGTGTATACGAAACAGTGCCAGACAAAACAGATAGAAAAATAAAAGGAAAACAAAATCCCCCAAAAATATCAGCCTGCCTCCACTGGGGATGCAGGTTGAATTTTTGGGGCATGATTTTTCTCTTGCATTTTTCTTCCAGATTTTTTCTGGTACACTTTCATACACACCTTTGCAGATGTAGATTCAAAGTGGGTTTGTTTTGATTTTTAAAATCAATTATCATAAAATAATCAAGATGAATTTGGAATATTCTCAATTAGCACAAATAAATAAACATGCCATCAGTTTAGTGCCTTGAAAATTGTCAATTATTTAAAAAAATTATTTTTTACGTAGGTGAGATCAAAATTAATTATACATACATGAAGAAAACATTTAAGTGCATAAAATCTAGTTCAAAAGTTATCCTAAAAGGAATAACATAAATTTCTCCAGTGAACTATTTTCAATCTAAAGGTCCTAAATAATTCTCAACAATTGAATGTATTTTAAATAGTATGAAAAACACGTAATGCTTGATATGAAAACTCTATGAAGTCATACCTCTTGGAACTTGTACAAATGTGACAACGCGTCATAGTGGCTTTTTGCCTGCACTCCAGCACCCAGCAAAGCCAGTATTTTTGGTTCGCCGTTGACCAGATACTGTTTAGAAAGAAAATAATAAATTAACTTATAATAATAATAATAATAAAAATAATAATAATAATAATATTAATAATAATAATAACAATAAATAATAATAATAATAATAATAATAATAATAATAATAATAATAATAATAACAATAATAATAATAATAATAATAATAATAATGATAATAATAATGACAACAACAATAAAAAACAATATTAGCATGAAGTAGTTTAGATCAGGGAAATAATTCATTAACTATAAACGGTTAGAGAAGTAAGTTATGATATTATTGATGGTAATATCTACATTAGGTAAATGAAAAAGTAAATTAAATCATGAAATGAAAAAATGGTAACAAATTACGAAACGGACAATATTTTTAAAAATTAGGAAATGTAAAGAGGAATAACTGACGATAAAGAAATATTGAATAACGTTTTTCTTTATATCGTTTCAATTAAATCTGCCAAAAGTAACAAAATCCTTGGGTCAACCGTGATCCACAAATTCAACAAAATGGAAGCCTTGTTGAATACAAAGAATATGCTTTTTATGATGCTTGTGAAGCAAATTTGGTGGAATAAATGTGACATTTTGTCAACAGTATAGCATAGCAAAGTGGTTTGGATTTTGCCTCACAACTAAAAGGCAATGTATACTTGCCATGATTGTACCAAGTCACCATGCCTAAGCTCACTTCGTAATGCTCCATTGCAGCGGATTCATTCATTCATTTAATCCTTCACATTCCTTGTGGAACATAGGACTTCAACAGTACATCTCCACTGTATTCTGTTTCTGTGTTCTTCACCTCTCCCCAGGACATTCCAGCCAACTTCACCTCTTCCTCACTAGACCTTCTCCATGTTTCCTTTGACCTCCCAACCTTCCTTTTTCCCTAAGGGTTCCAGTCCACCACTTGTCTCGTAATGTCCGTTGTTGGTTTTCTGAAAGTGTGACCAATCCATTTCGATGATCTTGTCGAGATTAGTTTGCTAATTTCCTCTTGTCCAGCTTTTAACCAAAAGTTTTTATTACTGATTTTCTCAGGCCATCTGATACCAAGTACGTTTCGAAGACATCTGCTTGTGAAGATTTGAACTTTTTTACAAAGAGTATTGGTCACCCTCCATGTTTCTGAGCATATACAGAAGGACTGCTTTTACATTAGTGTTGTATATTCTGAAACAAATGTCCCCATGAGAAAGAAAAAGAGAAATTTTGAATATTTGTTATTTATCTCTAATATAGTGTCTTATTATCAACAACACTATTGTCGCCATTTCTAATAATTAAAAGTTTGATTACCTTGGTGGCTATGACTGATGCTGCAGCAGTTCTCTTGGCAGTTATAACATCTCCATCTAAAAGCTGATTAAAGTTAAAATGAAAAATTGTAAGGAAAGTGATGTAAGTAAAAGTTAGTTTATATTTTGGATACAAACATTTGAAAGATTGTTGAAAACCTAATTCAATGGCTTTTTTTAACAAAGTGAATATTGAATGGGGAGGTTGTCACAAAACCTATTTCAATATGGTATGTTTCATCCAAAGAAAATGTTTGTTTGACCAATCAATCTCAAGGATCCGAACCTGTTTTAAAGAATGCAGTAAAAACTATTATATTTAAAATTTGAAAAGATTTTTTTTTAAAGATTAGATTTATGAGAGAAAAAGATGGTTTTGATGGCACTGACACTTTTACACATTGTGGAACCAGTCAGGGTTTCATTAAAATCAATTTTTAGATTTCTATTTGTGTCTTTTGAATATGTTTCAACTGTTCTGACCAAAAAATAATATACCTCTAATGCAATTATGCTAAACCACAGTTCTAATATTTCATTAAAAAATCAGATTCTTGAATTTGCAATATTGGAAAGTTTTTGTGCATAGTAAAATACTGTTGAAAGCTGAATTGTTTTTTGACAGCATTCATCTTTGAGAAAACAGAATCATCATTTATCCTAGATGCGAACCATCACGTTAATCTGATATTATGTCAATATTGACCAAATGCTAACATTGAAAAGCAGTCCTTCAGAGCCATTAGGCAGATGGAGCAGGAGTTTACCCTGATTTCGATAGCGTGAAACGGACAATAGCAATTGCTTGGATAGGACGCTAGTCTATCTCAAAGTACTTTCTGCCAGATCTAACAGCTATCAAGCTACCAAATCACTGCTGAGTGGACTGAGAGGTAAGAGAAAAATCTCAACTACACACAGGATTGATCTCGGTCCCTATGCATGTGAAGTGAGTGCTCTACCGTCTGAGCTATCGGGACCCCCAATAAAATTGAGCTAAGATAGATCCTAGAACATTTGAGTCTACTTATGTGCTTTTATAAGCAAAATGAGTATAGTAACTTATGTTCTGGTTTATTCCTGATAATTAAAACGTTAATGTTGAGTTTCTACACCAGGACATAATAATAATACTAACCAAAGGTGAAGGTTAAAAGTTTTAAACTCTACTATATAGTGCAATTGGTTAAATCAATAAAATCTTACAGCCTTTGGTTGTCCATTCTTGCCATCAAAAGTAATTATGAGGGCGTTGTGAGTTGGAATGTCTTTGTTGAGAGGGAAAAAGGTAATCAACTTGGTAGCAATAATGTCTTCATAGCCGGAATACACAGGCATATTACCAAATATCCTGGGGGAAAAAAATTAAAACAGTTGTTACCCTTTTTGAGTGGGGCAATGTCCTGGACAGCTACATAATGTTGAAAGACGACTAGTTTCTTTCTCCATCTCTTCGGATGATGTATGCAAATATATGATTTCACTTGACAGAAAGCAACAGTGCCCGCCAAACAAAAATCTGATAAAGTGTGTGTGATGCTATGACAGATTGAGCAGAATGAAAAATACAAGAGAAGCTGCACCAAAAAAAAAACAACAACAAAAACAGTGAGCTTCAGCTGGAGATGGGACCCTTGACCTGTTTACCAAACAAATGTGCTACGATTACACAACATGTTCCACTGTGAACTTTTTTTTGGCAATTAAACAAACATGAAGAAAAAATAAGAATGAAGGCTTCATGCCACATTTAAATCTTATAAAAATATGAAAGAGAAAAATTTAGGAACAAACAAATTGGCAACTTCTGAAGTATAATGCCATGGAAGGTTGACTTTGGGAAAGATCTTTTCTCTATTTTTCTTTCTGCTTTGTCACTGTACTAAATATAACTTTACGGATTGTATTATTTATTTCACTAAAGTGTCATCCTTGCCTTGTAACTACATTATGTTTAAGTTTTCATCAAGGGCCAAATTATCAGCTTATATATCTATGCTCAAGTAATAATTGATCTCTCAATGGAATACACATTAAACATCATGTTTTTCTGTACCGATTTCTATCTAAGATACATGAAATGTGATTATCCTTGCAATTTTGGCAACTTTCCCAGCATATGATGGCTAAACAATGTCCTGCATTGTGCGGCTATGTGGTCTAATGGTATGACACTCACTTTCAGATCGGAAGGTCCTGGGTTCGAGCTCAGCGCATAGTTGAGTCCTTGGAAAAGACTCTTTACTCACATTATCTCACCATACTCAGGTGTAAAATGAGTACATGACCGTCAACAACTTGTAATATCACCTAACAGGCGTCATGTCCTATCCTACATGTGAAGTATTGCTGTTAGCCAGGGCCCCCTGTAAAGCGCTTTGAGCAAGTTGATATTGCGCTAGATAAATGTCAATAGTAGATTGTCTTTAGGCATGCTTTAATAAACTTCTCTTTAAATAATGTATGATGATTTTACTGGTTGAGGGGGGTTGTTGTATTTTTTTTTTTAAACTGTGTTCTTCAGTATGATGCTATTGACAAGCCGCTAAATTGCCATCCAGTGCAAGACTTTCACCATTTTTAAAGAAGGAAGTAACATTTGTGCTTGGTTGTGAAGCAGACTGGTACATACCACGTCTGTAACATAAGGAAAACTCCCACACATTTTTTTCAACAGCAGTTTGACTGAGAAGGAGGTTACTTCAACTTCATCATACTGATGTGAACCAACCAATTGAAATCGACATGGATCAATTTTCGGTTTATTTGTTACAAAAGTAAATAATTCTTACCCATTGTGTTCTGGGATGCTTAGCCATAGTCGGTTCGGCTGGTTTATTCCCGAACTGTCCCCTTGAGAAAATCTTCCCATGGCTTTCTCCAAAGCTACAATAAGAGAACCATAGTCCAAAATTTTGTCAATTTCAGAGTTGGTGAAAATCTTCATAGAGCTAATGGTATCCATCTTTTTCCTGGAGGAACTTTCCAGTTATACTGATCTAGACCGGTCTATGTGAAAGTTGTATCGAGATAAGATAAGGGACGGTAACCTTGTGTTGTTATCAACGAAGCAAGCCGTTTTTTTACAATCCAGTCGACTAATGAGAGGAACGAGCGAGCAAATGCAATAGCACAATGTTTTGTTTATTTCAGACAAAAGAAAAAAATGAATAAGTAAATTTTCTAAACTAAGTATAAGTCTAGGCCTAGTTGACTCATTCAGCTTCCATCAACAAGCTCTCAGTTCACGATGACTTTTCTGTTTGTTGAACTCTGACCCCTGACCCTATTAAACCTTTTAAGTTGACACCCCCTTTTCCCAGCCGGCAGCCGGTGAAAACAAAAATAAACATACCTACAACTCAGTCTCATCTCAGTCCAAAACAGCTGATTCATAAGGTTAAAATATTGAACCTATGCGTTTTAGTAGAATACTCATAATATCCGCCAGCCGGAGATAACGTACCACCACACAAGATTATGTGTAACTTGAAACGTTTATAGTCTGATTGAGAAACTAATATCATTAAAATGATTATTTCAAAAAAAAAAAAAATTAAAAAATAACAAGAGTTGAGTGACGTCAATTTCGTTCCTTCTAATGGGCAGGCCATAGAAATTGTTCGTCTGAAGCCTTTTCAAAAAAAATTCATTGCCAGATTATTGTCATATCACCTATCCTTTTCAGCGTTTATACCAACGACCAACTTGAGTTCGAGAACATCCGGAGGTTTCTGATGATCTGTGACTTGCGTCCCAGGCTTCTGATTTCAAGACCATTGAGGGAGACTAACAAGAAACTGAACATCTCCTGGAATGGGAACATAATATTGGAGAACAACACATTCCCCGTATACCTCGGTGTCACCTTAGACCGCACGCTGTCCTTCTCTCAGCAAACAAAGAAAACGAAAGCAAAGGTGGTCACAAGAAACAACCTCCTAAGAAAATTGGCAAACACTACATGGGGAGTGTACCGAAAGAAAGTAAAACGTGAGTTGTATTCAACATTACAATCAATGAGATTATTCTGTTTCATTGAGAAATGTTAACAACAAAAAACTACTTTTCAACTTCTTTACAAAAATAAACTTTTTTTTTTAATGAGCTTTTATAAAGGGCAACATCCACTAGACGTGCTCAAAACGCTTTACAAGGGATCCCTGTCTAGCCAATAGCAACGTTTAACGTGTAGGACGAGACATGACGCCTGTAAAGCGACATTACAATTTTCCCGATAAAAACAATGCTGTCAACGACCATGTACTCATTTTACACATGAGTACGTTGAGAAAACACGTCTAAAGATCATTTTCCAAGAACTCAACTATGCGCTGCCCAGAGCGGGACTCGAACCCAGGACCTTCTGATCCAAAGGCGAGTGTCATATCACAAGACCACATCGGCGCACTTAAGCTTAACGCTCTGTGTTCGTGTCAGCAAGGGATTCAAAGGCTGAATTGGTGGATATAGAAGAGTAAAGTTGGTGCAATAAAATAAACAACATCACGTGACCAGATATTTGACATCAAACGTGACCAGATTTTTTATAAATGACCGAACTATGCTGCAATTGACCTTTATATGTCATGCGCATCCAACCAACTTTTGTTTTCATGTTGCTAAGGCAGCAAACTGAAGTTGGCGCGAATAAATTCAAGCTGTTTACTCCGAGTCTGAGATAGCTAGGAGGCCACGATCATATTTTTTATCGCCAAAATACCCCTTCTTTATTTTTAGGAAAACCATAATCATGGTTCCCCCTCCTCCGTAAACAAAACATATCTATGTCCAGGAAACGAAGATGGTTGCTTGTCTTTGGTTAGCGACCATACTTTTTTTTACAGCGTATCAAATGATCAAAGTCAAAGCATACGTCATGTAATGAAGAGAGTAAATTCGAATCTATCTCCTATCTCTTCGCTCAGATGACCCTTTTGACAGAAGACAACTACTACTTCTACACTATAACTATAACTGCACTACCACTACTGTATTATAACCGCTGATACCACAAAACTATAGACTTTTATACTATCTAGAACTAATGGACCGTATGGCTTAGCGGTACGGTTTTCGTCTTGTCACAAAAGTCGAGCAATGCCAATGCTAATTGTGATCAGTAATAGGATGGGTGACTAATCGTGAAAAATTATACACACATTACCCCACTCGATTGAATGAGTATATGGCTACAGAAATGGCGGTTAGTGTAGTGACAGTTTAAGTACACAAGGGTCGCCTAACAGGCTGTATGACAAAGAAATATGGTTCCACACGGCTTGTTGAAGTGGGGGATAAATATGAAACATTTTGAAGCGCATTGCTCACGGCTATCTGTAGAAATGCGCTGTATAAATATTCATATTTATGTACTTGGTCCAACGGATACTATTACTATTTCTACTACAAGACCTCTACCCCTACTACTACTACTACTACTATTACTACTACTACTACTACTACTACTAATAATAATAATAATAATAAAATAATAATAATAATAATAAATAATAATAATAATAATATAATAATAATAATAATAATAATAATAATATAATAATAACAATAACAATTATTATTGTTGTTGTCAGTATCACCGTTTATTAATGATTTTAAAAAGTGTTAAAGATACTTGCAAAATGTTGGTGTTGTGTGTGTTGTAGTAATCCAGCGACGCAACTCTGTACTGTCTACAACTACAAGAGACGCACAAGACCGTGGCACTAAACATCCCTGGCATGCATTTAGTCAAACAACATGAAAGCAACATTCACGGTAGCGTTAACTACGTCAAAGTCAAAGACAAAACAATAGTGACATACAACCAGGACATGACAGTAAGTGAGGTGGAAATTCTCAGAATTGAAAGCAGACACTTCAATGTGATATTACTGTCAACAAACCTCCACCAACGCCATTCAAGTGGCCAGTTACATCCACCATTAGTGAGAAACCAATGATTGTGATAGGTGACTTTAACTGCCACAGCACCAAATGGGGATACAATGAGAACAACAAAGATGGAGATACTGTTGAGGAATGGGCTGACCAATATAATCTGACACTCTTCTATGACGCATGAAGCATCCTTTCCAAGCGCTTGCTGGAGAACAGGCTACAACTAGGTACAGAAAACTGATTTTTCAAACCCAACAATGCTCAATTTAGTCACTTTTGCTTAAAAGAGTTTGCAATTCTGAGCATTTTGATACCAATATCATACATGTATCTCAATTTTTAAGGAAGATATTGTCATTTGAAAATTTGACAATTTCGTCGTCGCGACACCCTGCTTCAGCACCCAACTTCGGGACTTCGTATAAAAAAAAGTATCGGGCTCACAATGACAAAATTTCAACTGCTTAGAGTCTCATAGAAATTAAACAACTCCAATTTTTTTCAGAACTCTAGCTCTTTATTTAATTACATTTTAAGCGCCACGAAAACGCAAAAAATGCATATTTCCCATAAATCGCCAAGGGAGACAAAAAATGTGTCCGTCGAGACAGCCTCTGGTCGGCACGCCATTTTGCTCTCACTGACTGGGCTGTGCAAATCGTGTTTATTTACGAAAGTTAAATGCTGGGCGAATGCGGGCGATACTTATAATCGGTACGGCATTTCCATATTTTAAGAGAAAAATGGATGAGCTTTCCAGTAATGTAAAAATAGTCTGCTGAAATTTTGTGGAAATGAGTTTAATCTTCCTTTTTTTGAGAAATTTTAAAATAAAATCGGTTCCCCTAAATAAACCAACAGTTATTTGGTATCGATCAAAACGTTAAGATCTTGTGCACATTTTAAACCAATTACTGATCCGATACCACCGAATTCGCCAAGCTCTTCAAGATGACCGATCGCGAAAAGTTCGTTTTTTCCATCAGCGGGCGAGCCGATTAGTGACTTGTTTCAAAACCCACTTAAATTATCTTCAAAAAAAGCAGATAAATCATTTAGACACCATTTTAAAGGGATTTGAATAAGCTTTCGATTGATATAAATTTTATCCTTGTCATTTTGATATTTAATGGAATACAACGAAGTAAAATTTATGTAAAACACATCGAAAATTGTCCGCCAGAGCGCATTAGCGGCAGTTTGCCGTCCCTACTACAACCCAGACCTTGCATTTGTGTCTTCCAGATATGTCAAAAACTGTCGGCAACCCCATTCCAAAATCAGTATACAGACCTATCGCCATTGAGGTAGGATCAGTCATCTCTACGAGAACAAACAATTTATATGAACTGTGTTCGTGGACCTGGCAGCTGCCTATGACACAGTAAATCATAGGAAACTGCTCCTAAAGGTTGCAAGGGTAACTCGTAACACAAAAATAGTTGCAATAATAAAATTCCTTATGTCAAACCGTCACTTTTTTGTGGAAATGGATGGGAAGAAAAGCAGATCACAAAAGAACGGACTCCCTCAAGGATCGGTACTTGCACATATCCTTTTCAACGTTTATACCAACGACCAACCTCATTTTGAGAACATCAGGGGGTTTCTATATGATCTGTGTCTTGTGTCCCAGGCCTCTGATTTCAAGACCATTGAGGAGAGACTAACGGATGTCCTGGAGCCACTCTCTGAGGCCACATTTAAAGAACTCACTTGCCAACCCAGGAAAAACTCAAGTGTGTGCTTTCCATTTAAAGAACCGCCAAGCCTAAAGAAAACAGGAAACTGAACATCTGGAATGGGA
Organism: Berghia stephanieae; assembly: GCF_034508935.2. Lineage (NCBI taxonomy): Eukaryota > Metazoa > Mollusca > Gastropoda > Nudibranchia > Aeolidiidae > Berghia > Berghia stephanieae. The sequence goes on from NC_088364.1 coordinate 65,678,810, forward strand.
ACATATTGGATAAAAACACATTTCCCATGTACTTCGGTGTTACCGTAGACCGCACAATGTCCTTTTCTCAGAACACAAAGAAAACAAAAGCAAAGGTGGCCACAAGAAACAATTTCCTAAGAAAAGAGGCAAAAACTTACACGCCATGGGGAGCAGATCCGAAAACAGTCAGGACAACCATAGTAGCCCTCTGCTATTCATCAGCCGAATAGGTCTCACCAGTCTGAGTAAGATCCTGCCATGTCAAAATAACACCTGCCGGATCATTAGAGTAACTTGAAACCGACTGCAGTTCCAGTCCTCCATCGGCTGGCTGGCATTGCACCTCCCTACATTCAAAGAGCCACTGATTCCAAAGCCCAGAAATATGAATAGAAAATGGACCCAAGGCACAGCCCAATGACAAGTAGACTGAAGTCGAGAAAGAGCTTCACGATGGAAGAAAGCATCAACCCTGACCATGCAGCTGTATACAGGCGTTCCTCGTTGAGAGAGTGGAACAATCATGCAAATGAAGCTGTTGGAGATCTGAGAGAAGAACTGTCCTACGGAACTGAGCTCCCCAGGAATGAATTGGTAACACTGAACAGAGCACAGGCAAAACTTGTGAGTACAACTGGAAGCATGAAAAAGTGGGGCTGGCTGAGAGTAGCTTGTGTACATGTGGGTGCCCAGAGCAGACATCCTTAGAGAATGCCAGGATGCGCTCAGCTGCACTGACCATGACCCAAGAGTCTGCTCCCCAGATGCTGTGGAGTGGGTTCGGTGTTGGTGCGAAACTGTGATGATGATGACTTGCAAAATGAATAAGTCTTACACCTGCCAATATATAAGTAAGATGACAGGATGCTGATCTTTTTAACATCAAAGTACTTTTGTAACCCGGCAGTGCTAACTTTTATGTGTAACCCAGAATGAAAAGTTATTACAAAAGACGATTACAAGATATTTAGATAAATTGCTAGTTTATCATTGTGGTAGACGTATATATATGTATTAAAGTTACATATCCAATAACCTGTAGGTTAACAGAGAAGGAAGGGCGCACAAGTTCATTGTAATTTGAAGTTGAGGAGTTGGAACAAAGTTGATTTGCATTGAGTCAGAATTCAATCAAGTCTTAGACTTAGATTGAAAGAAAAAAATCTTTTTTAAAACAAGAAACAAAAAAACAACCATACAGCGTTCACCAGAATGAATAAAAACAGGACAGTCTTTAAACTGTATCAATGGAAATCACATCTTGCATATACAAGACCTCTAGTGCTATTGTGAGGATTGATTCTCAGTCTCACCCGTCCTGCTGTATCTGAGTGCCATAACACAACTTGTGAAATCCAAATAAATTAAAAACAGATTATAAATTTATATCATATTTATTGTCATTTCATTCATATTCATGTTATTCACACTGAAATCATTTTAAAAAATATAGATATGATGTTTCTCCATTAAAGGTATGCTTGTATTCTCATCCTGTGAAAGAGAAAGAAAAAAAAAAGAAAAAAATTGATAATTATTACTGAAACTGTGTAGTTCCATTTTTAAAAATCTGTGATGTAAGAGCCTCAGCAAAAGCTTTGGTTAAAAAAGGTTCTGATTCAAGAAATGCACTTCTTAGGCAGAACATGCGATTAACCTGTGTAGACTTTAGTATTATGGTCTTGCATATAATTATCAAGTGCAGAAAGTTTGCCATTAAAATGATTATTTAATAGAATTTAATATAATTTGATTCGAGAAATGGAACACAAAGGAAGAATTTGCGATTAACCTGTCCAGTCATAAGCATCATGTTCTTGTTTATAAAGTGCAGAAACTTTGCAAATAAATAGAATAAATAGAAAGAGAAATGGAATACAACGGCAGAATTTGCGACTAACCAGTTAAGACAAAAGCGCCATGGTCTTATTTACAAAATACAGACACTTTGTGAATATTTCGAGAAATGTAGCACAAAAGCATCACTGTCTCGCATATGAAGTGCAGAAAGTTTGTGATTAAGCCACTGCATTATTTAATATGATGTTGCTGATAAATGAAACAATGCAATACAATTTTTAAAAATATGTTCTGCAACATCACATGGTCCCATCTATCAAATTCTACTACCATTACAAATCAGCTACATAGATGGTTTCATCAGTACTCTTATCTTGCTGATAAATTAAATTATAAATATAGAAAAGGATATAATAAACTTTAAAAAATAATTATAAAGTTAAATGGTAGACAAGATAAAGAGGTCATTGCCTATTTCTTTTTAAATTTCTTATTCATAACCAAGGAAGCAGGTTTCTTTTGCTATATTCTTCTTGACTTCCCTATGTAAATGTTTCTTTCAAGTGTATAACAAGCTCACAGGGCATTTTTATAAATAAACAGGAGCCAATACCATTAAAATGGAGAGATCACTGCCAAAAATTACATAGGGATAGATATGCATTGGTTTTAACGTGTATTAGACACTGTCATTAGAAAAAAGTTTTTAAAAATCTTTACAAACTACAGTAAGCTGCTTTTAAAATTAAGAAACGCTCGAAAGCAAAATATGGTCCTGTTCTCTTAATCACCGCTCTCTAGTCTCTAGATTAGGTCAATAAAGCTGAGAGGTTTTATGAAGAATATAGAATATAGAAGAAAAACATTAATTCCAATAAAAAAACAAAACAAAGAAGGGTCCATACTGATATATGAGGAATTCTATAAGATACAGTAACATGAAAGCCATTTTGATAATCTTGAAGGATAAGACTCAATGATGATGATGATGATGATAATAATAATAATAATTATGATACTTCTTCCTGAATATAAATTGATTAATTCCCATGGTATAGGCAGGCCAATGCTTCCAGAACAATTAAAGGAATGCAGAGACTCATTCTTGTTGTAATGTTATTTAGATCTGAAAAAAAAAGATAATAAGCATGGCATTCTTAACCATTTTCCCATGGTCCCATAAAAAGCAATATCATCTCACACAAAATCATAAAGTAAAATTCATATGGACCAAACAATGAATAAAAGTTATAATTACCTTATTTTATCAATTATTATCATTGGATTTATTTAACTTTATATGTATTAATTAAATGACAATTCGAAATTAAGATACCAATGTTTGAATGAATAACTGGATCTAACTCTACAAGTAAAATGTAAATGTGCAACTTATTCAGATTTCAGCAAGCACTTGTTACAGTCTGTCGCTTCATGTTACAGGAAAAACTCCAGTTCCATGAGCTTTATGACTCTAAAGGACCAATTATTTCAAAGTAAAATGAAATCCCATTTATTTTTTAAGAAAGTTATCAAGTACTATTTAAGGTCTGTTGCTTCATGTTACAGAAACAGGAAAAACTCCAGTTCCACGAGCCTTATTACTCTAAAGAACCACTTATTTCAATGTAAGAAGAAATATCATTCAATGTTGAATATATAGACATGACCTATTTCTTAATGGTTTGCTTATATTCAATAAAAACATTAGAAAACATAATGGACCTGGAACTCAGATACCACAAGGTTGTTAAAACCGTTGGGTCAGGTCTAATTTTATCAGAGGTTTATGATCATGAAGGCAAGATTACATAACCAATGTCGATTAGCTTTTTAAAAAATGGGCTTTTATTTACCTTCCGGTGAACTCATTTGATCAATATTTCCTGTATTTAACTTTCTGATCACATAAGAAAAGTCTAATAAACATTGAATATATTTTAATGCCTCTAGATTTCACTTTAAAGTCAAATAAAATATCTGATCACAAATAAAATTTTTGATAATTCGATCAACAGAGAGAGCTTTTCAAAATTGTTCGCTTATTATTCCTGAGGCAAAATTTAGATAAGACATCATTTCACATATCATGGTGATTCCTATGAATTACAAAATCCTAAAAAGCTTCTTCTTCATAAAAAAACGTATGAAATAAAATTAGGTAATCTAAAGTAATCAGAGAGGTTTAGTTTTCATTTCAATCCAAGGTAAATCCGTAAAGAGTTGTAGGACCAGGCTCCTCTTGATCATTACCCACAAAATTGATTGAACTAACAGGGATGTGTATAAAACTGTAACAAAACCCCCAACGACCCCCCCCCCCCCCCCCCAACACTCATACAAAAACTTAAGCACAGTTTTTTTCATTTTCACTTCTCTTGAGCCAAGGGAAACTCGTTGCTCATTTTAGCTGCACAGATTCGAATTCAATCGCTTATATATATATATATATATATATATATATATATATATATATATATATATATATATATATATATATATATATATAATATATTTTTTTTTTTTTTTTTTTTTTTTATTTATTTATTTATTTTTTTTTTTTTTAAATTTTATTTTATTTTTTTGTTTTTTTTTTTTTTTATTGGTTTTTTAAAATTTATTTATTTATTTAATTATTTATTTATTTTTTAATTATTTTTTTTTAATTATTATTTTTTTTCACCTTTAAAAAATAATATTTCAACCACAAATAATCACATTTACAATGAAATGACAATACCAGTAGATTTTAATTATTCCAAACGTTATCAAAAATGAATCACGAAAGAGAATACAACTAAAAAATAAAGCGACGAGACATAATGCGACAACACCTTGACAATACAAGTCCATTTCGTTCACTCGAAAAATTAAAGATTTGCTTTAATTTTAATCCCTCAACGGCGAGATAAATATTTCCGGAGTGGCTATTCGTCAGTACTGACCCCCAGGCGCTGGCACCTGCGGGTCAGTACTGACGAACAGGCACCGGCGTCTGGGGGTCAGTACTGACTAATACTATTACTATTACTAGTACTGATGCCAATTGGTCAGTTCTGACCTGGCCACGGGCGTTGACGGTACCAAAATTATGGAAAAATGCCATTTTTTAAAATAACTTGCTCTACGACAAATAAATCAGCATTTCCTGTCCCATACTAGTCGCAGGGAAGCCCTTGTTTTCACTAAATCTTTTTGTCGGTTTACGTGAGATTTGTTTAATAAATATATCAATTAACTAAACAAGTGAAATTGTCCAATCCTGAGAAAAATACCAAATTTGGTGTTGAAACGCCAAACTGGAAGCCCTATATTTCGGTTCATCCAACGCGCATGCTCACTGCACTGATGCGTGGCGCTAGAACTGAAAGTGAAAGCTCTTTCATTGTCTCGTCTTTCTTCATTCCTGTCATTTGAAATTCGGCTTGCTCGCATCTTACTGAGACAGGAAAAGTAGAAAACGGTAAGGGCTGCCTGAAGCCGGTGATCGTAAAATACTAACGAAAGAGTGAAAATGAAAGGCTTCGTATGGGAACAAAACAGACAATGGACAATGGACAAACCCTTCATTAAACACAACAATACACAAATAAACGTGGAAAACAAATAAAATATAATGAAAAATAACTTTGTCGTCTGTACTCAATGGTGGTTGAGGTTGCAGTATGAATGAAATGTCAAGATATGAAGTGAGTAGAAAAGTGCCAGAAGACAATAGAGAATAAAAATTTTTTTCGCGGCGGTGGTGGGGTTTGAACCTGCGACCTTATTGGTACGACAACTCCGCCTGGCAGGTGAGAGCGTGGCTCTACCGTGTGAGCTATCCACGAACACAAAAATATTCGTTTCAAACCCAAAGTCATTTCTAGATCCCTCTCTCACCCACTTCTTGAGATCGCCGATTCGTTCACCACCATCGCGAAGTAATTTTGACCAGCAGTTAAGCTTAACAGCCAATATTCTCATCATATAACATAGAAACGATTGAGACATTGAGTATGCTCCGGTGTATGGGGTGAATTTTTAATTCAGAAAAGTGAGTGGAGCAGGCACTTATGTTGGTAACAACAAGATATGAAGTGAGTAGAAAAGTGCCAGAAGACAATAGAGAATAAAAATTTTTTTCGCGGCGGTGGTGGGGTTTGAACCTGCGACCTTATTGGTACGACAACTCCGCCTGGCAGGTGAGAGCGTGGCTCTACCGTGTGAGCTATCCACGAACACAAAAATATTCGTTTCAAACCCAAAGTCATTTCTAGATCCCTCTCTCACCCACTTCTTGAGATCGCCGATTCGTTCACCACCATCGCGAAGTAATTTTGACCAGCAGTTAAGCTTAACAGCCAATATTCTCATCATATAACATAGAAACGATTGAGACATTGAGTATGCTCCGGTGTATGGGGTGAATTTTTAATTCAGAAAAGTAAGTGGAGCAGGCACTTATGTTGGTAACAACAAGATATGAAGTGAGTAGAAAAGTGCCAGAAGACAATAGAGAATAAAAATTTTTTTCGCGGCGGTGGTGGGGTTTGAACCTGCGACCTTATTGGTACGACAACTCCGCCTGGCAGGTGAGAGCGTGGCTCTACCGTGTGAGCTATCCACGAACACAAAAATATTCGTTTCAAACCCAAAGTCATTTCTAGATCCCTCTCTCACCCACTTCTTGAGATCGCCGATTCGTTCACCACCATCGCGAAGTAATTTTGACCAGCAGTTAAGCTTAACAGCCAATATTCTCATCACAAACATATAACATAGAAACGATTGAGACATTGAGTATGCTCCGGTGTATGGGGTGAATTTTTAATTCAGAAAAGTGAGTGGAGCAGGCACTTATGTTGGTAACAACAAGATATGAAGTGAGTAGAAAAGTGCCAGAAGACAATAGAGAATAAAAATTTTTTTCGCGGCGGTGGTGGGGTTTGAACCTGCGACCTTATTGGTACGACAACTCCGCCTGGCAGGTGAGAGCGTGGCTCTACCGTGTGAGCTATCCACGAACACAAAAATATTCGTTTCAAACCCAAAGTCATTTCTAGATCCCTCTCTCACCCACTTCTTGAGATCGCCGATTCGTTCACCACCATCGCGAAGTAATTTTGACCAGCAGTTAAGCTTAACAGCCAATATTCTCATCACAAACATATAACATAGAAACGATTGAGACATTGAGTATGCTCCGGTGTATGGGTGAATTTTTAATTCAGAAAAGTGAGTGGAGCAGGCACTTATGTTGGTAACAACAAGATATGAAGTGAGTAGAAAAGTGCCAGAAGACAATAGAGAATAAAAATTTTTTTCGCGGCGGTGGTGGGGTTTGAACCTGCGACCTTATTGGTACGACAACTCCGCCTGGCAGGTGAGAGCGTGGCTCTACCGTGTGAGCTATCCACGAACACAAAAATATTCGTTTCAAACCCAAAGTCATTTCTAGATCCCTCTCTCACCCACTTCTTGAGATCGCCGATTCGTTCACCACCATCGCGAAGTAATTTTGACCAGCAGTTAAGCTTAACAGCCAATATTCTCATCACAAACATATAACATAGAAACGATTGAGACATTGAGTATGCTCCGGTGTATGGGGTGAATTTTTAATTCAGAAAAGTGAGTGGAGCAGGCACTTATGTTGGTAACAACAAGATATGAAGTGAGTAGAAAAGTGCCAGAAGACAATAGAGAATAAAATTTTTTTTCGCGGCGGTGGTGGGGTTTGAACCTGCGACCTTATTGGTACGACAACTCCGCCTGGCAGGTGAGAGCGTGGCTCTACCGTGTGAGCTATCCACGAACACAAAAATATTCGTTTCAAACCCAAAGTCATTTCTAGATCCCTCTCTCACCCACTTCTTGAGATCGCCGATTCGTTCACCACCATCGCGAAGTAATTTTGACCAGCAGTTAAGCTTAACAGCCAATATTCTCATCACAAACATATAACATAGAAACGATTGAATTAAAAATTCACCCCATACACCGGAGCATACTCAATGTCTCAATCGTTTCTATGTTATATGTTTGTGATGAGAATATTGGCTGTTAAGCTTAACTGCTGGTCAAAATTACTTCGCGATGGTGGTGAACGAATCGGCGATCTCAAGAAGTGGGTGAGAGAGGGATCTAGAAATGACTTTGGGTTTGAAACGAATATTTTTGTGTTCGTGGATAGCTCACACGGTAGAGCCACGCTCTCACCTGCCAGGCGGAGTTGTCGTACCAATAAGGTCGCAGGTTCAAACCCCACCACCGCCGCGAAAAAATTTTTTATTCTCTATTGTCTTCTGGCACTTTTCTACTCACTTCATATCTTGTTGTTACCAACATAAGTGCCTGCTCCACTCACTTTTCTGAATTAAAAATTCACCCCATACACCGGAGCATACTCAATGTCTCAATCGTTTCTATGTTATATGTTTGTGATGAGAATATTGGCTGTTAAGCTTAACTGCTGGTCAAAATTACTTCGCGATGGTGGTGAACGAATCGGCGATCTCAAGAAGTGGGTGAGAGAGGGATCTAGAAATGACTTTGGGTTTGAAACGAATATTTTTGTGTTCGTGGATAGCTCACACGGTAGAGCCACGCTCTCACCTGCCAGGCGGAGTTGTCGTACCAATAAGGTCGCAGGTTCAAACCCCACCACCGCCGCGAAAAAATTTTTATTCTCTATTGTCTTCTGGCACTTTTCTACTCACTTCATATCTTGTTGTTACCAACATAAGTGCCTGCTCCACTCACTTTTCTGAATTAAAAATTCACCCCATACACCGGAGCATACTCAATGTCTCAATCGTTTCTATGTTATATGTTTGTGATGAGAATATTGGCTGTTAAGCTTAACTGCTGGTCAAAATTACTTCGCGATGGTGGTGAACGAATCGGCGATCTCAAGAAGTGGGTGAGAGAGGGATCTAGAAATGACTTTGGGTTTGAAACGAATATTTTTGTGTTCGTGGATAGCTCACACGGTAGAGCCACGCTCTCACCAGCCAGGCGGAGTTGTCGTACCAATAAGGTCGCAGGTTCAAACCCCACCACCGCCGCGAAAAAAATTTTTATTCTCTATTGTCTTCTGGCACTTTTCTACTCACTTCATATCTTGTTGTTACCAACATAAGTGCCTGCTCCACTCACTTTTCTGAATTAAAAATTCACCCCATACACCGGAGCATACTCAATGTCTCAATCGTTTCTATGTTATATGTTTGTGATGAGAATATTGGCTGTTAAGCTTAACTGCTGGTCAAAATTACTTCGCGATGGTGGTGAACGAATCGGCGATCTCAAGAAGTGGGTGAGAGAGGGATCTAGAAATGACTTTGGGTTTGAAACGATATTTTTTGTGTTCGTGGATAGCTCACACGGTAGAGCCACGCTCTCACCTGCCAGGCGGAGTTGTCGTACCAATAAGGTCGCAGGTTCAAACCCCACCACCGCCGCGAAAAAAATTTTTATTCTCTATTGTCTTCTGGCACTTTTCTACTCACTTCATATCTTGTTGTTACCAACATAAGTGCCTGCTCCACTCACTTTTCTGAATGAAATGTCAGCGTGGGTAGAGGATAGGGTGCCCCAGGGGGGTGATCTGATTGATAAGAAAAGGTCAGCGTCAGGGAACAGAATCTTCCAGAAAATAATGGAAGATAAAAGACATATAAGTAGTAGTAGTAGTAGTAGTAGTAGTAGTAGTAGTAGTAGTAGTAGTAGTAGCAGTAGTAGTAGTAGCAGTAGTGGTAGTAGCAGTAGTGGTAGTAGTAGTGAGTGGTAGTAGTATAATAGAATGGACAAAGTATTATAAAAGAATCGTAACAGGAAATATTAGAACACATTTTCCTCTATTTTCTTTAAATAAAGCTATAACGAAAATATACGGGGAAAAAAAACAATAAAAACAAAATAACCCAAAGAAATAGAATGGACAACATAAAATAAAATAGAATCTTACGGTGGCTTGAAATAACGAGTCATATCGTTGCCCCAACGGCATCTAACGCGTTAGAAATCAAACTTATCTAGGTGACCAAGTGTTACTGTGTGCCATCGGATAAGTTGGCCCGAGAGCCTGGAATTTTAATTGTTTTTTTTTTTTAAATGGTATACTTTTGGAAGTGACGAATAAGTGCGAAGAGGTCTTTGCACTGACGAACAGGTCCGATGTTCGTCAGTGCTGATCAATGGTGGGCGGTGGCACAGACCGAAGAGAGGTTGTCTGTGGGCGGTGGCACCTGTTGTTCAATACTGACCAATAGACACCAGGTTATTGGTCAGTACTGACCTCCAGGCACTGGCGTCTGTTCGTCAGTACTGACCCGCATGTGCTAGCGCCTGGGAGTCAGTACTGACCATAGCCCTAGCCAAATATTTCTGTTACATTACTGGTTTTCAGTAGTATGTAGTAACCTTAAAGTTTTAATCGAGAAGCAACAACAGCGATATGACTCGAGTTTCATTCAGAGCTCAAATTGCATTTCATTGCTGTCTTGATGATTAGAATGATTGTGCCGGTGGTGGTAGTGGTTGGAATAGTGGTAGCGGTGGTGGTGTCGGTGGAGGAGGATGTAATTATGGTAGTGGTTTTGGTGATGCTGTTGGTTAGAATGATAGTTGTGGAGACGATGACGGAAATTTTATGATGATGTTGATATTGTTTTTATTGCTATTGTAGTACTTGTTGTTAATATTGTTGTTGTTGTTGTTGTTAATGATGTAGATGATGATGATGATGATGATGATAATGATGATTATGATGACAACGACGATGTCGTCGACAATGATGGTTACCATACGATATTACAAAGTTTATTCAATCTTAGGCTTTCGACAATAAATCATACAATTTGATGACCACATACATGAAAGTGGAAAAAAATGGTAAATGGAACCAAACAATAAACTGATACCATTAATAACCACAAAAAATACAACAATAGTAATACCACCAATACGTACATATAATAATAATATAATAATAATAATAATAATATAATAATAATAATAATATAATAAAATAATGAAGATGATGATAATAATAATAATAACAATAATAATATTACCATCATCATTACTACTACCACCACCGCTACCACTATCACTACCACCATCACCATCATTATTACGTTTCCAATCATTTTTTCTCGTTTTTTAAAATTTGATATCTATCAAAACAGACGAAATTCCGGTCATTTTTTTAAAGGGTAGTTAAAATATCTACGATTTTATTAGCCCTGAAAACTACGATTTTTATTTTTATATTTCAAGTAGGCAGGTCTGCTATGACAAGTATCAGTATCAGTTCCATAGTCAAAAGAAGACCAACAAAAACAAAGTTTATTTAATCTTAGGCTTTCGCCAATACTTCATGCAATACAATTAAGACAAAATAATGTTACCAATTTCTCCTCATGCATTCGTTAGACTATAACAATAACGACCGTGTTATCTTTACTCCTTACCCAACCAACCCCGAGCTTCCCGCCTCTTCATCGCGAACTATATTATCTTCTTATGTATGTATTAGCTTCAGGACGGGCAAGTACGGAATCTGCCCACCCTTCCGTATTTCCTCTATAACTTAGTTAGAATTCAACTCTCTCCTTTCTCAGAAGAGTATTTCTCGTATACTAATTCAATTGTTGAGCAAACCAAAGTGGTGGTTGTATTTTATATATTTATTTAGTCGTGACTTTTGAATAAAAGTGTTTTGTTTTATTAGACGGAATACAATAGAATATACATTGTTTTGCAAAATTATTTTGTCTGGCAATAAAAATACAGCGGTAATTACTTTAAGAATAAATAAAAAAAGAACTAACAAATTAATTTGTTAAAAAAACAAAACAAAAAAACCCCCAAAACAACAACAACAACAACAACAAAACAAATAAGAAAACAATTTAAATAAATGAGTTTTGAGAAGCACTAAAGAAAACGAGAAAAAAAGAAAAGTTTAAATGGATAAACAAATATATAAAAACAACACAAATTAATACTAAATTGATATAAAATTAGTAAATTAATAAATTTAATTCAATACTGGAACATTCCCAAAGTCATTACATCAATGGTACCAGCACAAGTAAGGCAATAAATAAGAAAAAGTTCGTTTGTCAAAATCTCTATTTAGTTCTCACTGGTTAATAAGGTGGGCTCATTTGAATTAGCCCGACCTAGTACTGGAGAGGCCAGACAGCAAAAATCGGAGTTAGTTCACCGTCAGGCGACGTGACGATGAGATGACGATGTGGGCGGAGTGGAGTGGTTGGGGGGGGGGGGGGGTGATAAAAAAGAACAGGAGCGTATCCTGGTTTATGCATTACGGGATGCATGGTGATTCTCAATCTATCAAAAATACACACAAATTGATTTCAGTACGAAGTATAAAGTTTAAGTAGTAACTTTTGAAATTATCTAATTTAAATTTGATTATTTCAGACCTGGTATTACAGCATATAACTTGAAAAAACAGGCTGGTATTTGCCCACCCTGCCCATTATTACCAGCCGTCCCTGTGACACACGTTCTAGACTGTAAACGTTACCCATAAAATGTCATAAATTACGAAAAGTGTTTTCTCTCACACAGTATTCGAATCACTCACTGAATGAGCATGAAGCAGACATAAGTGAAGGAAACGTAAACTCTGTAAGTGAGAATCGGCGAGTGAAGCTGTACTGTAATGACTGACACTGACAGTGACAGTCAAATTGCGAAGTGAAATGAAAACAAATAAACAACGCATTCTAAAATTATGCCGGTGAGGCATCCAAAGTTAAATACCCGAACGCTATTATGGATTAACATTGAACTAAATCGTTTCCTGCTCTCAAAACCAATCGATACAAATTACAAACTCAAACACTGAAATTGGAATCTTACCTTTGCATGAGTTGGACTGCCATTCTTTGCTGGTGATTAGGAACTTTAGCAGCCGGACAACGTTGCGCACAAAACAGGTCTCCCGTTTTTGTCGTTCAAATTGTAGATAATACACATTCAGTTAAAAACAAACACGTACAATTAAAATTGTTATTTAGTTAAATTCTATGTATATGGCTAAATTATTCCGAAAACCAGATTTCAAAGAGTTCTTGTTTTTTTCACACAAGCGCATTGATTTTGGTGAATAATCTTGACCGTGGTCTAAAAATAGACCGACAGTAATTTTTGATAAATTTTACCATTTGTTTAATAAAAAATCAATATTTAGATATTATTTGACGCGTGATCGAGTATTTATGAATATGTGTTTTTTTTTTTACACCTAACAGACATTTTTTAATGGTTATTTTTTTCTATAATTTACATTGGAAGGTGAGCTGTCAAAGCCAGGAACATGTGTTTTGCCACGTGCTTCTAAAATGGTCACGTGATGTTGTTTATTTTATTGCACCAACTTTACTCTTCTATAGATATAATGAAGTTGACGTCACTCGGGTCTTTGTTATTGTTTTGTTTGCCATCCACGTTTATGAATAATTCTCACTTATCCAGACTATAAAAGTTCATGGTTACACAGAGTTTTGTGTGTTGGCCCGTTATACTTCCGTGTAGCAATGTTGTGATCTTCTTCGCCAAGCGCACATCATGTACAGAAATATTATTTGGACAAAGTGGAGCGAATGTATAGCTTTTTCCTCGGCAAATGAGATCTTTTTCAAATCATAACTTTGACTTATAGACCAATCTCACCAGACATTCCAATATTTACTTTGTCTTCAACAGAGGAGACATACGAAATATTTATAGTCGTCGATCTGTTTTTTTAGTAATGTTTTTATGTTTTTGGTGGGTTTGTTGTTGTTGTTGTTGTTGTTGTTGTTGTTGTTGTTGTTGTTGTTGTTGTTGTTGGCTGAAGAAAGGTATTGACCCCGAAATTTCAACTTTTGTTCAATTTCAAATTTCAAATTTTAACTTTTGTCCACTTATTTGGCACGTCTGCTCAAGAGCAAATACTAAGATAATGGAAAGAATACAAGAACTTGCTCTCAGATTCATCTACAGTGACTAGCCTATACCGGCACTTACGATTAGCTCAAGGCTAAAGTTATCCCCCTTGAAACCAAGCGAATGCAAATATGGCAACAGAAACATTAACAATGTTCACAAATTATCCCCAAAATGTCTAGACAAATTAGTAATTTTTAAAGAAAGAAAATTTAATTTTAGGCACATCAATACTATTAATGTCCCAAATATCAAAACAACCTATTTCGGTAAACAGTCCTTTCGTTATGCCGCTGCAGTTTCGTGGAATAATCTGTCAGAGCACATGAGAACGAGACATATTTGAATAGGTTTGAGAGTCTCTTATGACAAAAGTGGCAGCTTCTCAGACTGGTTCAGATCTGTTTTCTGTTCCCTTAAGCATATTTGATATTCATTTTTAATGAAACAGTGAGACAA
>NC_088364.1:65697999-65712999 GCF_034508935.2 Berghia stephanieae
ATATATCTATTTATCTATATATCTATATATCTATCTATCTATCTATCCATCCATCCATCCATCCATCTATCTATCTATCTATCTATCTATCTATCTATCTATCTATCTATCTATCTATCTATCTATCTATCTATCAACCAAACAATTAATTTATTTAGTTATCCATCCATTTATCTATGCATCGGACTACATATCTTTCTTTTTATTCATTTTTCTATCTATCTATCTATCTATCTATCTATCTATCTATCTATCTATCTATCTATCTATCGATCTATCTATCGATCTATCAAACAATTAATTTATCTCGTTTTCCATCCATCTATCCATCCATCCATCCATCCATTTATCTTTGCATCGGTCTACCTATCTTTCTTTTTATTCATCTATCTATCTATCTATCTATCTATCTATCTATCTATCTATCTATCTATCTATCTATCTATCTATCTATCTATCTATCTATCTATCTATCTATCTATCTATCTATCTATCTATCTATAGGATAGATGCGGCACAAAGTCTATTCACATTCTCTCATTGTACTCAGATGTTAATAGCGCTGTTTCTGTCCAAAAACAATTGTATTATGGCAATACAGGCGTCATGTCTCATCCTGCATGTTAAGTGCTACTGTCGGTTAGGGACCCCCTGTGAAGCGCTTTGAGCATGTTATGTGGAAATTGCTCTAAATGTAAAAGCTCGGTTTTTTAAAATCTTTTCAAAACAACAACAACAACAAAAGAAAAACGAAACACACCAAGTCGTCTATTAAATAGAGCTCTAATTAAACACGGGATTTTATAAGTAGTCCTTCAGAACTATTGGAGACGGAGTTTATCCCGGTTTCTATAGCGTGAAATGGACAATAGCAGCTGCTTGCTATCCTTTGGATAGGACGCTAGTCTATGGCAAAGCACTTTCCGTCAAATCTAACAGACTCAGCTACCCATTCACTGCTGGGTGGATAGGGGGGGGGGGGGTCAGAAAAAAATCTCGACTGCACCCCGGATCGATCTTGGTCCCTTTGCATGTAAAGCGAGTGCTCTACCAACTGAGCTATCGGGACCCCCGAAACACGGAGTTTGCTGCCATAATTTGACAAAACATTTGTATGAAGAAGAAGGTAAGAATACCCGGAACAAAATTGTTGTTTGTTTTTGTTTTGTTTTTTTTTTGGGTTTTTTTTTTTTTTTTTTTTTTTTTTGGTTTTTTTTTTTTTGGTTAAGTATTGGGGGGGGGGGGAGGTGTTTATTTTGTCCTGTTATGTTTTTGTTTGGGAGGGTGGGCGGAAGAGGATTTGTTTGTTTGTTATTTGCTTTTGTTGTTCTTTTTTTTCTATGGTTGTTTGGGTTTTTTTTTCTTTTTAGTTATGGGGGGGGGGGGGGGGGTATTTCTTTTACTTTGTTGTGGGTTTTTTTTTCCCGTTTTTGTTGTTGTTGTTTTTCTTTTGTTCTGAGTTTTGTTGTTTTTGTTGTTAGATGTATACATGTCGAGAAAAATAAGATTCCAAATATTTCTTTGACGTCGGTGTGGTCGCTTTGGTTTTATATAAAAAGCAGTTGTTAACCCCCCCCCCCCCCCCCACACACACACACACACACACAGGGTCTCTAAACCATCCGACATCTGTAAATTGATTTGTTTTATTTTGTTCTTTCTATTCACAGCAACGCGAGTCGACCAACTTGCCCTGACAACCACCCGAATCAAGATTACTGTATGCGAATGTGTCACTTCGTTGTCTGAAACGAAAAGGGACTTCAACAGACCCCTTGCAATAAGGAATTAAACCTGTGGGTATTTCAACCATGGGCTGCTATCGCCTTACCTCTTTGAAAAGAACTCTCCGGTCTTCCTGTGTAATCAGACATTATTTATTCAAATGGATAATTCCGTCATCTTTCATCTGTATTTGTATACTTTTATTTTTGAAAATTAACAACGTCCGAGACGACAGGAGTCCCGTTTTCATCCATAAAACTCCGGAGTCAAAACTTTGGGATGACGTCATCAAAAGCGGGGTAACTATTTCAAACATGGAGTTATTCAAAAAAGCGATGTTGGTGATGAGAGGAGATTATTTGAATTCATCAGAAAGATTATCAAATTTCAAAACCTTCTCACAAATCAATTCGAGCCATTTAGAAAATAAACCGTTTAGACAATTAAGTGAAGATGGAATACTTGGTCGTAGAACATTTAATTCGTCGGACACGGAAAATATTCGAGGAACGCAAAGTACAAATGTCCCACAACATTCTGAAAACACCAATTTTGAAATGAAACAAAAAACCCAGCCTGTGTTTGCTGTGATTCTAGTCATATCGAGACCAAGCAATGTTCTTCTTCGCCTAGCCGCGAGGAAAACCTGGGCGAGGGATGCAGAACTCTACAGAATTCTTGTTCGGTTTGTAATCGGTCGACAGGAAGACTGGAGCGATATTGTGGATCGTGAAAGTTCTATGCATAAAGACGTTATAATTTTTGATGAAGACGATGTTGAGGGAGCGTTGCCCAGTAAAGTGATCAAAGGATTTGAATGGGTTTTTGATATACGACCAGTTCCAATTTATGTGATGAAAATAGACGATGATACTATAGTTAATTTGCCATATTTGACCAAAGAACTTTTACGACAAACTATAGTTGGTGCCTCGCAAATTGTAGGATCAGTTCGTGAAAAAGTACCAGTGAATCGTGATTTACAGAACGATAAATGGGCTGTGAGTATGCTGGACTATCCTTCATCGACGTTCCCGACGTATGTTTTTGGAGGTGGTTACGTGATGCGTGTCCAAACAGCCAAAACACTTTTAGAAAAGAGATTTTACACGTATTCGTGGGTGCATTTGGAGGACGTGTATCTAACAGGATTTGTAGCCGCCAAGGCCGAGGTTAGTCACAAGCATCATCGTGGGTTTGCCTCCTGGGATAGCGATAAGGCGACTGCTTGTGATTTCTTTCTGGACAGAAGGATAAATAGCATTAACAATACGGAAGAAGACTTTTACCAGTTGTATAAGGGAATTCAATTTTTGTTGAGATCAAAGAATAAAAACTATTGCAATTGATTATCAAAAATTGGTTACAGAGCATAGTTTTGTTTCATTATTTTTTTTTTTTAAATAGAAAATACTATTGTTAACAAAGAGACCCGATCAAGGAATTACGTATGTTACTAATGATAATTTGCCCGTACTCTCTATGTGAAAACGTTTCCATATTTGGCCTTCGACGGGAGACGCCAGACAATTACGAAACGACCCTTGCTTAAAGCTTTAAGTGCATTCTTCATAGGTTTTTAAAAAATGCACTTGATTAAAATATAAATAGGTATGCTCGTGGTACCCTGACAAAGGTCAAAGAACGGAATGTCTCACGTATCCTATTATATCTATAAAAATCTGAACTCTTTATTCTCTCATTTTCTTGATGTTTTACATTTTAGTGCGCAAAGATCGCCATCCGATATTGTTCAGCGAAGGCTGAACATAGCTATCTTTAGTAGATGTCAAACAGCCGAATGAGTCAGCCCCACAGTTTGTGAGTATATTGACACACTGATGAAGGAACTGCATCACAATGCCTTTGCTTTCAATCGCCTATGTTAAAAGTATGAATGATGCTCAACATCTATGGAAGACGTCGAAGCATCGCTGTTCTTCTATGTTGTTACTATTACCGGAAAGGGTGGGGGGGGGGGGGGGGTCTAGCGAGATAGAATGTCAAGTTAGACTACAATCGAAGCCCATCTATAGAGGGTTAATGAAAGCATTCATTCATACACAAAGCTGCAAGAAGCTCCGGGATGTAAGATATATTAAACAAAAATGATTACAACAGCCTCAAAAAAGAATAAAGTACTTGACACGGAACGTTTCGAAGTCAAACCCCTTCATCAGTCAACAAAAATCCAGATGGACGTGAACAAATATCTAGACATCCAGTCAATTCTAGAGACCGTTTCTCCTATATCTATATCTATATCTCTACGTGTAAATTTATAGTTCTACTTTGTTTTTGTTGTTGGCCGAAAAAGGATATTTAGCTCGGAATCGGAAGTTCATAAATATTTTGCTCTTTTTATGTTGTCATATTTTTTTTTCCAACAATGAAAGCGTTGCATTTTACTTTGTTAACCGTCCTAATTTAGAAATACGAAAGAAATTCATTTTCTTCGAGAACCGATATCGTTTACCATTGTTGATGTTCGTTTATTTATTTACTGAACAGGAGCTAAGAGTCACTTTATTGATGCTTTGCGCTTAGCCATAAAGCTCACAACATTCGTCAGCCGGAAACAACGTACCAACACACAAATCTAATATGTAACTTTAAACGTGTATAGTTTATTGAACACTACTCATAAAAATGGCTGGCTAAAAACAATAACAAAGAGTCAATTTCGTTCTATCTAAAGAGGAAATGAAGTTGACGTCACATCGCTCTTTGTTTTTCTGTTTTTAGACCGCCTGTTGGGTGGTTGGTTTTCTCATAAGTCCCTCTAACAGACTATAAAGTTTTAAGCTTAATGTGTAAGTGTGTAAGAGGATTAACAACGCCACTACCATATTATCTCATTCGTCTGTAGTGTTTCATTCATCCTGTTTTGTTGATAAAGGGGAAACCCGAAACGTCCATTTTATCTGTCTTCGTATATTAAATTGAAGCTTACATTCAATTTCACATTGTCATTTCTTTCTTCGAGCTTCGAGCAGCAACATTTACATTAAACTAACGCATAGCATCAATATAATATACTGACGAGACGAGCGGAAAGATGACTGGGATTGTAATTGAAAATCTACCAGTGGAGTCACTTTATGACATTTAATTTATCTGGGTTGTTCTTTTATTTTTTCCATCAACTATCTGGTCTATTTCTGGTGCGATTGGTTGATCGATAAGTCGAAGTTCTGATTTGAAAGACATCTAATTTACTGAGGAAAAAGCTATTAATTCGCTCCCTTTTATCCGCATAATATTTCTATACCCAGCAATTCAACAGGACCTTTGGATCCCTTGCTGACATTGATATGAATGCAAAAAAAGATTAAGGGCCGATAAAGTCAAAAGGGAAGAAAAGTCGTGACGTCACACCTACTTTTCCGGTTCTAAAATCATTGGAAATGTTAGGAATCAGTCCTTCAGAGGACTAATAATGAATAGGTTACAAAATGAATCATAAGGTGGCATAACTATTTTAAGAGCAAGGTTATCGGCAGATTCTTAAGATTACGAGACGTAAAAGAGCGAGGATGGATGATCTTTATTAATTGACGACTAGCATATATTTAGACTAAAATAATAATGACTCGGAAACGAGGTACACAATGCATGTATCCAGTCCTCCGGAAGAGTAGTTGTACACTTCCAATAAGATTGGAACCAGTTTTTTGACATCACACTTTTGTTCCCTATTAAATCGTGTGTTGCCTCAATGATGTCGAGTCCACTTATTCTGGCCATCATATTATGATAGTTGTGCTGGGACTAGCCCTAAGTTGCGCCCGTGGCCGCGAATGTTAATCTAAAACATTTTGATATACTCAAAGAAGTATTTTTGAGCTTTTTAAAAAATATAACGCAATACCCACCAATACGTAATCAAAGCGCTTTGCAAAGGGTCCCTGACCAACAGCAACACATTTAAAAAAAAGTAGAACGAGACATGGCACCTGTTAGGCTATATTACAATTTTTTTCCACAGAGACAACGCTGTTAACCGCCAGATACTCATTTTACACCTGAGTACGGTGAGAGAATGTGAGTAAAGAGCCTTTTCCAAGGACTCAACTATGCCCCGAGAGAAGCTCGAATCCAGGACCTTCAGATCTGAAAGCGGGTGTCATACCACAAGACCACACAGTCACATATTTGTGACCAGCCGTCTCATAAAGGTAATGTATCGATGTTAATCTGGTTCCTAAAAATAGAATTAGCTGAAAAAATACAAAATACAATTCCTTTTATTCCTCCCATAGGGGAAATTTGTCTCTTGGGTCTATTCCAAGTGAAGACTGGAATAACCCAGGCGTCAGCCGCAGTCCAGCGCCGCAAATGAACTCATGACTATAACAGTTGAGTCGAAATAGGAAGTGAACTAGGTGAAGATGACGCTCGACATTTCCTGCTTTTTATGGTCTTTCTCCGTCATTAAGTTGTATTACTTTTCTATTGTTTAAACCTAATCTGCTTTGATTCTACTACTTGAATGTCTCCCTCCCCCAACTTTTACCTCCCCCTCCTCCCCCACCCCCATCCCCTCCCTCATATGAAGCTTGACATTTCTTGTCTTTTTTTATGGTTTTTCTCCATTCAGTTTTATTACTTTTCTGTTGTTTAAACTAAACCGAATCTGTATTGTTTTTTTTATTGAAAAAGTCGACGTGCTTTGATTCTACGACTTTGAATCCCACCTACCCCTAACTTTAGCCTCATCCCCCCCCCCCACCCCCACCCCCACCCCAAGATGGAGCTTGACATTTCTTGTCTTTTTCTCGTTTTCTCCATCATTCAGTTTAGCAATGAAAACCAAAAAAAAAAATTAATACTAGAAATTAATGGGCCGACTATTTCTCTGCTGCCGATCTGTTTTTATAAGTTATGTATTATGTTTATATTGGGTCTTTTTGTTGTTGTTTTGTTATTTGTTTTGTTTTTGGCAGAAGGCGACGTGTACATAATATATGCATGTCTGACATCTGAACCCACTTTTGGGCCTAGTGTATCATTGTTGTAATGGACAATATTTTGCTTCATTTAAAAAAAATATTTTTGGAGATTTCCATAACAACAATGAGCGCATAAGGAATTGAGTTATCAGACCTGCAAATAACTGCACATCGGTAGAAGGGTTTCCTTTCTGGTATTTTTGTCGTCTAGTATACGTTTTTCTAAGACAACCAGAAATTGCCAAATCAACAACTGAAAAACACTGCTTATACCTTACTTGTCAGTTTCGACACTTTGATTGGCCGTTGGTCGCGTAGAGAAGTTCTCTCCAAGAACAGAGAACCCTTATAAATAGCACTCTAAATCAAACTGAATTTCATAGTTTGGCTTCGTTTCTGATCGAAAATGAAAATAGACATCTATTATTATTTCTCCCACAGTCTGTCTGGTCCGCGTAGTCTAACTTGTTTCAATTGTAACTAATGTATTAGTGCGGCTTTGTGGTCTTGTGGTATGACACTCGCCTTTCGTCTGGAAGGTCAAGGGTTTGCGTCCCGCTCAGACTCAGAGCAGCCCGTAGTTGATTCTTTGGAAGACATTTCGGTTTAAAGCCCAATTCCGCTGATGGCTCAGATGCGTTTTATGAAAGTAAGACAACGGAGATTACAATTCCAAGATACGAAACCAACATTCAGCTGCATTTTTTTTTTTTTTTACCGAAACCTCAGGGGATCTCGATATAGCTCAGTTGGCTTCACACGCAAAGGGACCGAAATGGATCTCGTGTGAGGTCAAGATTTTTTTTTTCTGACTCCCCTGCCCACCCATCAGTGATTGTGTAGCAGAGACTAAGATCTTTGCAATAGACTAGCGTCCTATCCAAGGGGTGGCAAGCAATTACAATTGTCCGCTTCACGCAATAGAAACAGTTTTAAACTCAGTCTCCCTGTGCCTATTCTATTGGCTTTGAAGGACTACTGAGACCTCAGCCGAGATTGACACTCTTTTCATTCATTGTCGCAAAATCACACAGAATTCACTTTCACGTCCGATTGTTATCAATTCAGCGAATGTTCTCAGCCCATACATAAGCAAGACCGTTGTCCGATTCAAGGGTGACGACAGTATACTACAACCGTACACTGACAAACATTAAAAAATTCAATCAAGAAAACTTTAACTCCATTCATTTTGATAGATCGATACAGTGGAATCCTTAAGTCAACAGCAACACCGCTTGTTGATCGTAAATGTTTTTTTCTTTATCTAAGTGTGTTCCAGTGATAATGGATAAAATCAACCTTGCTTAACGTCAACCTATCTCTCTGGTCAGACGGTGTTGGCTTGATCGGGATTCCACTGTACTAAGATGACAATGACACTAAATTTGACAAAATTCTCAAACCGAACTTCTTGGCAAGTTGGGTGCATCTTTAATCATCGAAATTTGAAGTAAAAACAATTTAGGCAAAATTGAAGAAAAAAAAATTGCTAATCACCAGTGATCGGCGCATGAATATGGAAGAGAACAACCCGATGTGTATTTATTCGCAGGTCAGATAGCCCATATTGTTATGGGCCCGTTGTTGTAATACTCTCAAACTCAAGCAAAATCTTATTGTCCATTACAACAATGTTAAAGCAAGCCCATAGTTGCATTCGGTTATCAGAGCTGCAAATATGTACACGTCGGAACAACCGATATAAGGGTATAGAAGAGAGACATACAATCACTAATTGTGCCCATTGAGACGTCCACTGAGTAGCCAATAATCTCACTCCACCAGGGATGCTTAGGATTTGGGGCATTTTGGATCCGAGATTATTTCATTTCTTCTTCATGGGCAAGTTTTCAACGACAAAAAAAAGGGAATTAAAAATACAGTTGTTAAATTATAGAATTTTAATTTTAATACAATCTTTGTATGAATGAGACGGACAATAAAATTCATATAATATTACTCATTATTTTCAAAACACAAAGAGCTTCGTACCATATTTTGCAAACATTCACTTTAGTAATTCATTCGTCAAAGGTCTATACATTGTTTTTTTTTTGGCTTCACCCACACGCGTCTGATTTAAGTGTTAGACACGAGTTGCTTGAGTTCGCAGACGCCGGGGAAATACCAGTAACTGCCCTTGACATTGGTGGACAGCTTCATAATGTCATCATGACCTCCATCACACGAGGCGCCAATCATCCTGTCCAGCAAGAACTCGAAATTGTTGGGGTCATTAGCAAAGGCCATGTAAATAATGCCTGTAGAAACACACACACACAAATAAAGTATATGAAATAGGAAACAATAGTGTGACGTTAAAATACTGGTTCCAATCTCATTGGAAGTGTGAAAACCAGTCCTCCGGAGGACTGGGTACATACATTGTGTAATTGATCTTTTGTTTTCAGAGTGATGGTATCTTATACTTATTTTCTGGACAAAATAAACGATGGCCGTCAATAAAGATTATCCATCCTCGCTCTTTTATGTCATAAATTAAATATCTGCCTATAGATAGTATGCGCTTGGCTAAGAAGCTCACAACATTGCCATCCGACACAAAACTCTGTGTAACCATGAACTTATAGTCTGGTTAATACAGGTTAGTGTGAATTATTTCATAAACGCGGTTGGCAAAAAGCAACAACAAAGACCTGAGTGACATCAATTCCATACTATCTATACATGCTGAAAAAAAGAGAGCGGTTGGGGGCTGCATGAAGCCTGGGATCGTGAAAATACTTCGTCCTATCCAAAGCCTCTCCATTATCACCATCTAGATCCTGCTACTAAAATTATAGTTTTGCCACCTTATGATTGGATATTCATTGTCCGGAGAACTGGTTCACACTTCCAAGGAGTTTTGAATCGGAAGAAAGACAGGTGTGGCGTCACGACTTCTGTTTCCCGTGGGTGATTTAGTCCGTGTATACTAGAAACATTTTCGTGGGTATTTCACGAAATTATTATTGAGTGTCGAGATGAAATGCTAATTATTCTAAACCAGCGCGTTGTATTTTTGAGAAGCTTCACACAAGGCGCGAGTCAATCCTACCTTTATAGAAGGATCGAAGTTGACGTCACTCAGCTCTTTGTTTGGTTTTTTTTTTTTAGTGAGGACTAATAATTGAAATGGCCATCCGGAAGTATAACGGACCAACACACAAAGCTTTGTGTAACCTGAAATGTTTATAGTCGAGTTAATACAGTGTAGTGAGAATTACGCGGATGGCAAAAAAAAACAATCACAAAGACATGAGTGACGTCAACTTCATTCTATCTATAGATAGTATGCAGATGACGTCACTCAGGCCTTTGTTATTGTTTTTGCCATCCGCGTTTGTGAGTTGTTCTCACTAAATTGTATTAACAAGATTATAAAAGTTCATGGTTACACAGAGTTTGTGTGTTGGTCCGTTATACTTCCGGATGGCAATGTTGTGAACTCCTTGGCCAAGCGCATTCTATCTATAGATAGAATGAAGTTGACGTCACTCTGGCCTTTGTTATTGTTTTTTTTTTTTTTTTTTGCAATCCACGCTTATGAGTAATACTCACTAAACGGTATTATCCAGACTATAAAAGTTCATGATTACACATAGTTTTGTGTGTCGGTCCGTTATACTTCCGGATGGCAATGTTATGAACTTCTTAGCCAAGCGCATTCTATCTATAAACGTTCATGGTTACACGTAGTTTTGTGTTGGTCCGTTATATTTCTGGAAGGCAATGTTTCTGAGCCAAGCGCATAGCATCGAAAGCGCAACATCCACTAAACGTACTCAATGCGTTTTACAAGGGGTTTCTTAGCCAAGTGCACACTATCTATAGAGCAATTATTTAATTATGAACGTGCATACATCGTACAGTATTGAGATAGGACTGTAATAATAACACATGATTAAGGCCCGTAGAGTTTTAAAACACATCCCAAGAAAGACTATAATTTACCTTTAAAGTTTCACAAGTCATTTTCTAAACTCCATTGTGAAAAAAAAAGCAAAATAAATTCATAGTCTCTAAAAGGATTGTTCAAAATTGCTTTCGTGCTTTTTATATCTTTTTACAACAAAAGCTATTTTTCCATTTTCGTATTTGCCATAATAAAATCACTCCGAAAAGGTCATATGAAAAGGTTAGCCGTCCAATACAATCCATTGCACAACTTTTGTCATAATTTCAATGACCTATATTATTCTATATCTACTTTTGGAGACAAATATAAACAAGAATAATGTAAATGGCATTCATAATATTATATTCATAAGCCTGGGCTGCAGGGTTGTTAAGATAACTTGTAATGTGTTTTGTTTATTTGTTTTGTTTTGTTTCGCTTTTATTTTAATTTTTGTATTTTTTTTTATGTTGTTCATTTTGTTTTTGTTTTGTTTTTTTTAATTTTTTTTGTTGGGTTTTTTTTTTTTTTTTTTTTTTTTTTTTTTTTTTTTTTTTTTTTGGGGGGGGGGGGGAGGGGAGTGGTTGTTTTTTTAATTTCTTTTCTTCTTTTTTTATTTTTTATTTTTTATTTTGTTGCTTCAGATTATTTTAGGGAATCAGCTACCGATTGTTCACCCAGCAAAAATAATTTTTTACCAAAATTCTCCTTAAGTATTGTGCAAAAAAAAATTAATACGGATCCATTCTGTCCTTGTATATATTTAAAAAGAAATTGATAAGTTTCGGGCCCAAACAATTCTTCAGAAAAGAAAAAAATAACGTGGCCTTTTTATACTACATATGACTTACTCTTACGATATCAGTCACTGTCTGCAGCGAAATACTCATTTATATCTGATTCGAATGAGATGTCATGTAAAGTCAGTAGGGTGCAACAGTCGTGACATCACTTCCCTCGTAATGACGCATAGTAACTGGTTCTAAACTATCGGAACAATGGCGGACGCCATTATCTCCATCACTGCCCTTGTGAAATACTTCGACGAGCATAAAAATGTATCCAGAGGAGAAAAACATTATAAATCTGATCATGTTTTGACTTTTATACAATCTGATCACATGACATGTGAAAAAGTTCTAGCCAGCATAAAGAATAAAAAAGTACTGATTTTCTTTATTTAGAACAGAGCTGCTGGTTGCTGAGCGGACGTGACATCAGACTATTGAATCCTATTGACATCCATTCACTGTTCAACATTAAAATGAAATCGTCACATGACTTTGTCACAAGGCAAGGCATCCAGCCAACTCTACCATCGACATATTATTGGCACAGAATAAGGAGATCAAGCGATCAAGAGTACAGTGTTTGGGGCAATGCCCTATCTCTTTTGTCTATCGGGAAGAGAAAATTGGGGAATCATGTTCGTCATATGACAAAACGATTAATCGTGTATTGTTTCTTTTTCACAAAAAAAATAATTTTGTTTAGTCTTTTTAAATTTTTTTATTATTATTTTTTTTTTTTTTTGGATCGTTGGATTTCATGTGTGGATACAAGATACAAAAGCTTCTTATTTTTAAGGTATGAATCTAAGGGGCCTGTAGTAAAGGAGTTGAGTGTGTTTTAATTCACTGTTTTGTTTTGTTTTAGGGAACGGGTTGAGGGATCGCCGGATCAATCTTGACACGACTTGGGTAGTAGTAGTGGTAGTGGTAGTGGTAGTAGTAGAAGTAGTAGTAGTAGTAGTAGTAGTAGTAGTAGTAGTAGTAGTAGTAGTAGTAGTAGTAGTAGTAGTAGTAGTAGTAGTAGTAGTAGTCGTAGTAGTACCAGTAGTAGTAGTAGTAGTAGTAGTAGTAGTAGTAGTAGTAGTAGTAGTAGTAGTAGTAGTAGTAGTAGTAGTAGTAGTAGTAGTAGTAGTAGTAGTAGTAGTAGTAGTAGTCGTAGTTGTACCAGTAGTAGTAGTAGTAGTACTAGAAGTAGTAGTAGTACTAGAAGAAGAAGAAGAAGAAGAAGAAGAAGAAGAAGAAGAAGAAGAAGAAGAAGAAGAAGAAGAAGAAGAAGAAGAAGAAGAAGAAGAAGAAGAAGAAGAAGAAGAAGAATAGAAGAAGAAGAAGAAGAAGAAGAAGAAGAAGAAGAAGAAGAAGAAGAAGAAGAAGAAGAAGAAGAAGAAGAAGAAGAAGAAGAAGAAGAAGAAGAAGAAGAAGAAGCTAGCAGACCTGAAAAAATGTTCACGTAGGTCTCAATGTTTGGGACTGTGAATTAAAACTCACCAGCATCGGAGCACAGATGGCCATAGGGTTGAGATTGACGGACGACCTCGACTGGAGGTGGGTCTTGGTACTCGGTGCCCCCATTCATTCGAGCAACGTGAGATGAGGTACCTTTATTGTTCATATTCTCGGCGCATTCCATTGTTCTGGAGGTAAAATGGAAAAAGAAAAGAATGCACAATATCCTCGAAAAATGCACAAAGCACTTTACAAGGAATCCCAGGCCAACAGCAACACTACATGACACCTATTTTTTTTTCGACAGACAACGCTTTCTCAACGGGCCGGGTACTCATTTTAAACAGGACCGCGGTGAGAGAATGCGAGTAAAAAGCCTTTTCCAAGGATTCAACTTTGCACCCGATAAAGTTTCACTAAATCATGATACATAAACGTATAGAGTTATAGTGGTTTTTGAAAATAGTCCGAAGCAAAGTTAGTCTCTCTTTAGCAGCGTTAAACGTCAGAATTCTTGTGTTTTTCAGAGAAAGTCTTTTTCAGTTGCACCTTAAACATGCAAAGAGATCTCGCTATGTTGACAATTATTCTAGTTTTTAATTCACTGTTTTCAGTATCTGCAAAAGTAGGAGGCGAGGATACTATTGTTAACTCGTTAATTGCCGCGAAGTCTTCATTGTTTGAGAGTTTGTTTTTTTGCCAAGATGAGGGTCGTTTAAATCGGTCGATATTTGAAGGGCGAGTTTTCTGACCACATTTTAAAATACTTTTCCAAAGTTCAGCAGCAGTAAACTGGTTAAGAGTCACATGCTTTCTTTTTGCTATGTGAAATTCTAGTTATCATCCCAACATGTAAATAACTTTTGGTATCCCTTTGTAATAGGAATCGCGAAAGAGGTGCATTGTATATGTCCTAAGACTCAGTAGAATTAGGGATCAAATATAAGTATGGATCAAAATAAATGACTGCCTCACACGCGTGAAAATCAAAAAGAGAAAGTTATTCAACATACCTTCCAACCATACACTCGAGTTGCTTGCAGCCAGCCTCTTCAATAGCACAGAAGTCATGCACCCATTTCTGGGCCAAAGCGTAGCTTCCTCCAGTCTCGCATTCGACAGCAACTTCCTTCTTGGCGTTCTTGTCTGTTGGGTTGATGACATTGACGAGGAAACCGGTCAAGTCGCGGCCATCTTGGTAAGTGAAGCTGTCGAGAAAAACGAATGGCTTTTGAGATAATTTTTTTTTCTTCTTTTTTCCTCATACAGATAGTAGACTGGACCATGGGGTTCAGTCAAGGTTTATTACCAGGTCCGGTAATCCAGCTAGAAGGGCTTCTGGTGTTACACAACCATCTACCGTCTTTGGCCTTCACCCAAGCCTCGCTGACTGGGAGATACGAAACCTGTATACTATAATAGACTAAACTTTGGCTCCAGTCAAATGCTCGCAAGTCGCAAGTTTTTTACTTGATCTTTTAGCAATATCCACTAAACGTGCTCAAAGCGCTTGACAAAGAGTCCCTAGCCAAGGGAGGCCTTCCGAAAGCTCCTACATTCCCAGTAATCTTGTTCTAGATATCTAGTAGGGGGTTTGGGAGGGGGAGACTTTAAAAAAAAAGTTTCCCCCTTTCCAAACCCCCTTCTAGAACATGATAAAAAAACAAGAATACTGGGGATGTAGGAGCTTTCGGAAGGCCTCCCGATTCCATCATAAACAATATTACGTGACTAACGTTACATATTGGTTTGAATAAAAGGCAAAGTTGATTTTTTTTCATCAAAGTGCGGCTATGTGATCTAGTGGTATGACACTCGTCTTCGGATCGGAAGGTCCTGGTTTCGAGTCCCACTCTGAGCGGTTCATAGTCCTTGGAAAAGGCTCTTTACTCACATTCTCTCACCGTACTCAAGTTTAAAATGATCACACGGCCGTTAACAGCGTTGTCTCTGTAGGGAAAGTTGTAATATCGCCGAACAGCATTTCTCGTCCTACATGATGGCTGCAGTTACTGAGTCGTTTACGACTCCGCCCGACGCCATTATTAATTGTTCGATGTTTCCCATCAATGTCGAGAGTGTAAGTGATGGCAAATTATAGTCTCTTTACTTAAAAATGCACGTCATTTGCATGGTGCACAACATTCATCTTTTGTAGTGCGCACCAAAATGTTATGCAACAGTTAAA
>NC_088364.1:65717999-65842999 GCF_034508935.2 Berghia stephanieae
AAGGATTCTACGGCACTTGCGATACATTTTGGTCATATCCGCGCCAGTAAAAAGGAAGAAAATGGGATATTAGAAAGCTCTAGAATTACAAGTAAAGTACCAAAGAAAAAGGAAGACAGAGGGGATTGGTTCAAATAGGTAACAGCTGTAGATTCCAAGAGCACACTATCAGTGTACTTAGTTTGAGACCACCTAAATGTCTCATCCTGACACAAGCACAGGTCCCCACTAAGAGGAATACACTCAAATGTTTATAAATCATATGTAAATCAAAAATAATTCATAACAGAGAGATGATTTACAAGAAAAAAAAAGATCATCTCCCAAAACTATTACTATACATTCTACTGTTTCCCTCCCAGCCAAGGATTCTGGCCTGGGTCAGGACAAAACCAAGTAATCTTATTCCTAGACAAAGACAGAAAGCAGGGGGATAGAAGATACTACAAGTATCTCCCTGCCCACAATAGGAGGTCAGAAACCCACCCAGTTATATTATATTTAGACAGCCTGTTTGTGATTATAGTTCTCACTAAAAAACTCACAACATCCACCAGTCGGATAAAACGTTCCACCACACAAAATGATGTATGTCCTAGAACGTTTATAGTCTGAATGATTCAAATTATAACTACTCATAAAAATGGCGGGCTAAAAACAATAACAAAGAGATGAGGGATGTCAGTTTCGTTCCTTCTATATCATGCTCCTAACAAAAATGAGATTAAATTTAAAGGAAACGGGCAATCAGCTAAAGTTAACAAGAAAGAAGGACATTAGGAGTTTCTCCTCAACCATTCCCCATTTCTAATTTACAAGATTAAGGTCAGACGCTAGCTCTGTCGTACTCTAAAATAACACATATTTAAAAATTTGGCAAGAAAACTCGCCCTTCAAATATCGATCGATTTAAATGACTCTGATCTTGGCAAAAGCTCTCAAAACCGGGACTTCGGCGAAGTCCCGGGTTTGTGAGTTTTTGCCAAGATAAGAGTAATTTAAATCGATCGATATTTGAAAGACGAGTTTTCTGGCCAAAATTTTAAATATGTGTTTTTCCAGTGTACGGCAGAGCTAGTCCTCTATTTACATTTTCACAAAGGGGTGCACACAAAAAATCGATTCTTTTTGGCACGGTCCCCCATCCTTTGAATGGATTATGGCTGTGCGGTGATAGTTGGGATCTTGTGAGAGGAATGAAGGAAATTAAGATATTGACGACAATCAAATGCTTGTCATAATAATAATAATAATAAGTATACGACTGGCTGTGTTTATGTGGTTTGACATAGGGCTAAATACGCATAAATAAATAAATAAATATGCAAGTTGGTACAGCGCGGTTAAGTGGTTCAATCATGGTCAAAATGCATATAGCGCAATTTTAAGTATTGTATGTATGTTTGTGTGTGTGTGTGTGGGGGGGGGGGGGGGGGGGGGGGCTGGGGAAGGGGTGAGTGAAAGTATATATTAAGCTGCGAGAAGTTGTGTACTGTAATTCTTTTTCGAAGGGAAAGAGGAGGGGGGTAGCGTGGCTCAGCGGTACGGTCTTTGCTTCGTACCCGAAAGGGACCGAGTTCGCTGCGCTGTGTGGCCTTGAGCAAGTCACCTCGCCCTAGCTCAATTTGCGGCGCTGCACTGCGACTAACCCCTGGGTTATTCCAGTCTTCGGTGAAATCTCAGATTTGAGAGTTTTTGCCAAGATGAGGGTCATTTAAATCGATTGATATTTGAAGGACGAGTTTTCTGGGCCAAAGTTTTAAATATGGGTTTTTCCAGAGTACGGCAGTATAGACCAAGAGCCCCCATCCCCCTCCCTCACCATCTTCCCCTGTCACTAACTCAGTCAGACCCTATTACTGCCTACTGCCTAGTCGTCGAGGGAACGTAAGGGATGCATAAGACACAATCCTTCTCTAGATATATTATTGGTCTATCAAACTTTTCCCCAGCAGTTTTTTTTTTTTTTTTAGCATTGACAGTCCCGTCCGACCTGAACTTATTTGCACGTCTGATCACCCAATTCTTTATAGGCTCATTCTTGTAATGGCAATCTCAAAAAATGACGTAAAATACTGTCCATTACAACGTTAAACTAGGCCCATAAGTGGGTTAGGATGTCGGACCTGCATATACGTACACGTCGGTCCCGTCCAACCCGCATTTATTTTGATAGACCTCTCTTTCGTAGTCGACCCATTATTCTTTGTTTTTTAGGGGTTTTACAGGGATTGCCACAATTCAAAGAGTTTCAGCGCCGGTAAAAAGGAAGACGATGGTAAGAAGGTAAAAATAAAAATGTCACCACCCCCCCCCCCCCCCCCATCCCCAGGACACCCACTCTTCTCCCGCGACAGGGAGTCGAACTTGTACCTCCTTTGAACGAAGGAAAGGCTATACCGTTGTGCCAATTGGTCATCCTTTAATACAGACCCAATAAAGGATAACAACAACAACAACAAAAAAACAGAACAAAAACAAAATCAAACTGAGAAAGAAAATATCAAATGATTTTATTATATTATTGTGGCGGCCATAAATATAATATTAGATATAAATACCTATGATAAATACCGTGTAATCTAGAGATTGATTTAAATAAAAACTAAGTAAGGAAGGCAGTCGTTTGCTTGAATAGAAATATAATGATCCCAAGCAGAGGCGTTTTACTTTTGACATTATTGGCAGGCACATGCGGAAAAGAGGGGGGGGGGGAGAGAGAGAGAGAGAGAGAGAGAGAGAGAGAGAGAGAGAGAGAGAGAGAGAGAGAGAGAGAGAGAGAGAGAGAGAGAGAGAGAGATAATTATAATGATGATGATGATGATGATGATGATGATGATGATGATGATGATGGTGATGATGACGATAATGATGGTTATGATGATGATGATGATGATGATGATGATGATGATGATGATGATGATGATGATGATGATAGTGAATTATTCATTTTCATTGAGTGTTCAACTGCGCTAGCGTAATTGAGGTTTATTACACGTGTAACACTTATAAATCAACATCAGGGGAGAGAAATACGATAGGATAATCATGTTTATAAATCTGTAGTTCATATTATATGATAACAAGCACTGAGGAAAGAGAAAGGCAAAGCGAATAGAGGTCAATTTCAAGAGTGGTCTATTTGAATGTCTATTCTCGGAAACATTTCACCATGACATAGGCATAAATAACCACCAAAAGGAACACACTCAAGTGTTGACAATATATTATATATGTAACACAGAAGAGTCATATCAGGGCCACTAAAAACGAAGATAATAGTATAAAGTTCTAGAATTACAATGAAAGCACCCAAGAAAAGCTAAGACAAAGGGGAATTGGTTCATATAGGGAACAGATGTAGATTCCAAGAGCACACAAACAAAGTACTTTGTTTGAGATCACTAAAAGTCTCATCCAGACACAAACACAGGTCCCCACTAAGAGGAATACACTCAAATATTTACATATCATATATAATATGTAAACAAAACAATACAGCGCATAACAGAGAGATGATTTACAAGACAAAAAATATCATCTCCCAAAACTCTTAACTAAACATTTGATTATTTCCCTCCCAGCCAGTATATCCGGCCATGGCCAGGACAAAACCAAGTAATCTCATCCCAAGACAAAGACATAAAGCATATTGGAAAACAGATATAGGGGGATAGAAGACACAGTAAGTGCTTCCCGCCCACTATGGGAGATCAGGAACCCCACCGAGTATCTTCCAGTTAACCATTGCCTTGAAACAACCAATACGTTCACCTTTTAAATAAAAAAAGACCAAAAAATAAACAATTCACGAATACTGACCAAGATCAGCCGGAAGATTTTTTAAAAGACGGTCCTCCGGCTTTTGCCAGGAAAGGGCATCCCTGAAGTTACAGCATTTACAACAAACATTCTTGAGCCATTTTCGCACTTAGAAAAAAGGAAGATGATATGACCGGATTTAAGGAGGGACAGAAGTAGATGAAAGCATGAGTACAGATACCTCTGAGTCTGAGACAGATTTGAAACAAAAATGACAAATTTCAAATGAATCTTCATGCAAAGTATTTTTGGCACAGAAAATGGAGGGCAACGAGGAATACATTTTGATAAGGTGACTTTTAAAACCTGCTTAGCCACACCCAGACAGAAAATGAGTTAAACTCTCGAACAATCTAATGGAGTCTAAAGAATCACTAGGGGAAAAGTGATTTCAAAAGACGCATGGTCTTGCTCAATGAGGCAAATAAGACGAGTATTTTCCTCTATAAGTCGCTAATTAAATGACATAGAATTGCATAATTACATAAAAAGCAAATCAGATACGTAGGTACAATGCATCACAATACATACAATCATTTACAAAAACAGACACATACAAACATAGCTTTTTCCCACGAACAATAAATGGCTGGAATATCCTGCCATCGGACATAACAGGCGTTGAATGCTTGGAAACTTTCAAAACAGCTTTGAAAGCACTAGCTCGTCGAAGTAATCTATGACTGTTCCCCGTTTTTAGTGGACTGTTCTATAACTGAACATTTGCAGTGATGGGCCCGTGGGGCCATTTGCAAATACAAGCCAATGAAGATTGAAGACTGCAGTTTTCTCTGAAGGATGAAATAGCAACTTAGCAGGTTTTGAACATCGACTCCTCTCCCATCCAATAATTGATATTATGCAATCTCATAGCTTGCCTTGTTAGAAAACAATTGGAACAAAACAGACTTCCATTATGAGTTATTGAGCACGTAAAAATAGAGGGTGTTGTGAGCATTGGTATTGTTGTAAATCGACGTGTACGTATTTGCAGATCTGATATAACCCACATTGTTATGGGCTCAGTGTTGTAATAGACATACTCTGAAACCAGTGCAAAATCTTAGCTTCCAATTAACCATTGCCTTGAAACAACCAATAGGTTCATCTTTTTAAAAGATTTATCGGGAGTCAACAATTCATCAACAAGTGTAAAGCAACATTTGTATAAGCAATTGTAAATTATTGCAACCAAGTGGGATTTCATCAGATCTTTGTAAATCAATTGTCAACAGTTAACATATCATTTCCATGTGGTAACTCAAAGGTCTAAAGTGAGAGAGTCCATCAGATGACGGATTGGACCAGTTGATTCCAATGGCAATCGGACCTCAATAACTGACCAAGATCAGCCAGAAGATTTTTTAAAATCCCTATATTTATTTTAATTGTCCACTACAATATTGTTAAAACAAGCCCATAAATTGTGTTCGACTATCAGACCTGCAAATTAGCGCATATCTTTGTATATCATTTAAAAATAAGTATAACAAATGAAACATATCCATTAAAGTAGAAAGGAGGAAGTGTAAAACAGGTTGGCCATGAATTGATAAGAAAGAGCATCAACATCGCACACACATTTCTCAAAGGTAAATCCACCCCAGTGGCATTGATTTATTTGTATAACTATTTCTTATCTGCTATTCTACATAAAAATCGAGATCGATCCCAGATGCAATCAAGATTTTTTTCAGACCCTCTGTCCACCCAGTAGTGATTGGGCAGCATGGTCTGTTAGATCTGGTGTAAAGTATTTTGCAATTGACTAGCGTCCTATCCAAAGGGTAGCAAGCAATTGCTATTGCCCATTTCACGCTATAGAAACCAGGATAAATTCCAGCTCCATGGGCCTAATGGGTCTGAATGACTACTACTACTACTACTAAGTTGATATAAGGGAAAATATATCCATATATCTCAAGGTCTTCAGATCATGTGATATCTGTAAGTGTAAAGCATTAAAAAAAAACCCAATAAAACAAAAACAAAAACAGCAGTGAAGCATTGTGATGTGAATTTGTTTTGTTGTTTTTAAGGGTTTTTCATCGCTTACGACACATTAAGTCATTTTAACGCCAATAAAAAGGAAGAAAATAGGAGAGTAAAACAATTTCTAGATTTACCATTTAAAAAGCACACAAGAAAAGTGAGACTCGGGGGAATGTTACAGGGAACAGGTGTATATTCCAAGAGCATACTATCATTGTGCATGGTTTGAGATCACCTAAAAGTCCCATCCAGCAACAAGCACAGGATCCCACTAAGAGGAACATACTCAAAATGCTTACATTATACATTCAAAACAACGAATATACATAACAAAGAGATGATTAACAAAGGAAAAAAATATCATCTCCCAAAACCATATCTATACATTTGACTGTTTCTCTCCCTGCCAAGGACTCCAGCCAGGGCCAGGACAAAGCCAAGTAATCTCATTCCAAGACAAAGACAGAAAGCAAGTTGGAAAATAGATATAGGCCACTATAGGAGGACAAAAAATCCCACCCAGTACCCTTATATCTCAAGGTCTTCAGATCATGTAATATCTGTAAGTTTAAAGCATTAAAAAACAATAATAACAACAACAAAAATAACAATGAAGCATTGTGAAGTGAATTGAGCACAGTTTGGATCGATAGAACAACCTTCCAATCTCGGTCGTGGAAGCTCCAGACCTCAACACCTTTAAGAGGCAATTTTACAGTCTCTATTTCAACCATATACTCCGCTTAGTTGAGCCCCCCCCCCCCCCCCCCCCCCCCCCAAAAAAAAAAAATCAAGATGACTGCAAATATATTATCCATACCCTACATCACCAAAGGCACTGAAAGCCTAATTCGTTGGACACACAATACTATACTAGTGAAACCGTGAAATTTTGCAATATAAATGTACATATTTATTTACTTTTAATAAGTTATAAAAATGATTAAATGTAAAGTTATTAATACTTCCATGATCTATGATAAGTTGATAACTGGATAGCTTGGAAGTTTTCGCTTAAGATCCTAAGTACAAATTTCTCATGAAGGTAAGTGAAGAAAATAAATTCTCTGTTATTTCATTCCATTTAACAAGACATATTGCACAAATTGACCTCTACAGATCTAATGGGTAACATGGCACAATTCTTTATTGCTGGTAAATAATTCTGTGATCTAAAAATAATTATTTGTAACGCCATTTCTATCTCTTTTTTAAGACTTTCAAATATATTTTTAAAAGTGTCTGACAGTAAATTAGAAAAAAGAGAGAAAAAAAAAGATCCAATTGACATCTGACTTCCCCATTAACTTTCGCCAATTCATGAAAACATCTGCATTTGTGAGTTTCATTTTGATGACAATTTAAATGTAAAATATCAAGAAAACATATTGGATTCCTTTTGTTTCACTAGGAAACAAAAATAGATAAATAAACACAAAACCTGACGTCTTATGAAAAGACCTTGACATGTTGCAGAGATAGAAAACGAAATACAATCAAATCCAAAATGTCAAATGTTAATATTTGTTGGAGGGATGGGGAGAGAAACAAATATATATGAGGTTGTTCTGACGTTTGCCACAAAATTACTCCAATAATTTTGAAAAACCAAGGAAACAATTTGAATCAATCAGTTTCTATCAGTTAAATAATGCAAAATAAACCCAAAACTGGCGACCAAGCTCTAAAAGAATAGTGAAAATAGTTTCTCAAAGGGCTAAAAAAGGTGGACAAGCTATCAACTTTGTGCACACTTTTTTGTCACTTTCAAAAACTGTAACATCAATAGATTGTCAGTTTTTGGTTTATTATTAATAATTTAGCCCTGAGACACTTATGAACGCAAATGTTTTCTTTAGTTTTTCAAAAAAACTAAATGTGTGCCGGCCTGGGAAACATACCAAATGTCGCTTAACCTAGTTTTGAGATACAGAGTTATAAAGATAAAAATGGCATTCTATTACCAAAATGAGATTTCTTTAAAAAATGATAATTTAGCCATTTATCTTTCAATTCTCAAAGTCATTTTTTCTATGTTGTGTCTTAATATTTCAAAATATGTTTTTAATGGGTAAGTAGAAGAGATATTGCTTTGAAATCTGCATAAAAGTTAACAAAAAATGCATTTTTGCTACCTATTTGACTCATGATTTCGCATAAAAACGTTGGCATGTTTGGTATCATTATTTTTAGTTAAACCCCCTACACTGTTAGCTGTTGTGCATATGATTACTTCTTTTTAAATGACTTCATGTTGATTTGCTATGTTTTCCTAGGCCAACACATAAATATCTGAGTATTTTTATGGCGAGCGTCACAAAAACGACCACCTGGAACAGCTTCAAATCTCAAAACAAAGCAAACCATAATGTCATTTAAATGAAGATTTAACATTGGTAGCAAAATGTAATGAATTTTCACAGCAAAATAAACATGTGTGTAAAAAAAAATACTGTTTTTAGCTATTTAAACTAAAATAACAAGCTGCTTCAGATAAATAAATGAGATGCACTACAAAACATTTGTAAACCCAATAACATTTTGTGGTTGATTTGTATACAAAACCATAAGTAAAACCAAACTTTAAAAAAAAGAAGGAAAAAGTACAGATTATCGCAATCAAAGGACTTTTTCACATCTGGTATTAAATCTTAGATGTAACGGTCTGTTTTATGCACATAATTCAAAAGTTGTGTTTTTGCGTTAAGTCCCTCAATGCAAACTTTCTGCAGAGGTCAATTCAGGATTAGGAAATCATACTTTAGCACCATTGAGTTGAATAAGGACAGGGATGGCAAGCATGACGCGAGGGGGTTCCCTCTATTTATTGTCGTTCTTCCAGGCTACTCTTTGTTCCATTCTTTGTTGCGTAACTCTACTCGTCTTATCTTCCCACTGATGGTTTTAGGAAGCTCCTTTACAAATTCAATCTGGTTAGAAAAATAAACAAAAAATAAAATGTGGGATTAGATTAATAAGGACAATACACAGATGAGCAAATTTACCACCAACAATTAAAAAAATAAAAATTTAAATAACAACAACAATAATAATAATCGTAATAATAATAATAATAATAATGATGATGATGATGATGATGATGATGATGATGATGATGATGATGATGATGATGATAATAATAATAATAACATGCTACCATAACACCACATAGGTTAGGCTGATAAAAAATTATTTTTTTGGGGGGAGGGGGGGGGGGGACACATCTTTTTTTCTTTTCATTTTCTTTATGCTTTTTCTGGCACTATTTCATATACACATATGCTCCCTATTTTGTCGTTTTTACAGAGAGGAAGTTTAGAGGCTTTAGAAGCTTAACACTGCTGACAATAGTGTTGAGATATTTCAATGCCAGAGAAAATCAGAATGGTAATCAATGCGCAAGAAATTTAGATAGATACATATAGAGATCATCGCCTGTGACTCTTGAGGTCACAAGCACCTGAGAAATAGTGAGACAAAGGGGAATAATTCACAAAATTTAAAAACCACATGTTCCCAGCCTGAGGCCACCTTACTTACTTATCAGAACCAATAACCAAACTAAGCTCCAGCCCTTTTATCTTGTGTGATGACGTAAAGGTTGGATGGCTTAAGTCTCATGCAGGGATCTAAATGGGATTTCATCAACAGAGAGACACTCAGATAAAACACACTCCATCAAAGAAGTCACAGTTTTTTTGACTAGTTTCCTCATCCATAGTGGCTTGTACGCTTGAACATGTTGCCGGTCAGCTGTCTCCACATATCACGATGCTCTGCGGTGCGCATGATCATGAAGTCTGCATTGCTTACAAAATCACTTTTGGCCATTCTTAGGTTATTTAAATATGTCATTCTCTGTCTTCCTCTAGCTCTCTTTCCTTCGATCATCCCAGATCGTATTAACTTTTCTATTCCATCTCTTCTCCCATAAACTGTAACTACCTCTTTCTGATGGTATCTATCAATATTCTTCCTTTTTTCACCTTCGCCAACACTTCCTCATTCATATACTTTAGCAAGGACTATGAAAAATGTTTATTTCTCTTTTTGAGGAAAATTTTTGTCTGAAATCCAAGCCCTATCTCCACTGAGTAAAAATGTTTTTGAATTTTGAAAATCCATTCATAAATAAACAAGTTCTGCAGTTTCAAAGGTGTCATTTATTTGGATGACTCGCAAAGAAGAAAAAAACGCGAAAATATGGGACGCTTTTTCGGCATTTTTTCGACCTTTGGTTGTATCTTGCGTAATAAGTGGATTAAAAGATTGAAATTTGGCAATTTTATGGCAATTTTGATAGAGAATATGATGAAAACATTAGAAGAGTTCTAACTTCTATAATTTTAGAGCTGGATGGTATAACACACACACACGCACACACACACACACACAGAGAGAGAGAGAGAGAGAGAGAGAGAGACAGAGAGAGAGACAGAGAGAGAGACAGAGAGAGAGAGAGAGACAGAGAGAGAGAGAGAGAGAGAGAGAGAGAGAGAGAGAGAGAGAGAGAGAGGGGGGGGATATTGCGTACATAAAGGAAAGAAATTTAGAAGGAAAAGAGAAATTGGACAAGGGGACAAAGGTTACTGATGGAATGTGACTTGGAACACAATAATTAAACCCATGCTGAGATTGCAGATCATATTGCAATCGAAAACCTTTAACCTTATAATTTCTTAAATTCTTGTAAATTAAACAGTCAAATCATCAGCTGTTTATTGAACCCAAACACAATGGCAGACGATAAACACCCCTCTGCCAGTGAGACTGCACAGACATTTTGACTAGTCATGAACTTTAAAACGAGGTCAACCAATCAGAAAGCGCTTTGCCACGACCCGCTCAGCCGCTCAGTTTGGTGCCAAATCGTTTTGAACTTGTGATTCTGGCTGTAGGGGGGCAAAATGGCTTTGTCTTTTAAGAATGAAGAGCAAATTAGGATGGTGTTTTGTACAATACGGGAAAAGTACTCGTCATATTCATATGACATTTTACAACCAAAAAGAAGAAATGTTCATGTATTACCTTGTCAGCAACAAAACCTACACGCCCGGTAGTTTTAGAAATATTTTACTCCAAAGAGTAAAAATCTATTTTTAACAGTCTTCTGGTAATCGCACGAGTTTTGTCGCTTGACATAATCTAAAATGACCTTTTTTCTAACTGTGTGCCAATTTTCAGTCATATTCATCGATAAACAGCACAGCGTCGTAATTAATTTTTTAAAATAGCATATCGGCCGTTTTCAAAAAAACGCCAAATTCGAGTCTTCAAATTTTTAAAAAGTCAAGTATTTCCAACATACTCATTATTTTGTGTATGCTTTCTGTGATATGTATGCGACATAAAATTGTAATAACAGGGCTTAATGAGTTTCCAGTGCTCACTTATTCAAGTATTTGTGAACCACGATCCACATGTGACTACATCCACATGTGTTACGCTTATAAAATTATGTCACATTACATAAGTTAACACATTTTTGGACAATTATTGAAATAAAACATTGAAAAACAATAAACACAGAGCATTGATACTAATTCAGACAACAAAATGACATTTATTGTTTTACAAAAGGCATTCTGAAATCAGTTTTTTAAAGCAAAAGATATTATTTGAGCAATCATCATCTCCAAAAAATTATAGGAAAATGACAAAAATAAAAATTGTTCACCATAGTCTAGGTATATAAGTGTTAAACCACCACAAATAATATTTCCTTTCAAGTATTCATATTTATCATGAAAAAAAATGAAAAAGTCATTCTTAACAGGAATGAGTTTGTGTAACAGGAATGAGTGGACGTAACAGGAATGAGTTTTCTGTTACAGGAATGAGTAATTACAACATATTTATTCGAAAGGATTATAAATTCAATACGCTTAGTGATTGAAACTCAGAAGGGGAACAAAATGGTTAGGGCGCCAATACATTGATTTGGGGCATATGTTAGTAGAAACCCACAAAAGAGCACCAACATTGTTAACGTAACACTAGGTTGAATCAATTGACTCAAGATAACTCTTTTGTGGCAGTTCGGATTGTTTGGATAAACAGACAAAAGAGGCATTTTTAAAACACTAGAAAGAGCAAGAAGCTGCCACCCATGTATGATTTTGGTTTACTTAATGACATAACGTCCAGTTTGAACATCTCTTCCAGGGTATCTTTATCACTTATGTGAACATCGGGAATATAATGGTCCAAGTTTGTGACAAAAAATCAACAACTGTCTGGATGTTGTCATTGAGTGAAGTAAGGTTTGAATCTGACAAATTAAATAATGGTCCTTGCGTAAAGCCCGGTCTTGTATCAATCTTATTCGTATTTCGTCTGTTTGTGTGTCTTTGCCAAATGCATACACTGCACCACAGGCAGG
This sequence comes from Berghia stephanieae, assembly GCF_034508935.2. Taxonomy (NCBI): domain Eukaryota; kingdom Metazoa; phylum Mollusca; class Gastropoda; order Nudibranchia; family Aeolidiidae; genus Berghia; species Berghia stephanieae. The sequence goes on from NC_088364.1 coordinate 65,730,196, forward strand.
CAGGCAATCCCCATCGGCCCTCAGCTTGACTGAAAATAACCGTTTTCCATCACACAGAGATCTAGGTTTTATCATTTGGAATGAAATGTGTAAACCTGTTGTCAATACCAATGCGAGTTTTGATTACACTTCTACTGGCCCCAACTATTTCACAAACACGTAATGCTTGATTGTCACATTCATCAACCACTTCATCAAATGATTTGTATTCATTCAATCTTTTGAGAAAACCATTGTAATCGATTTCAGTCGGCATCACCTTAATGTCTATGTCATCTTGGTCATGTTCATCACTTGACTCACTGTTTAAGTCAACCGGTGCAACTTCAGGCATGTCTCCATCATTACCTTTGAAAACCTGTTGCTTCAAATCACTTTGTAGAAATGAATGAAATTTAATTGATGTGACCAACAACATTTTTTAACATTCATGACTCCTTTTCTCCAAAGCGCTGAAGAACCAAATTAATGTTTTCACATTTTTTACATGCACATGTTCCTCTGCTCCTTTATCTTGGAGTAACAACCCAAAATGGCTTAAGTCGGTAGAATGAAAAAAATGACACATATCGGTTTCAAGAGATGTATCACTTGTACAAATGTGACATTGTATCACATATTAGTCTTCTTTATTTCTTGACTTATTTCTTGTTATTGTGTTTCTCTTTCCTGGAGCTAATTTAGAAGTGTCACCTTTCAGGAAAAAAATCTGTTTGAGAAGATTGGGAATTTTGGAGGCATTTGACATTGTTTCCGAAATTTTCCAATAGTTTATATTTTTGAGAGTCATACCAGCTGCCAAATGTTTCACGGTTTTTATACATGTGCCTTCTGTTCCTCAAATGTTTGATGTCTTATAGGAGTGCAAAATGATATTGTAATGTTCTTTTCACTGAATTTTTGCCACCTTTCTTGTTTTTGTTTCTGCTATCTTTCAAAAGTTTTCTCGTTTTTGATCGGGGTGTCAACGGAAGTTTGTGTTTTTTTAATGACCTGTCCAAGCACTTTTTGTACTTTTTGGATTTCTTTTCGAATGAGAAAGAGAGGAGAACAGCCTGTTTTAGTAGCTTGATATCTTTGACGAGAGACATACTGGAGTGGAGATTTTGAGTGTGAGGATGGAGTGTAACTCAGATCAAGATTTTGCTGTTTCCGGTTTGTAGTGTGTGTGTGATAATTTTTATCCAATTCTTTCTCTGTTTGCGTTGTTCTCTTGGTGTCTTATCTTTTATGGACTTCTTCTTTCCACTCTATTTGTCGTTCTGGTATTTGTCTTGTTCTTTTTTTAAGACAAACAGCACGTCGAATATGAACTCCATCTCGTCTTTGACGGTAAAGTCGTTGCTCTCGGCTGACGTCATGGCTTTTTTTGGCCTTTATGAAGAAAACAAAATAAAACAATCGTTACAACAAAGCTATGACCCTTGAAAATGAACAATAATATCAAGTTCCATTTCGCCACCCTCATTCCTGTTACAAAACAAGGTGTAACAAGAATTAAAGTCAAGAAACAAAGAAAACTATTATGTGATACAATGTCACATTTGTACAAGCGATACCGGGACATTAAAATCATAGTAATCATCTAAAATGTATCTGAGCCTAGCAGGCAACAAACTATGTTTAGACAGGCATTTGGTATTGGCAAGGTAACTTTGCACTAAAAATAGTCTTTCAGCAATGGAAGAAATGAGTATGTATACAATAAAAATTGTTTTAATGGTAACCATGTGGAGGCGCCGTGGCCGAGTGGTTACCGAAAGGGACTCCCGACTTGGAGGTAACAGGTTCGAAAATATCCACAACCTTAGAGTGGTTTCCTTAATCAAGGAAATTAATTTTGGTTGCTTCACTTTGCTTCGCCCAGGTGTATATTATGGTACCAGTGCTGCTGGGGAATGTAATTTGCTATAGACCAACGTCGTATTCATAAGTGAAATGTCTGTTTCATGCTACAGAAACAGGGATAAGCTCCGATTCTATTGGCCCTTATGCACCAAAGGACTTAGTTACAATAAACGTGTGTTTCATTTTATGAAAGTTCACATTCCTCATTCCTGTTACTCATTCCTGTTATGTTTTCCTCATTCCTGTTACATCCCTCATTCCTGTTACAAAACAAGGTGTAACAGGAATGAGTGTAACAGGGATGAGTTTATCTCGCTTCGATTCATACTATCCCTAAAATATGCTTTACTCCAACATTAAAGTATGACTATTATTTAGAGCCTTAAAAAAGCTATATGCTGATACGTTTTATTTTTGATTCAATTTCTAATTTAAATAACAAGCCCTGGTAACAGGAATGAGGGTCATGGTCTAATGTTGAACACTACTCACCATTCTTGAAGCGGTTTTGATCTGGAAATCATACTGGATGAAAAAACCATGTGTTTGTAGTTTCGGCCATGATGGAAAAGAGGTATCTTCGGCGATAAAACATTGTTAGTTGCACTTCTATTGTTTAGAGGATTTTAATTGGTTAATTTTCACTGGCGTTACAGGAATGAGTAATCACCTTGGGGACAAACTTTAGTAATACATAATAAAATTTTTAAAAGTCTGATTGTTACAAACTTTTATGATGATGTTAGAAGATGGCAATATGCATCAGTTGAATTCATATGTGTATTCAACAAGACACTCCATTTTGTTAAGAATTCGACTTCTAGCCATCATGCAAAAAAAAGGACAGGGTATTTTCCTCTACCCCCGTCAATACAATACGTCATATCTATCCTGAACTCTCTCGATTTTTGTTTTTTATGTTTCATACAAGTTAGTAATGTGTAGTGAGAGTGTGTAAGCAAGTATTTGCTAACAATATATGCATCAATTATGTCAAAGAGCCAATTATCGTCACAGGACAGGAATTTGGCAGTTTTTTGAAAAAAGCCGATATACGAAACGGCTTCATCCCATATTTTGTCGCGAACTTGGGCACTTTGTGAGCGAAAAAGAGGCCCAAAGATTTGTGCGGGATATTCATTGCTATATACTTGTCTGTCCATGATGACAAGTTTAGGGTTATCTTGATTCACTGATATATTAAGTATAAAAATATCTGGTCAACATTTGAAGAGAAAAACCTTTGAAAAATAACAAAATACCAAACACACAACGTTCTGGGTTCAAAACCCTTCTTCAACCAATATAATATTTTAAAAATATATATAAAATATATAATATACAAAAAAACAAAAATATCAATACATCCCTTAAAATCCAGATGATAAAAGATGTATCAATGTTTTTATTGTTTTTGTTATTGACTGAAGAAGAGTTTTGAGCCCAAAAAGTTCCATATTTGTTTTTTTGTTGAATTTTTTTTTCAAAGCTGTTTTGCTCATTTTGGACCATTATTTTATACAGTCCACAGCTTCTAGCAACTTGGTATCACAGAAGTATAGATAAAATAAACCTACCTTTCGAGGGTATTTGTATGGAGCTGTGACAGTCTTCACATGATTCTGTAACTCTTTCGTCAACATACCCAAGTCTTTGATTTCATAGCCAGGGGTCAGAGTAACAAATGCCTTGACAATCTTTGATGAGAGATGTAAAAAAAAAATGTAAATAAAGATTTTAAAAAGTATTCCTTCAGAGCCATATGGCCCATGGAGACGTGTTTATCCCTGTCATGGGTACAAGCAACTGGACCTCAAAAAGCCTGCAAGTCTATTTATGACCAGACATATAATCTGAAAAAGCCTGCAAGATTCACGGACTTAGCTCGTCATTTGAAGTCTTGTTCTCAGCATCTAGTCTTCATAATAGTAGTCCACAATTGTTGTATGTTTAATCCAAAGGTTGTAATGCAGTAATTTGTTTAGTTTCTTGTCACAAGTTGCACAATTTTAAAATATACAAAAATAAACTAAAAAATTAACCAAAAAAAAATTTTTTTAAAAAATCAATCAAATCCAAATCGCAAAAACCAGCGACGTTTTTTTTCGGTAATCCAATCGGCCTGCAGGCCGGCTGTAGCTGGCACTCTTGCACCCATGATTCCTGTTTCTATAGCATGAAACGGACAATAGCAATTGCTTGCTACCCTTTAGTCTATCACAAAGTACTTTCCACCAGATCAAACAGACCCAGCTACCCAATCACTGCTGAGTGGACGTGGAGGGGGAGAGGGGTCCAAAAAAAATCTTGAATGCACCCGGGATCAATCTCAGTCCCTTTGCTTGTTAAACGAATGCTCTACCAACTGAGCTATATCTGGACCCCATGTAACCCACAGTTTCAAACCAGTGTTATATTGGGATGGGCGAGGTGCTTGAAATTGAATTCATAAACACAAACACGAAAACTTGGGGTTAATCTCTATTCATAAATTGGTATTTCTCATCCTTTTTATTCTAAATTGACTTTTCGGGGTTTGATTAATCCTGATATATTCCCGTTTTGAGATGGTGGGTCTCACATCATATCATAGCGAAAACTAATCCATTCATTGCCTTTAGTTTAATACTCATTCAAACCTGAGTGGAGAGAGGTTATAAGTGTGGAGGACATGATATCAAAAGAATAACTATGAGCAGGAGTTACAAAATCAATCATTTACCAATGCCAAATTGTCTCAATTTTTAAAAAGGTTTGACAAGTTCCCCTCAAATCGAAAATATTTTAAAATCATTCATTGGAGAAAAAAAAAAATAAAAACAATTCATTCAAGCTTTTTCACCCTATTTCTGTTGATCTTTGATACAAATAAAAAATACAGAAAACGCATTAATGAATAAGTAATGCGTGCTATTTGTTTTGTTTTTAAGGGTTTTACAGCGCTTGCAACACATTTAGATTATATCAGTGCCAGTAAAAAGGAAGAAAATGGGATAGACAAATTCTAGAAATACAATTAAAAGCACCCAAGAAAAAGTAAGACAAAGGGGAACTGGGAACAAATAGGAATCAGATGTAGATTACAAGAGAATACCATCAATGTACTGTTTGAGATCACATAAAAGTCCCATCTGGACACCAGTACAGGATTCAACTAAGAGGAGTACACTCAAATGTTTATATTACACAATCAAAATAATAAATTTAACAATACATAACAGATGATTTACAAGGGAAAAAAACATCATCTCCCAAAACAATAACTATACATTTGACTGTTTCCCTCCCAGCCCAGGACTCCAGCCAGGGCCAGGACAAAACCAAGTAATCTCATTCCAAGACAAAGACAGAAAGTAAATTGGAAAACAGATGTAAGGGGATAGAACTTACAATAAGTGCCACCCTCCCCACAATGGAACCCCACCCAGAATAAGTAATGCATAATCTCCGAGCAATCATTGGTAGTATGTAGTTACATGCAATAATTACCTACAGAATGTGGTTGTTACAAAACAATTTGGACACAGCTGTTTCATGCATGATTTGACCTTCATTTACAATTCTAATTTTATCCTCCTACTCTTACCTCTCCACGAATGTCATCTGGACTGCTGACAACTGCAGACTCTAAAACTGCTGGATGTTCCAACAAGGCACTCTCCACCTCAAAGGGGCCAATACGGTAACTGAAAATAAATAAATCATAAGTACAAACTTTAAAACTTCATCAAATGAATGTCTTCACAGAATCCAACACATCCTCCATGTCAAATGCCAAGACAAGAAGAGAAAAACTACAGAGAACTGATCAAGGAAACATGTCCATTCAAAAAATATAATAATAATAATAATAATAATAATAATAATAATAATAATAATAATAATAATAATAATAATAATAATAATAATAATAATAATAATAATAATAATAATAAATTCAAAAATCACACTTGTTGAGCACTTTTCATGAACCAAACATCTCAAAGCCCTTTACAGATAATGAAATACATTACGAACACAGATAGTCAAAATTAAACATCAAAACAAAATACATTTTGCTTAAATAATAGTATACAAACAAGAATCTTCTTCTACTGCCTTAAAACAGCACACCACCTCTGGTGAAGCAATCACATATTTAACAATAAGGATTTAACAACAATCACTCAACACATATTCACATCCATTTTTCAAATTTCACTTTATCAGCTCTTTTTTTAAAAAATGCAATGTCATGCTCTCCTACTTCACTTTGTGAAAACTTATTCCAGGATCAAATTTCAGTTAGGAAAAATGATTGTGTGTGACAATTGAGGTTTGATCAAGGAATCTCAAATCTCAAATCATGTCCCCAAGTTACTGCTAGAGTTGGAATAAGTCGAGTCGAGTAAGTCACAAACTTGAAGATAATGTTAAAAATAACAATTTTGTAAAATACATCACACTATCATTTGACTGGCTATAAAGCAAATGATTAAATAAAATATCCCTTAAATCAAGACCTACCCAGATGAAACGATGACATCATCAGATCGACTGACAAAATACAAATAGCCATCCTCATCCATGCAGCCGCGATCTCCTAATAAGTAGTAGTCTCCCTTGAATACAGAAGCTGTTTTTTGAGGATCATTCTATGGATAAATTGATTTTTAAAAAACAATAATACCAATAAATCAATGAGAAATAAATAAATAAATAATTAGATTAATTAATCATTTAAAACATATATAAAATAGTAATAAACAGATTATTTTAAAAAACCAAACAAATAAACTAAGAAATGAATAGATAGACATGTAAATAAATGTAAAGAGAGTGAAATGCCTACAAAATAACAACCCATTTAATACAACATATCTAAGACTCTGATGACTTCTACAAATGAACAAGACTCATGATACACAACGTGTAGAAAGCAATAAACCTCAAAACAGGGATACCAGTCCTGTACAGAGCTGGAGTTTATCCCGGTTTCTATGGTGTCAAGTGGACAATAGCAATTAATTGTTTGCTACCATTTGGATAGGACACTAGTCTATCGCAAAATACTTTCTGCCAGTCCCTTTGCTTGTGAAGCGAGTACTCTACCAACTGAGTTATCGGGACCCCCTGATGGTAATTAGGCGTTATATAAATTTATTATAATATGTTGTTATTATTATTATTATTATTATTATTATTATTATTATTATTTGTTGTGAAGCTAGAAAGTAATTCGAATGATTGCCATGCAAAATATAGGCTTTATTCAACATTTAAATCGACATGATCTGGAAAGAAATTAAAACACAAAGAGTTAGACAATACAGTACAGACACAGATCAATTACAAACATTAAGTGACAAATAGAACTATCTCTAAACAGTAAACAATATCATGACATTCTTCCCCCCTTGCATGTGGCAAGAGATTTCAAATTATGCTTCTCTATTTCGTAAACTGTATGGTCTCGTCCGAATGAAGCCACTCGTTCTGGAGTTTGAACGGGATTCGTTTTGAGTAGAAAGCTCATTAGGATTGTTAGGATCAGAGACTGATGGTTCGTCCAAGGCAGATTTTTGCACTACACCCGCTTCCACAGTTTGTACATCAAGCTGTTCTAGAACAGTTTCAGGTAAAATATCGTTTCCCACATTCTTTTGAACAGGTTGAAAAGGTGGAGTTACGCTCGTGTTGTCAAACGCCATGGTTGATTCTTCATTGGAGGGTTGGGCAGTAGTCATTTCACCAGCAGGGGCTAAGTGACGCAAAGCCACAGTAGTTTCTTTACCATCAGGAAGTCGGACGTAGGCATAGAGCGGATTAGCGTCCAACAGTTCCACTTCGTCCACCAATGGTTCGTATTTTGAGGCTCTTACATGACGCCTCATCAAAACAGTTCCTGGAGTAGTCAGCCAGCTAGGAAGTGTTGTACCAGTGCTTGACTTTCTATTGTAGCGGAAGATTCGTTCATGAGGAGTCTCATTTGTCGCAGTGCATAAGAGTGATCTTATTGAATGGAGAGAGTCAAGAAGCACTGACTCCCATTGACTAACATTCAAACCACGTGATTTCAGGGCTAACGTGATAGTTTTCCAAAGGGTTCCATTCAGACGTTCTACTTGTCCATTTCCCCGGGGATTGTATGGGGTCGTTCGGCTTGAGGCGATACCCTTTTTGCACAAGAAATCTTGAAGCTCACTTGACATGAAGTTAGCACCTCTGTCAGAATGTATTGAAATAGGCATTCCAAACAATGAGAACAATTGACACAAGCACTTGATGATAGTTGATGAGCTCATATCAGAGCATGGGAACGCAAAAGGGAAGCGAGAATATTCATCAATAACTGTTAGGAGATACCGATTTTTGGACGATGACGGCAAGGGACCCTTGAAATCAACACTCAAACGCTCGAATGGTTGAGTTGCTTTGACCACTTTGAGGTTCTGCGGTTTGTAGAATGAAGGTTTTAGCTCACGACAAACCCTACAGTTGTTGCAGATTGTTCGTATTTCATCCACGGAATATGGGAGATTCTTTGACCTGACAAAATGGTTCATCCTTGCAATTCCAGGGTGGCAGAGTGAGTCGTGAAGGCTTTTTAAAGTTTCTAAATCTGAACCAGTAGATGAGCAGAACTCCCTTGAAAATGCGTCAGCCGCTACATTGTCTTTTCCAGGTCGATACACAACGTCATAACTGTAGCTTGACAGTTCAATCTTCCATCTTTGGATTTTATCATTTTTGACTTTTCCTTTTGCAGAATTTCCGTACATAAAGGCAACGCTTTTCTGATCTGTCACAAGTTTGAAATGCTTTCCTAGAAGATAGTGCCTCCACTTTCGAAGGGCTTCCACAATAGCGTAAGCCTCTTTTTCAACAGAAGAATGCTTCTTTTCACTGTGGTTCAGAGTTCTTGAAAAGAAAGCCACAGGACGTCCACCTTGATTTAGTGTTGCTGCGATTGCAATTTCAGAAGCGTCGGTTTCTACAACTAGAGGAGCGTTGTGGTCAATTGTCACAACAGCAGCGTTTTCAATCTCCTTTTTCAAAAGATCAAACGAGTCCTTGGCTTTTCCTGACAATGGAAAGGTGGTATTTTGGACCAGTGGGTGTATTTTATCCGAGAAATGAGGTATCCAGGATGAGTAGTATGCAAACATTCCAATCACTCTCTGTTGAGATTTGATATTGTGAGGATCTGAAAGTTCTCTCAGTGGCCGTAATCGGTCAGGGTCTGGCTGAATGCAACCTTTGGACACCTGAAATCCAAGTAACTTGATTTGTCTAACAGACTGGATAGTCTTACTTTCATTGAATGTTATATTATATTCTTTGGCACACCTGAGAAATTTCACAAGGTTTTCATCATGCTCTTGCTGATTTCTGCCACAGATTGTCACATTGTCTAAGTAAGCAAATGTGTCACTCAGTTTCTCATCTCGAATAATGGAATCAATGATGCGCTGAAAGCAAGCCACTCCGTTAGTGACTCCAAAGGGAATTCGCTTGAATTGGTAGAGATTTCCACTGGCCTCAAAAGCCGTATACAGTTTCTCCTCGTCTTTTATTGGGATCTGGTGGTAAGCACTTTGCAAATCGAGGGTGCTATAGACACTGTAGTTTGAAATTGTTTCAATCATTTCATTAATGTTTGGAAGTGGATATGCATCGAGTAGAGTGAAGCGATTGATGGTCTGACTATAGTCCACAACCATGCGTTTCTTGTGTCGTTCGTTAGTTGTCACCAATACCTGCGCTCGCCATGGAGAATCAGATGGTTCGATCACATCCTCGTCAAGAAGTTTCTTAACCTCAGAGTCAATGAATTGCTTGTCTGGTAATGAAAATCGTCTTGATTTTGTTGCAATAGGTCTGACTTCTGGAAGGAGATTCTTGAAAAGAGAAACAGGTTCGATTTTTGCAGCAGTGAGACTACAAACGGAGAAAGTAGGCTTTGATCCTTTGAAGGATATTTGAACTCCATCATGCTGTTCAAGAAAGTCATGGCCTAAAATCAAGTCCGAACACAACCCTGACAGGATGGAAAATTTCACAATCTCATAGAAACGTCCCTGGTATTCCAAAGAGACAAAACAATGACCCTTGGTTGTACTGGAAAGATTAGTAGACGCCATGGAGATTTCTTTCTTTGATTTGAAAATCTTCAATTGGAGACTTTGTGCGATCTCTGTTGAAATGAAACTCTCTGAGCTTCCGGTGTCTATCAACGCTTTAACGGGCTTGTTAAACAATTTCACGTCAATAACAGCTCTGTAGAGACTAGCGGGAGCCGCGGCTGAAAAGGCTGAACTGAGTGTATTCGGGTCTGCCGCAGATGCATATTCGTTTTTACTTTTTGACTGGCATACCTTTTGAAAATGCCCTTTTTTTCCACAACTTTTACACAGCGCCTCTCTAGCAGGGCATTTTGATCGAGGATGTCGTTGGTATCCGCAGAAAAAGCATTTCGAGTTCGTGACTGAAGCATTGAATGAGTCAAGTTCCTTTTCAGAGGGCGGAGGAGCAGTGCTGCCACATGGCACAGTAGTTGGTGTGCTGTAGTTCTGAGAGTGTTTTTCAGCCATCTCCAAGGATCGAGCCTGTTCATAAGCGGCCATAAGTTCGATTGTCTTATTCTCGAGGAGTCGCTGCCTGATCTGATTAGAAGAGAGACCACAGATGAAAGCATCTCGGATAAAGTCATCCTTGTTCTTATCAGCAGTAACAGCTTTAAAATCACATTCTTTGGCAAGTCTCTTCAACTTTTGAAGGAACTGATCGAGGGATTGATCTGGTTCTTGCTTTGTAGTAGCCAAGACGTGTCTCGCGAATATTTCGTTTTTTGGTTTCACGTATATGTTCTTCAGAACGTCAACAGCTGAATCGAATGTAGTACAATCAGCAATATGTTCGTAGACGACAGGATCGACGAAATTGACGAGCAGATTGAGTTTGTTGTCAGTCGCCTGTTCGGGTAACGAAGAGAGAAAGTTGTTAAATGTACAGAGCCAGTGATTCCATTGCTTTGATGCATCAGGCGTATTGGGTTCAGCGCTGAACCGCTCAGGTCGAAGGAATCGTTCCATGTTAAATGTTGAATAAATTGTTGTGAAGCTAGAAAGTAATTCGAATGATTGCCATGCAAAATATAGGCTTTATTCAACATTTAAATCGACATGATCTGGAAAGAAATTAAAACACAAAGAGTTAGACAATACAGTACAGACACAGATCAATTACAAACATTAAGTGACAAATAGAACTATCTCTAAACAGTAAACAATATCATGACATTATTATTATTATTATTATCATCATTATTAATCTAAGGACTGAATCATGCACCAAACGCATTTATTCGATAATCTTTAAAATGTGAGTAACAGAACCTTTTCCAAGGACTCAACTTATCACAGTCCACAGCATGATTCAAATCTTCAACCTATGAGTTGGAATATGAGTGTCATACCACTAGACCACAAAGCCATTTCCAACTTTATTTAAGTTATTTAACACTTGATAACTCAGTCTTACCAGGTATTTTGTGAAGAGACCGACTGGTCGATGAGGTTTGATCTTGATGGCAATGTCTCCTTCCTTCATAGGGTCAAGGATACGCTGACCTTCCTCATCAACGATGTGTGTCACCAAACCAGGAGAGGTCTTTCCCATAGATCCAGGCTTGTAAGGCAGGCAGGGTGGCCGGGTGCACACCAATGTCTGAAAAACATCAAATATTGTTTGAAATTATTAATACCAAGTTTTAATAGATCAGTCCTCCTTCAGAGTCTATCCCAGTTTCTATAGCGTGAAACGGACAATAGCAATTACTTGCTATCATTTGGATATGATGCTAGTCTATCGCAAAGTACTTCCCATCAAATCTAACAGACTCAGCTACCCATTCACTGCTAGGAGGACAGGGGGGTCAGAAAAAAATATTGACTGTAAAGTGAATTCAGATAAATCCATGGAAATGCACTATATAAGTGTTCAATTTATTTAACTTTTATTCTAATATTTGATTGGGGTTTTTTTTAATCACATAAAAATAATATTATTTAATTTTTCACAACTTTAAAAAAAAATGAAAATATAGGAAGATAGAGAAAAGATAAACAGCAAAGCTATGATGTCACTTAACTTACAGTCTCTGTCTGTCCATAGGCTTCGTGAACATCTAAGTTTGTCCCAATTCTCCATTTTTCCCTCAGCTCTGGGTTCTGATTCCCCAAAATAATAATAATAATAATAATAAAAATTAAAAATAAACAAGAAATCAAAATTAAAAAAAAAAAATAGGATCAACAATGAGCAGATACCAGTTCACAAGAAAAACATTTGACATGGGGTTATTGATACAGCATCAAGCTCCTCCTCCAGAAGAAAACAAACTAAAATTGGAACAAATAAATGAATAAATGCAACTATGGGGTCTTGTGGTATGACATATACTTTTGGATCAGAAGATGCTGGGTTCCAGTCCCGCTCTGAGCAGTGCATTATTGAGTCCTTTGAAAAGGACACACATTCTCTCACATTTCCTGGGTGTAAAATAACTACCTGGCCATTAACAACTTTGTATTTTTCAAAACAAATTGTAATTTCGTCTAAAAGGCATCACATATAATTCTATATGGTCAGTGTTGCTGTTGGCTAGTGACCCCTTGTAAAGCGCTTTGAGCATAGTTAATGGATATTGCTCTATATAAATGCTCACGTTTAAAAAAACAAATAAATAAATGATTAAACAAAGAAACAAAACAAAGGATAATTCATCGTTTTTTTTCTATAACTTACAACAGGTTCTCCAGCACAAATGCAGTGGATTAATGCCTTGAATTTATAGTTGTCTAGTGACTGCTTGATGAGTACCCTCATGGCAGTAGGAGCACAGCACAAATTTGTCACGGGGTATTCCGAAAGCACCTGGAGATTGAATTTAGCATTCATAACTTTTGAGTAGCCAATATGGAAAAGAATACCAGAGAAATCTGAGAGTACCATGGACCAGAAAGAAATAAAACATTCTGGTTCTTATTGATGCAGGCCAAAGGTCCAGAAAACTGCTGGCAGAAATGAAAATGAGAGAACTGAACTATTATAGACATGTTAGGAAACACAACACCATCCAAAAATCAGTGCTAGAGGGAAAAGTTGCTGGCAGAAAGGCATGGGGCAAACCAAGGAAGACCTGGATGAGAAATGTGGAGACAACAACTGGCAAAAAGATAATCGACTGCTTGGTAATGGCCCTTGAGCATGAAGAATGGCGTTCCATGACATTCATCCTCTGTAGGGAGACAGAACTGCCGTAAGGTAAGGTAAGGTAAGGTAAGTAAGGTATCTTTATTATGAGATATTTCACCACAAATAATTTTTTGATATAATTGTAAAAAAAAAAAAAAAAAAAAAAAAAGAGAGAGAGAGAGAGAGAGAGAGAGAGAGAGAGAGAGAGAGAGAGAGAGAGAGAGAGAGAGAGAGAGAGAGAGAGAGAGAGAGAGAGAGAGAGAGAGAGAGAGAGAAGAAGAAGAAGAAGAAGAAGAAGAAGAAGATATCGTTGGGTAACAAGACATTAAAATAATTATACCCTTTAAATATTTAAGGCTGGTTGTACCATTATTTTTTTTTCCATTTCCAGTTATCAAGACTTTGATACATGACATATTAATTTGCCCATATGATATCAGATCATGTCTTCAGACGAATAAACAAATCTAAGGATTTAAATAGATTGAGACAGAAACCTTGAAAAAGTTATCTAAAATCATAATGCACCTAATCTCATTGTTATCTAAAAAATCAAATAACTAGCTTGATTCAAAACATGAATAGATTTTTAAGTTTTAAGTTTTTAAGGGTTTTACAGCCCTTGAGACACGTTTAGGTCGTTTCAGCACCAGTATAAATAGATTAAAAGAATATCGATACAAAAAAAATGGACGTAACCTGAACATTTTACCATACCTTCAAAGTTTTTTCTGGGTTAAAGGCATGAGAATTGTAGACAAAGACACAAGCGCCGTGTAGCCACGGAGAAAAGATTGAACTCCAAGCAGACTTGGCCCATCCTGTGTCTGACATATTCCAGACTACACTCTTGACATTCGCCATTAGCATGTATCTGTAGGAAAGAGAAAATATTATAGTACTACAGTGATTTTGTTAGAGTTATGAAACACTTGAACTAAAAATCCCTCATCTGCAAAAAATTAAACTTGACCAGGTCATCACATATGTTTCAATTCTTTCATTTCTTTATTTTTATTCCTAAATTTTGATGTTTTTAATCTTCTGACTCAAAAGTTTCATATTGTCTTTTCTATTTTAAGACATAAAAGATAAGAATTACAGAGAAGATAATGGCAGGTATTCAAATACCAAATTTCAACAAACTCCCAACCTTGCAGTTAAAGTGTGACCAAGACCATAGCTGACATGAGTATGTTCACACATCTTAGGAGGGCCGGTGGTTCCACTTGTGAAGAAAATTGTCATGGGATCAGAGGCAAGAGTAGGGAAAGTCTGAAGCGATAAAAGTTGATATACATGTAAATGTTGATATGAAGTGTCTGTTGAAAGTGTCTATGAAAAAACTATTGAATCAGATAAGACAAGTTGAAACATAAAACAAAACTAAAGGTTTATAAGTTCCAGTAAAATTAAATATTACGATAGCACTATGAAATCTAGGCACAGTCGGTATAGATAACCAAAAACAAGATGCATTTCAATGACAAAGTCTCAGAGGAGTGTCAAAAATAAGACCTCTAATCGCAATAACACATTCCTCTACTCAGTATTCACTGAAACAGCACTTAACATCCAGAGTTGTAGAGGCCGAGACGATACTACTCGGAACTATTTTATTACGGGAGACATACAGAAATACTTTCAAATTGAGGAATGTGATTAACTATCTTGATTCTGTATTATGCTGTGGTGAACTAGATTCCAACAATTAAATTTAAAGTAAAAATGGTCAAAACAATAAAGTAGTCCTTCAGAGCCAAAAATCCAATGGAGATAGAGTTTATCCTGGTTTCTATAATGTGAAACAGACAATAGCAGTTGCTTGCAACCCTTTGGATAGGACACTAGGCAAAGTACTTGCCATCAGATCTGACAGACCTAGCTACCAAATCACCGCTGGAAGGACAAAAAAATTTCCGATTGCACCCGGGATCGATCCTTTGCGTGTGAAGGGAGTGCTCTACCAACTGAGATATTGAGACCCTCTAAAGAATAGAATTTGAGACTTAAGTTGTTTTTAGAATAGTATTCCTTTTTCTAGAATGGGTGTGATAATTCAAATAAAATTCCACAGATGAAAAACTCAACTTTCAGGATTGGATTTAGTGCTCTGGTCATCCATCGCCTTCTATGAGATTTTATCCCCTCTATTTTTCCAGTCATCGAAGTTTTTCAATGTCACCTCTCCTGTATACATACCCTAAAATTTTATTTTGCATTATTCATTTGTTTGAATGAGTTTATAACAATACACCAATGATGTAGACTCCATTATTCAAATATTTTTACATCATGCATCTGTAGAATCATGTTTCAGGAGCAATGATTTTTCTCTAACTTTCTTTCTTTATGTTTCAGCATTTTCCTTTTGATATCACAGAAACTCATAACCAAATGTTTTCAGATTGGTCTCTTTATAGGCAAGACCGATCTTTGTCATTTGCAGCCATATGACAATGCACATGAAACATCTATTCTAATTATGGACAACTTTTTCTGTTGCACTTATGGGTTTAGGTTTGTTATAACTGTCTTTGGATAAGTTAATTCTTCTTGTAATCTCTTGAGTGCTTCGTTCATCTGATGTCATGAAGTGGCCATGGTAAATAAGTTTATTAATTTGATTTATCATTTCATGTCTAAGATCTCTTACTAACTGCCTTACAATGCTATTTCTGTTTGTTTTTTGTTTTTTTTTCTTAGTTATTTTTTTAGTTTTTGTTTGTTTTTGTACTTTACAAAAATTCAACATAAAAGTCTTCAGCATAATCTATAAGGCAAATCGAAACATGTTTTTGCATTTCTCAAATATTATCAACAAAGATTATCTCATGCTATGGACATCAATGAGCATATCTTCTCTAAAAAAAAATAAACATAATTACCTCAAACTCTTCTGATGCTTTCTCGACAAGACTCTGGAAATTTAACCAGCCAGGCCTGTTGAAAAAGACAAGTAAGATAAGTTAAAAAAAACCCCCCAAAAGATTTCTTTACCCTACAAATATTGACATATAGAACAATCCATCAAAACTTGTGGTTAATTTCAAAATCTGTCAATAATGTTAAGACCAATCTTGATGACCACTTCCAAAACCACACACCAGTGTATGATTTGAATTACAAATTTTCACTTACGTAAAGGAGTAAGAATTGTTAATGATCATGTGTGCATTCCTGAGAGATTATGCACATTTTTGTTTTTTAATTTTAATTTTTAAACATACATAGAGGCTTATGAGAGCCTGCCTTTCAATTCATAATGACTACGACTGTTATTTGCTGTTATAAAGTAAAGCATTTTTCCTCTAATCTTAAAATAACTCACAGTCTTAAATCATAATGACTGCATGGTTCAAATGCGTAGAAAAGCTCTTCTCTGTTTTGGCAAGGCCATATTTAAGTCTGGTACAGACAGCATTTTTATATTTACTTAACCAGTAACACAACGGTAAATTACTTTTTCTTTGTTTTCATTTGTGTTCTTGTTTTTACGGGTTACTTGCCATTTGCAACACGTTCAGGTCATTTCAGTGCCATCCTTTTTGTTTTTTTCAGCCTATACTATGCTAAGTCTTTGCTCCCAATGCACATTTGCTCATAATGACTTTGAGGGTTTGTGTATGTATGAAACTGACTTCCAGCTTGTCTGATTTCAAAATAAGAAGTTTTCTGATCTGTCATTGGGTAATGAACATCTTTTACAAGATGGGCGTAAACCGACATGCACATATTTGCAGGTCTAATAACCAGTAATTATGGGCTTGTTTCAACATTGATGTAATGGACAATATTTTGCGTTAGTTGGAGAGTATTTCCATTACAACAATGAATGAGCCCATAACATTTTGGGATATCAGATTTGGAATATGCTAATAAGTACACATTAGCGTAAACCTATCACTGATAGGATCTTAACCACATACAGTAAGATAACATACAAATTACATATAAATAAAATCCAAAATACCTCGTCTCAGACTTTTCTCCAACAACAATCTTATGCTTTAACAATGGAGTGCTTCCACTGACCTATGGAGTAAAATACATTACAATAAATCCATTTGTTAAAAATAGAGAATTAAGTCAGATTTTGTCGTGTGAGAAAACAACAAAATTACAAATGTTTGTACTCTGAAAAACATTCAGGCTTTTTGATAAGCCAGTGTACTGCCACTGATGTCTTTGTGAGAATGACAGTCAGTGGGACAAATGAGAGTAAACACTAATTTCCTTTCTCTAATATTTGTTCTATGTTATATCTCAGAATGTACATTACACTGTGATAATATTATAAATATATACAGTCATTTCTCTCCAATCCAAACTCCTCCATTTCCAGCATTTTGTCCGGATTACAGAGATATCCGGATTGTGGAATCACCTAAAGTGTACAAATAAAGAAGAAGAAAAATCTGTTCCCAGACAACCTGTCTGGATAATGAGACATCCAGATTGTGGAGTTCTGGATTAGAGAGATGCGACTGTGTATATATATATTGTCTGTCAACACTCATAGTAGAGAGTGACTTGTGTAACCTGTCAATAAAATATGTGTGCGCATATATATATACAGTCCACTCCGGATAATCGCAACACCTTCGGATCAGCGAAAATGTTGCGATTAACCGAAGTTGCAATTATCCGAAGTTGAGTTTCCTGCCCACTATTGCAACATTTTACACAAATATGGTAAATCCAATCAGTTGTTGTAAACATTGTTCTATCCACCACAGACTGAGCAATTTGATTGGAATAAAAAAAATATATGACAGCCCTGTATAGATTTTGACAAGCAAAATCAGATTTGAGGCAAGCCGACATCTTAAGATTGGATTCACTTTCACATTTTGTTCTCAACATTTGTAAGGGTCCAAGAGATTAGCCGTGATGAGAGACAGTGAGGTCTCACCAAACCCATTGGCCACAATGCACAGTTGTTAATCACTAAACAAAGGATATCATCACTCAGTCTCTCCTCACAAATGTCATCGTCTACCTGTTGTCTAAACCACGCCCAACCCACTCGCCTCATGTCTAATGGTCACAGATGACCGCACAAGCCCGAACTGCAAAGCCCTGCCTCTTTTATCTCTAATAATGGGGTGACACACTAATGAAGTATTAAATCCCACCCACTCTCGATTCTTCAACGTGTCATGATTTCACATGATGAAATCTAATCATGAGATTTTGTTTGATTGATTCCATGAATTGCCTCCTTTAGAGGTTGAAAATTTGTTGAGATTAACCAAAGTTAGTTGCAATTAACCAGTGACTTTTATATAGAATTAATTCTGTTTCTTGGGAAATGGTGCGATTAACCGAAAGTTGCAATTAACCGAGTTGCGATTATCCGGAGTGGATTGTATATACACAGTCGCATCTCTCTAATCAGGAACTCCACAATCTGGATAAATATATACAAGGTTACAAAGTTAAAAACAAAAGGAAAGGTACACTGCGCATTTGGTGTGTGCTAAATAGCATTAGGCGATGCGCACACATATTTTATTGACAGGTTACACAAGTCACTCTCTACTATGAGTGTTGACAGACAATACTATTTCTGTATTACCATATGTGTGGTGGCGTGCAGTGTTAGTACTACTATCGTTAATGAGGAAGTCTGTGTACTACTCTAATAAACATTTTCATTTCTTTAAAAAGATGTTAATCGGATTGTGGTCTTGTGACATGACACTTGCCTTGGACCAGAAGGTCCAGGGTTCAGTCCTACTCTGAGCAGCACATAGCTGAGTCCTTGGAAAAGGCTCTTTTCTCACATTCTCTCACTGCACTCAGGTTTTATAATGAAAACCTATAATGAGTGGCTATCACAGCGTTGTCTCTGTAGGAAACATTGTAATATTGCAACAACAGTCTTCATGCCTCGTCCTGCATGTTAAGTGTTGCTGTTGGCTAGGGACCCCTAGTAAAGCATTTTGAGGTTGTTAATGGATGTTGTGCTTTTCAAATGCTCAAGCCTGGAGAGGGGGGGGGGGGGATTGTGCTTATTAGAGTGATGCGCTTAATAAGGCTTATATGATCACTACAAACTTGATTAAATTATGAACTCACATCATCCACAAACTGAACCAGTTCAGGGTATGTGATAATGCATTTTGCCTCAGAGATGTTCAGTCTGAACTTGATGTCTTTGGCTCTGAGTAATGTTGTCCCTGGACTTAAGGTCAGATCTAAAAGTGTATGCATGAAAGGGGAAAAAATAAAAGATGGTTATCGTAGTGTCTACATTAGTCTCAGCCCACAAAAACACTGACCTACCACAAACATTAAACGAGAAATATTTATTGATGCTATGCATTTATGTAAAATACTCACAACATCCACCAGCAGGATATTATGTACCAACGCACAAAACAATGTGTCACCTTGAACGTTTACAACCTGATTGATATAATTTAATGAGAACTAATCATTACAATGGCTGTCTTAAAACAATAACAAAGAGCTGAGTGACGTCAATTTCATTCCTTCTACATTCAATGAAAAAAAAATAATTTTCCAGCTAAATATTTTGTTTTACCCAAAAATTCATGATTTCTACCCTCATTCATATCACTTTATACTTGTCAAGCTCACAGCATTCATGATATAATAATAAATAAATAATAAATTACATTTGTATAGCGCCTTACCCCCAATTTCAACCGACTCGAGGCGCAATATGAGTTTGATCGCAATATACGCAATCAGCCACGGTGCCTCTGTTGGAAAAAATTGTAATGTCGCCTAACAGACATCATGTCTCTTCCTACATATTAAGTATTGCTGTTGGGCAGGGACCCTTTGTAAAGCGCTTTGAGCATGTTTAGTGGATATTGCGCTATATAAAAGCTCAAGTTTGTTTTGTTTTGTTTTTTTAGCTTGAAAAGCAAATAAATAACCAGAATGTCCTGAAACATTGGGAGACAAGGCCATAACAAGACACACCTGCTCGAATGCATGCCAGGTTTATCAGCCACCACTCGGGTACTTTAGGAAGGATGACAATCACTCTATCTCTTCTGGACAAGCCACAACCTTTAGAAAGGGCATTAGCAATTCTGTTAGGATGAGAGAAGAATTTGCAAAAACGTTCATTAGTTTTACTTATTAATTTCTTTTTTAGCAAAAAAAAACTGGTGCTAACTGGCTATGATTAAAAACAAAAATAGCAAAAGCTGTGTTAACATTAAGTGTGTGATACACAGCCCTAGTTTGTTCTTTATCAAAATGTCTTGATCTAGCATTTCAAGTACGCATTATAATTGATATCACTCTTTAAATTCAACAAAATCAAATGTTCCACTGAATTAATAATAAAAATTCAGAAAATCTGAATCTGTCATTCAGTTTTATGGTTCAGGCAATAGAAGCTAATTTGTAGAGTTGTGAGTTCAAATCCAAGCCCTTCCAAAATCATTCTGTTCCCTTCTAAAAAAAAACTGCCTCAAGCAAATCCTCTTCTAGCTGAATTGCTGAAAGCATCTTGGGTATGATAATGACTACATTAAATATATTTGGGATGAATAAAAGTCATCGAAAACAAATTCTAGGGTAGACTGTTAGCGTCTATGTGGTGTAGCCTTGGAACAGAACAAGTCACTGTAGTGACCTAGAAAACCTAATATCAATCAAAAAAATAAATTTCCCTCCTTGGAGTGATAGGGTTTACAAAATTAATAAATAAATAATTGAACAAGTCATAAAAGGTTGATTTAGTTTAGATTTAGAAATATAAAGGCACTTGCCACACAAAGGTAAATTTAGATGAAAAATAAAAAGTTGGCAGGAGAGAAGATAAGGAGGATCCATTCATTCATGGAGAGAGTTGAATAAAATACCTCTTGGAAGCAGATGACAATTGCTGGAATGACCACTTGATTTCTGTCTTAAAATCATCATCAACCCACCAGAATGCTGGTGTATTGGACAACCGCTTCCCTGTCTAAAATTGGAGAAAGAACGAGAGGAAACAATACAAACTGTATTTCCAGCCATCAATTACCTGGCCACTCTTCATGACTAAAATCAAACTTTTATCAAATTGTTTCAATTGTTATCAACAAAGTCAAAAAGTGAATCTCTCTCACTCCCTGCTCCCCCCCCCCCCCAACCCCCAACTTCTCTCTTTCTTTATCTCTCACTCTCTTTCTCTCCCTCTGCTCTCTCTCATCTCTCCCTCTTCTCTCTCTATCTCATTATCTCTCATTTTCTCCCTCCCTGCCTCTCACACACTCTCTTTCACTCTCTGTCATTCTCTCCCTCCCTGCCTCTTCCTCCCCCCCCCCCCCCCCCCCCCCCCACCTCTCTCTCTCTCTCTGTGAGTGTGTTTGTGTGTGTGTGTGTGTGTGTGTGTGTGTGTGTGTGTACCTTTTCAAATTGAGCCCATTGATCAATAATATCTTTAGAGAAGTTAAAATACTCCGGAACTGGCAAATTGAAATTTTTGACTCCGTCTTCGTAATTGTCAAACTGAAAAGTTGACTCTTGAATTTGAACATTTCTGGCCACGAGAGAGACTGACAGATTCCTTGTGTGCTGGACTAGGTTGTTGTAAATTGTTTGGATTGGGTAATACGCTCTTCTTAACATTGCCATTGCTGAAAAAAATGGATCGAAAGAATAAAATAAGCTTTGGAATTCAGTATCCATCACAAAAAAAAAAAACCAATAAATCCTTAATTTAGAAGTGTGTTAGTAGTTTTTACTGTGACTTAAAAAGCAACACAGATTTCATGAGCACCGCAGAGGATCGTGATTCGTGGAGACAGCTGACCAGCAACATACTCCAGAGTACAAGCCATGATGGATGATGATGAGGATAGTAGTTTCCATTTTTTTTTTTAAATTATGGCAGTCCACGAAGGAATATAGATAACTCATCAAACAAGATGTCTGATGTCAACAGGAATCACCCATGTTGTCCAAGTGAGCAGATTGGGGGTTAATAATCTTGCAAAATAACGAAAGTGCCTGAAGCGGGGCTCGAACCCGGGTCATCCGGATCACAGTGCAATGCCTTAACCACTCTGCCACTTCGCCCCCCAGTTTCTATAAGGCAAACTAAATAATTATTTCCTTGCAATATACATTCCTCCCGTAAAGGTCTAAAAGTGTATAGAACCTGCACTATTGGTTTGTTTGTTTTTTTTTGTTTTTTTTTGTTGTTGTTTTTGTTTAAATCAAGAATGCAATAATGCAGGACATGAATGACCCATTAAATCCTTATATAATGCTTCTGATTGACGAAAACCAAATGTCAATGTTCTCTTTTGTATACGTTCTGATCTTCAGTGCATGTCCTCTTCGGCTTGATAATGTCCGACGTGTACTTTTTGCAGGTCTGATATCCAAAATAATTATTGTGATAATGATAATGGAAATACTCTAAAACCAACGGATAATATTGTATATTCTGTTAAATCAATCCTACCATAATTGCGATCGGTTACAAGACTTGAAAATATTTTAACCTCGATAATGTCATTTTATCGTGACAACTGTATGGCTAAGGACGGATATATCAGGATTTTTAAAAATAATTCAGTTTTCAGGCAGTTGTCTTCTGTTTAGTAGTGTAGTGTAGTGTTAGTCTAAATCTAAGACTAAGTGTGTTGAAGTTGATAATATATTTCGGGCACTTAAAATGAGATATATTTTTTCATTTGATATTTTTAATTACTGAAAAAAAGAATACAAATACAAATGCAAACATTTAGATATCTACTTCCAACTTGTCCTGCAAGGACTCAACTTGTAAGCGGGTTGTCTCGACGGCCTTGGCTTTTATTCTCCCTTTTAAGTTCGGGCAGGGCAACCTTGATTTGTATGAAAGCAGTAACAATGAGATAAGCTTCTTTTCTCACTCTTCTTATAAATCATAGTCTGTCAACTGTTATTATTATTACTGGTCCAATTTGACAGTAACTTAAGCATTACTTAACAAGCTAAAAAAAAAAACCCCAACAAAATCGGATTGAAAGTTGACAACAAAATTGAGTTGACCCGCCCTGTCAGGTCACACAGAGTGCTTCAGGGTTGCCAGATTATTTTTCAACAAAATGCCAGGGGAAGACTCAAAAAATGCCAAAACACTCAAAAAAATGCCAAAGTCTGTTGACTCCCACCCCCACTAAGAAAACTACTCACTTTTGATGGACAATTTACTATCATATCCTGGTGGCTTGCGTGTTTTCTTTTCTTTTCTTTTTTTTTTGAATTATAATTATACTAAATTTCCTGTTGGGGTAATTTTTTACCAACTGACTACTAAGTGGAGTGCTAAACCACTACACCACGGTTGGATTTTAAGATTAAGAGTGAAAAAGAAATACATTAACATGAAAGGTAAATACGTAAACAGTTAAATAATTATTGACAATTAAGAAAACTAACTGTTTCGTGTTTCTTATGAAACTTAATTAAGAAAAGGTGTCATTTGAAGTATAATATACAAGAAAAGAAAATGCCAAATGAAAATGCCAAATGCCAAATGATTTTTCTAATGCCAAACGGTTTTCAAAAATGCCAGATTTTTGGAATCTGGCATTTAAAATGCCAAACTGGCAACCCTGGTTTGTTTTGCTTTACCTACTAGTGCTGGGCGGGTACCCGGGTACCCGCGGGTACTCGCGGGTAATAAAGTTAAACCGGGTACTCGAGTAAAAGGGACGGGTAGCGGGTACCCGCTTCAACAAATGGAAACCGAACTGAGTGATAATTGGATGTAATACAATTTTGATCTTACATATTTACATTCACATGACCTTTTTTTCAAAAGATTTTCCTCTTTTATTTTTCAACTACATTGATTTTTTTGTTTTATTTGTTAACACACATTTGATTCAATTTTGGAATCAACAGATTAAGACTATATTAGTTCTTATCTTTTAAAGGAATCTCAGGTATTTTTAAAATTTATTTATTTATTTATTTATTTTGGTTTCATTGTAATTAATAATCCTTGTTTCTTACTTTCGTTTCATTTGTTGTAATAAATAATAAATAATAACTGAATAAAAAAAAATTAAAGAATAAAAACATTAAAAAATTTAAAGAATAAAAAGGACCCCCCCCCCCCCCCCCCCCCTTTCACAAAAACATTTTTTTTGGTCAAAAAGTCACTCCTGCCACGGGTACTCGCGGGTACCCGGGTAATCCGACCACTACCCGGGTAATACCCGGGTAATGATTTGGGCGGGTAATCCCAGCACTGGCTTCCATACATGATATGATAATAAAGTTGCACTATGGGCAATTTTACTGTTACGTTCTTCACACCGTCTTTTAATGTTCCTTTCTCTAGTATCTATATTGTTACTTGTTCATTCAATTAGTTAAAGATCTATTACATTATTGTCTCATTCATGCTTTCTATGTGTCTTCTTCATAGAATTAAACGAATGAGAATACGTACGGAGCCTAAAAAGTGTCCACCAATGAAATTTTTAATTCAGAAAAGTGAGTGGAGCAGGCACTTGTGTTGGTAACAACAAGATATGAAGTGAGTAGAAAAGTGCCAGAAGACAATAGAGAATAATTTTTTTTTTTTTTCTTTTTCCGCGGCGGTGGTGGGGTTTGAACCTGCGACCTTATTGGTACGACAACTCCGCCTGGCAGGTGAGAGCGTGGCTCTACCGTGTGAGCTATCCACGAACACAAAAATATTCGTTTCAAACCCAAAGTCATTTCTAGATCCCTCTCTCACCACTTCTTGAGATCGCCGATTCGTTCACCACCATCGCGAAGTAATTTTGACCAGCAGTTAAGCTTAATAGCCAATATTCTCATCACAAACATATAACATATAAACGATTGAGACATTGAGTATGCTCCGGTGTATGGGGTGAATTTTTAATTCAGAAAAGTGAGTGGAGCAGGCACTTATGTTGGTAACAACAAGATATGAAGTGAGTAGAAAAGTGCCAGAAGACAATAGAGAATAAAAATTTTTTCTCTTCATATCTTGTTGTTACCAACATAAGTGCCTGCTCCACTCACTTTTCTGAATTAAAAATTCACCCCATACACCGGAGCATACTCAATGTCTCAATCGTTTATATGTTATATGTTTGTGATGAGAATATTGGCTATTAAGCTTAACTGCTGGTCAAAATTACTTCGCGATGGTGGTGAACGAATCGGCGATCTCAAGAAGTGGGTGAGAGAGGGATCTAGAAATGACTTTGGGTTTGAAACGAATATTTTTGTGTTCGTGGATAGCTCACACGGTAGAGCCACGCTCTCACCTGCCAGGCGGAGTTGTCGTACCAATAAGGTCGCAGGTTCAAACCCCACCACCGCCGCGAAAAAAAAAAAAAAAATTTTTATTCTCTATTGTCTTCTGGCACTTTTCTACTCACTTCATATCTTGTTGTTACCAACATAAGTGCCTGCTCCACTCACTTTTCTGAATTAAAAATTCACCCCATACACCGGAGCATACTCAATGTCTCAATCGTTTATATGTTATATGTTTGTGATGAGAATATTGGCTATTAAGCTTAACTGCTGGTCAAAATTACTTCGCGATGGTGGTGAACGAATCGGCGATCTCAAGAAGTGGGTGAGAGAGGGATCTAGAAATGACTTTGGGTTTGAAACGAATATTTTTGTGTTCGTGGATAGCTCACACGGTAGAGCCACGCTCTCACCTGCCAGGCGGAGTTGTCGTACCAATAAGGTCGCAGGTTCAAACCCCACCACCGCCGCGAAAAAAAAAAAAAAAATTTTTATTCTCTATTGTCTTCTGGCACTTTTCTACTCACTTCATATCTTGTTGTTACCAACATAAGTGCCTGCTCCACTCACTTTTCTGAATTAAAAATTCACCCCATACACCGGAGCATACTCAATGTCTCAATCGTTTATATGTTATATGTTTGTGATGAGAATATTGGCTATTAAGCTTAACTGCTGGTCAAAATTACTTCGCGATGGTGGTGAACGAATCGGCGATCTCAAGAAGTGGGTGAGAGAGGGATCTAGAAATGACTTTGGGTTTGAAACGAATATTTTTGTGTTCGTGGATAGCTCACACGGTAGAGCCACGCTCTCACCTGCCAGGCGGAGTTGTCGTACCAATAAGGTCGCAGGTTCAAACCCCACCACCGCCGCGAAAAAAAATAAATAATTTTATTCTCTATTGTCTTCTGGCACTTTTCTACTCACTTCATATCTTGTTGTTACCAACATAAGTGCCTGCTCCACTCACTTTTCTGAATTAAAAATTCACCCCATACACCGGAGCATACTCAATGTCTCAATCGTTTATATGTTATATGTTTGTGATGAGAATATTGGCTATTAAGCTTAACTGCTGGTCAAAATTACTTCGCGATGGTGGTGAACGAATCGGCGATCTCAAGAAGTGGGTGAGAGAGGGATCTAGAAATGACTTTGGGTTTGAAACGAATATTTTTGTGTTCGTGGATAGCTCACACGGTAGAGCCACGCTCTCACCTGCCAGGCGGAGTTGTCGTACCAATAAGGTCGCAGGTTCAAACCCCACCACCGCCGCGAAAAAAAAAAAATTTTTATTCTCTATTGTCCACCAATGAAAGCATTCAGCGCCATTATATCATGGGCTGGGAATGTAACCATTACCATTCATTCGGTCTCTATGTCAACATAACGACACAAGAAAAACAACTAACAATATCAAAAGCCACAATAAAATGGTTCAGAACTGTTGCGTATATTTATGCTTCAATAAAGCTGTCAAAAAATGAAGTTAGAGAATGTGTGTAATCGTGTATTATAATATTTGGAAATGTGTTTTCCAACCACCACATCATCACCGTCACTACTACTACAACCACCATTACCACTTCATCACTGCCACAACTACTACAACCACCACCACTATATCATTATCACTACCACTAGGGTACACCACCACTACATCATCATCACTACTACAACCATCACCACTCCATCATCATCACTACCACTACTACTACACCATCACTACCACCACTATTACAACAACCACCACCACATCATCATCACTACCTCTACTACTACAACCACCACCACAATATCATGACTACCACTACTACTACAACCACCAGCACCACATCATTATCACTACCACTACAACTGTACCACCCTTCGCACATCATCATCACTACCACTACTACTACAACCACCACAACCATATCGTCATCACTACCACTACTACTGCAACCACCACCACCACCAACCACCACCACTATATCATTATCACTACCACTACACCACCACTACATCATCATCACTACTACAACCACCACCACTCCATCATCATCACTACCACTACTACTACACCATCACTACCACCACTATTACAACAACCACCACCACATCATCATCACTACCTCTACTACTACAACCACCACCACAATATCATCACTACTACTACAACCACCTGCACCAAATCATTATCACTACCACTACAACTATACCACCGCCAGCACATCATCATCACTACCACTACTACTGCAACCACCACCACCACTACCATATCATCATCATTACTACTACCACTACAACCACCACCACCACCATATTATTACAATTACCACTACTACTAAAACCACCACAACCACATCGTCATCACGACCACTACTACTGCAACCACCACCACCACCAGATCATCACCATTACAACTACTACTACAACCACCACCACCACATCATCATCACTACCACTACTACTACAGCCACCACCACATCATCATCACTATCACTACTACTACAACTGCAACCACCACCACCACATCATCATCAACACCACTACTACTACAATCACCAACACCACATCATCCTCACTACCACCAGAACTACAATCACTACCATAATTAGGTTTTGGAGCTTTACTTCTTTTGAAATAATGAAACTTCGGAACTGTATTTGGCATTGTGTTTATATATCATAAAATAATTCTAATCAGTTATCTATTTAGAACGAGATAATATACAATATGTATGCCAAATACCATTCCAATTCCTTTTTCTTGTGTGCGGGAATTCCTCTTTCGGCATTGAAATTCCTACGAGTGGTGTCTGAAATTCCTGTGAGCCAAATTTAAAGTTGGGTCCCTTTGCTATGATGATGCAGTGAGTGTGAGACTCACTGAGAGAGTCATCCCTACACACATAAACAACAGAAACAATTTAAAAACATAACTCACATAACCACTCACACACGGGGCTATACTATTTATCCTTTTCTCTATATAGACCAGGACAAGACAAACAAGAGCTTGACTCTCTCTACACTTAACATTGATGTTTGTCGTCTGACGAGTTCAACTCTCGGTCGACCTGTCAATATTCCTTTTTGCCAAGGACGTAATCATTAATAGAATGTGGTTTTGACCGTGAAGAAAACCTTAAGAAGTCACATTTATATCATTTTAGAGACACCGTTTTGAATCATTTTGAGTTAAACGAGCGAGCAGGAAGTTATTTTCTTAGATTTCATGAACGGCCGATCAGCGCTTGTTTACTATAGTAACGCGATTCCCAGCCAATGTCTCAATGGCGGATATTTTTCTAATCGGGGCCGCTGGTTGGTTAGCCAATAAGAGCGCCGTACGGTTTCCATTGGGTAAATTCCTTGGTCTTCTTACATTCTTTATAAAACCATGCATTTGTATAATAATGATGAATAAATTTGTTTATTAAGCGCATTGAGCTCAACTGTACCGGTACTTATGCTAAAACACATCATCATCATCATCATCATCATCATCATCATCATCATCATCATCATCATCATCATCATCATCATTATTACTATCAATTCCTGTTGGCTATGGATCCGCTGCAAAGCTTTTTTTAGCATTTTAAGTCGATGTTGCATTATATAAATACTCATGTATTATATTTCAACTAGTATGGCTGCTGTCCGTTCAGTGACAGTGATGATACGTCGATCAACTCAAAATTGATGATTCAAGTGTTGAATAATATTTGAAATCAATATCTCTTGTCAATGTTTCGACTTCGTAAGAGAACTCCATGGAGCTTTTTTATCTGGGCACAGAGAGATATTTTTCTGAACTGAATATCTTATATATATTTCGCTCACTTATCGTAGAATTCTTTCCCGATGTTAAGAGTGAAAAACGATTCATATCAATATTAAGAAATTGATTGTACGTGATTTCAAAATAATGAGAGGACCCACTAGTCTAACTGATAACGATTCAATGTAAGTATTCCCACCTCATTGAACTGATAACAATTCAATGCAAGTACTCCCACCTCATTGTCATACTCGCTAACCGGAAGGTTGACAGACAACTCATGTGCTACAAAATGATGGCATCTGTTTTCGATCGGATTTTATGAAACAAATTTGATTTTTTTTAAAAATAAAATCATCACGATGTCTAATCAATCTCATAATACACGCAACGCAGCTTCGTGTCAATTGTAAACACCATGCAACTTTTGGTGACGATTGGTTCGGTGGTTTTGGAGCTCTCGTGTTACGAAAATCAAATATGCTAAATATATAATAAGATGAATCCCAAGATATGCATTGATTAATTACCTCGTCTCGTCCTTGTCATAACACCGGGGAGGTAAAAAATGAAACAAAGGAATACATTTTATTTAAAAAACATTTTGAATATCAACTGGCGAGGAACATCACCTTCAGAGTTTTGATCCCCCGATCGTGAAAGTCGAGACTTCAAAGGCTTTATCCGCCGACCATCGATTAAACCGTTATATCTCTCTTGACCCGTGAAATGATTATGAAATAATATTATGTGCGGCTATCTGGTCTTGTGGTCTGACACTTGCTTTAGGATCGGAATGTTTTGGGTTCGAGCCTCACTCGGCGCATAGTTGAGTCATTGGAAAGGAGCCTTTACTCACAGTCTCTCACCGTATTAAGTTGGTAAAAATGACTACCTGGTCGTTAATAGCGCTGTCTCTGTCGGGGAAAAAAACTTTTATATCGTCTAACAGGCATTATGTTTCTTTCTACGTGTTAGGTGTGTATGTTGGTCAAGGACCCTTTGAGAAAGCAATTTGGGCACGCTTGGTGGATATTGTATATTATTATTATTAATGCTCAAGTGTTTTATTTCAATTTATCCCAGGATATAAACTTAAACTTGAGCTTTTATATAGAGCAATATCCACTAATCGTGCTCAAAGCGCTTTATAAAGTGTCCCTGACCAACAGCAACAGTTAACATGTATGACGAGACATAACGCATGTTAGGCGGTATTACATTTTTTTTACGACAAAGACAACCCTGGCCAGGCATTCAGTTTACACCCAAGTATGGTGAGAGAATGTTAGTAAAGAGCTTTTTCCACGAACTCAAGTATGCGCCGAGCGAGGTTTAAACCCAGGACCTTCCGATCCGAAGCGAGAGTCATACCACAAGACCACATAGGCGCGTAAATGCATTAATATGCATTCATTGATTAAATATCTTGTCGCGTTCTTGTCAAGACATCAAGGAGGCAAAGAAGGAAACAAAGGAATATATAAGTATATATTTAATGTTTATTTTAATAATAATAATAGTAATAATAATAATAATAATAATAATAATAATAATAATAATAATAATAATAATAATAATAATAATAATAATAATAATAATAATAATGAAGCATTTATAAAGTGCAGATTTCCACTCAAAGTCAAAGGTGCTCAGGGCGTTATGAGAAAGAAAAAAAATCAGTGACAATCAATAGTTAAACAATGCACAAAATAAAATATGCAACGGGCTAAAAGGCACGGGGGGAAAAAAGTTTTGTTTTTAGATTCTTTTTAAAATGTCTAATGAAGGCCTGGATCTATCTAGTTTTAAAACTTATGCTATTTCATAACCGAGGGGTACTGATACAGAACAAAATATTATGTTAAATTTGTTTGAAAATGTCCTTACGTTAAGCAATAAAGAGTAGCATTAAACTGCCGAGGGACATCATACCCATATCAAAAGCCGCTCTCTCTCTCTCTCTCTCTCTCTCTCTCTCTCTCTCTCTCTCTCTCTCTCTCTCTCTCTCTCTCTCTTGGCCCTGATGAATGATCTTTTATATAGGGCAATATCCACTAAACGTGCTCAAAGCGCTTTATAATGGGTCCTGACCAACAGAAACATATAACATATATATGTAGGAGGGACATGACTCCTGCTAGGCGATATTACAATTTTTTTTCGGACAGAGACAACACCGTTAACGGTCAGGTACTCATTTTACACCTGAGTACGATGAAAGAATGTGAGTAAAGAACCTTTTCTAAGGACTCAACTATGCGCCGAGCGAGGCTCGAACCCAGGACCTTCCGGTCCGAAAGCGAGTGTCATAGCACAAGACCACATAGCTGCACAAAATGGGTGTTCGAATTGAGTTCCCCTTTCACCCTCTGGACCATCCGCCATCATTGTTTCTCTCTCTCTCTCTCTCTCTCTCTCTCTCTCTCTCTCTCTCTCTCTCTCTCTCTCTCTCTTGACCCTTGAAATAATTGAGTTCCTGTTTCACCCTCTGGACCATCCGCTATCATTGTTTTTTTTTTTTTGTTTCTTTTTGTTTTGTTTTTTTTTGCCCTGCGGACAATCAATCCACTGTCATTCATTTTCGGTAAAATGTTTCATTCAACTCTCAGCGGTGACATCAAACAAACATTATTTAAATATGTGTGAATGTATGTGTGTGTGTGTGTGTGTGTGTGTGTGTGTGTGTGTTTGGCAGTCTAATGAATAGAAATATAATTTCGTATTTTCGTTTTTAATTATATTCATCTAATTTGAATAATATTAATGGATTGTTTACTTTTCATCCCCTTTTAAACAAGTTGTTTGTTTGTTTTTAATTTACCTTACCTAGAAGGTATCACGGCTTAGTAATTCGTGGACTTTTTTGTATCCTAGAGAAACAAGAATGTCATTGGCTATACTGCCGTACTCTGGAAAAAAAACAATATTTTAAAAAATTAGCCGAAAACTCGTCCTTAAAATATCGATCGATTTAAATGACCCTCATCTTGGCAAAAACTCTCAAACCTAGGACTTCGCGAAGTCCCAAGTTTTTAGAGTTTTTGCCAAGATGAGGGACATTTAAATCGATCGATATTTCAAAGACGAGTTTTCTGGCCAAATTTTTGAATATGTTTTTTTTTCTCAAGAGTACGGCAATATAGTGCTTTGTACTTTTGGTATAATTTGATATTGTGTTATGATTATACATTTGATTAATGTAGCTAGATAAAAAAAATTACACATGCTCTACGAAACAATCGGAACAATAAGATCATCTTTCCAGTGTTATTATTATTATCTACAATGTGTTCAGATCCAGAGGCACTCGACTTATAAAAAGCCTCTACAACTACAATACAATACTACTACTACTACTACTACTACTACTACTACTACTACTACTACTACTACTACTACTACTACTACTACTAACTACGACTACTACTACTACCTACTACTACAACAACAACTACTACTACTACTACTACTACTACTACTACTACTACTACTACTACTACTACTACTACCAATATGTCTTTTATCTTCCATTATAGTCTGGAAAGTTCTGTTCCCTGACGCTGACCTTGCTTATCAATTAGATCACCCCCCCCCCGGGGCACCCTATCCTCTACCCACGCCACGCTAACATTTCATTCATACTGCAACCACCATTGAGTACAGACGATACAAATTATTTTTCATTATATTTTATTTTTTTTCCACGTTTATTTGTGTATTGTTGTGCTGACGAAGGGTTTGTACCCGAAACGTCCATTGTCTGTTTTGTTCCCATACGAAGCCTTTCCATTTTCACTCTTTCGTTAGTATAATACAATACAATACAACACAACACACTACGTATTACAACCTAATGAACGACAGTGTCAAGTTGTCTGAACATTATTGATATTGATGCTATGGGTTTATATTAAATACTTACAACATCCGCCTGCCAGATTAAACATACCATCACATAAAGTGTTTGTGTAACTTTTAGCGTTTTTAGTCTGGTTGATATAATTTACTGAGCGGGTGGTTGGATGGGAGCATCACCCTTGAATCATATACCTATGATGTTCGCATGGGTGTACGATCCGATAGTGATGTCGTTTCTTCTTCTCTTTACTAGCCTATCCTGCTTCTTTGGTTTGTGATTGTATTTTTGACAGGGGATATTTTTTTTCCTGTAAATCTTCTGCCTGTTTGTTCTTGGTTATTTATAATTTAGCTTATGATACATTTAGGTTATGATTTTGATTTACATTTGTACTATTTTTGTTAGATTGCTTGTTTTTTTGTTTTGTTTCAGCGGTCTCTCATATAACCTCAATTGTGTTGGAAGAGACCTAAAGCAACAAACAAAAAAAAAAAAAAAAAAAATTACTGAGAACCAATCACTCAACAGGCTGCCTAAAAATAATAACAAAGAGCTGAGTGACGTAAATTTCGTTCCTTCTGCTATAGGGACAATATGATTATCTATCTAGTGCCATTATCCCCAATAATGTATAATTTAGAGGCGCTTGACTTAAAATAAGCCACTACAATATACTACACATGACAACCTATTGAGCGACAATTTCAAGTTGTCTGAACATTATTGATATAACAAATGTTTTTTTTTTTAAAATAAAGAATTAAATTTGTAAAAATAGAAATAAGAAAGGAAAAGCATTCGTATGCTGTTGTTTTTTAAATATTGACATTTTTTTATATAGCGCAATATCCACTATACGTTCTCAAAGCGCTTTACTAGGGGTCTCTGACCAACAACAACACGTAACAAAACGAACGAGACACGACGCTTGTTGGGCGACATTACAATTTTTTTCCGACATGAACAACGCTGTTAACGGCCAGCTGAGTACGGTGAGAGAATGTGAGTAAAGAACCTTTTCCAGGGACTAAACTACAGCGCCGAGCTAGGCTCGAACCCAGGACCTTCCGATCCAAAAGCAAGTGTCATACCAATTGACCACATAACCGCACCTTAAATAAATAAATAAATAAATAAATAAATAAATAAATAAATAAATAAATACGTGTTTAAAAAAAAACAAAGAAAAATCAGTCTTAAATTTTTATCAGACGGAAGTTTACTATTCCTGTTTCTAACATGAAACGCGCTAAAGAAAGCGAATGTTTAAAAAATAATGTTTTCTGGTAATGGCCTGCTAATATATTTCTGAGAGCATTTTCCGCCAGGTTTACTGTTGATTGTTGGCTAATGTCAATTTAAAAAAAAAAATTAAAAAAAAAACAAACAAACAAAACAACAACAACAACAAAAGACCAAAACAAAACAAAAAACAACAACAAACAAAATTAAAATCAAACAAACAAACAAAAACAAACCCTCCCCCCAAAAAAAAAAAAAAAAAAAAAAAAACAAAACCCAAAGAAAACAAAACAAAACAACTTAACAAAAAACAACAATCAAGCAATACGACCGAGGTTCGAATTGCTATATTCATTTATTTGCTTGTCTAATTATAAGAGGGGAATTCGTGACTTGGCAGTAAGGTCTTTATTTAGTACCCAAATGGTAACAAGTACGACTCGCCACAGCGCTCAATGGCCTTGAGCAAGTCACCTCGCCCAGCTCACTTTGCGGCGCAGCACTGCGGCTGATACCTGGGTTATTCAAGTCTTTCCTAGGAATAAAATATAAAGACCTATTGTCCCCGAGGATAAATAAATAAAGGGAATTTTATTTATTCACGTATTTGTTTTTATACACGTATATTATTTCGTGATAATTTTTTGCACAGAATGCCCATACAGTGGTGATTGATTGGTATGGTTTAGTTAAGTACACGTAGGTTTTAATCGATGAATTGTTGACTCGCATGCTCCGATATAAAACAGTATGAAAAACAAACAAAATAACAATAATAATAATGGTGATGTAATAATAACAACAACAATAATAATAATAATAATAATAATAATAATAATAATAATAAATAATAATAATAATAATAATGGTGATGTAATAATAATAATAATAATATAATAATAATAATAATAATAATAATATATAATAATAATAATAATAATAATAAATAATAATAATAATAATAATAATAATAATAATAATAATAATAATAATAATAATAATAATAATAATGCAGGGTAAGGACAGGGGCGGACAAAGCGCTCATTTTCAAGATATTTTACCCCCTTTGTTTTCATAATAATAGCAGTCCCTTTAAATAGTCTAAACGTCATCGAGTCACGATTTTTTCCTCACTGTTCCTGAAAATAGAATGATGAGCACAATTCATAGGTCTAAAGAGAATCTTCAAAGGGAAAGCTTCATGATGATTGTAATGCCAATAAAGTCTAATATCTACTGCTCCACCGTTTGTTTATCATTGACCAAAAAGAAATAGAACAAAGAGTAAATAAATGGAACAGAGATTGACCTCGAATGCCCCAGTAAAAACAGGTGTTCGGAGCGGCGGAATCGAGGGGAAACCCCCTTCCACGTGATATGGTCATCCAATGAAACAGTGCAGTTCTTCATCTGCGCAAAGTTAATGCGTAGTAGAGTTCTTTATTGACAACAACAATGCCATCCGAAGCGCCTCTCGTAACTTGCCAATCTGAAAAACCACAACATTATATGTAAGTAAAGCAAAAATTTACAATTTTATAACATCAATAATGTTCGCTTTACAAGATAAAACTAATGACAATTAATTCACTGTTCTTTTTGGCAGGTATCTCAAAGAGTTTCGCACCCAACAGTGTGAACTCTTTCTTCAGCACAAATGTCAACAACACAGACCATTCACTTGCTTTCACTGGCATTTCCAGAATCAAAGACGTAGAAGACCAGTTCGTAAGCGCGATGGAACATTTTCTTACAGTCCTGACATATACTGCACAAAGTATGACGAGACAAACGGTACATGTCCTGACGGCGATGAGTAAGTATCGGTACCTGTGACCCCATGTGTTACAATTTTGGTGGGAAAATGCTTTGTTCCTCTAGCAGTCGAAAAACATGTGATTTCTCGTGATATTAGTGTAGAATGCTTACGCTTCTCTTTTCTTTTACGGACGTGTTAATATTTTGTGCAAGGGTATCAATTCAAAAATACGGATAACTTGATTGGTAAGTGTTAACTTGACATAATGTTGTGCAAGATAAACTCGTGGTTGATGTAAACAAATAAAGGCGGCCATCTTGAAAAATAATTCAGCGAACTGAGCGCAGTTCCATAGTTCAGTTCAAGAATCATTGACTGTTAATCTCATATTAATCGCTATTTACTTGTTCAGCTGTAGACTTTTAGACAGAGTTATATGTCGGATGATTTTTGATTGGAAACTTGACTTTATTTTTATTTTAAATAGAGATAAGTGCAATATAAATAGTCGGTCAAGTTCACCCAGTTCATAACAAAGAACTTGCAGAGATGACAAAGCGAATTTTATATCGACTTTGGTTCTTTGCCCATATTTTTCATTTGATTTTGTATATAAAGTTCTGTATTAGATGAAAGGTAAAGATATCAAACTATTTGGCACATATCAAGTGTATATTTTCCCTTTTCAAAGATATTTAATCAGATCAAAACAAAATCAGCTGTGAGCTAAAAATAGAGTATAACGTTATTATGTCCTTGACCTCGATGTGAACTGACTGTCCTCATTGACAAAGACCGAGCCGAGGAAGGGTAGTTAATGGAAAATAAACATTATTGGTATTATAAACGATTTTCTATAAGCTTATAGATCTTCGCAACTGTGACTGCAAACCACATGAAGTTCGTGTTATTGTTTTCTTTAAAGGCAGCTACCAAATAAAGTGCTCATTCATTATTGTGTAATCAACTACCCGGGATCCTTTTCCATAGACTATTTATAAATATGACCTAATGTTTTCAGTTTTTCGCAAATTCTTGATAGATAACATTACATTTCATGTTGCTCTAGTAAATGTTGTTGTTATTATTATTATTTTTTGGGGAGGAAGTAAAATATGAAGGATGACTGTCAGAAAGGATTTTAAATTTTCAATCCCGAAAATACAAGGGTACGTGCGTGAGGTATTGTATTAGTATAGACAGAATTTATGTTATATGTAATGTCTATGTAATAGTGTGTGTGCAAAGATGTCGTCTACTCGGAATTGAAAACGAAAAAGAAATGTTAATGTTTTATGAATTATTTGGAGGCAAGTTGTATTTCTAAATGTTGAAGGGGGGGGGGGGGGGCAACATGCTTATTATTCACTCTGCACTTTTTATGAGGTGATTTGTAACTTAAAATTTAAGTACGTTTTATTCTCTTATTCTCGCACCTTGTGGAATTATCTTTTCATTACTCATCTCTAAATTTATGAGTTTTTGTTCAATACCAAGCCTCCATTTTTACTTTTAAAGAATGTCCATTCTATGACAAATAGTTAGATCAATGAATGGTGTTGGATGAAATTATTTGAAATTATATTCCATATTAATTTATAATATCATTTTTATTAACTTGAAAAATTGAATAAAACATTGATGGCTCTCTGTCACCCTATGTACCACCGGGATTTTTGCTTTGACTATGTTGCAATTAATGTTTATGTCTTTACTCTCTGCAATGATTTGATTTTATTCCTCTTTGAATTTTTAGATGTCCTTACTTACATCGCACTGCTGGTGATACAGAGAGAAGGTACCATTTAAGGTATTACAAGACAGGCACATGTGTTTATGAAACAGATTCCAAAGGCCATTGCACTAAGAATGGACCTCACTGTGCTTTTGCTCATGGGGCTCATGACATGAGACCACCAGTCTATGACTCAACAGAACTGCAGCCTATGATGGACATTTTGGAAAAAGTTTCATCATCGCCTAGCTCTTTGGAGAAGGACAAAGTGCTTGCTGAAGATCCTAGATGGAATGGTAAATCTCTTTTTTCGTGTTTGTGTCTTTGTGTGTGTTGGGGTGGGGTATATAAATTGTTTGGGTTTTTTCCTCCACATTTTGACTTAGTTTTGTCTTTCAACAGTAAGACTCATCTCATTAAAAGGATTCTTTAAAGATGAGGCTGCATGACACTGACTACCATTGTGTAAAAGATAGTTACTCCATGCACATTTGGAGGTCTGATAGCGGAACACAGTTATGGGATTATTTTATCATTGTTGTAAATGACAATATTTTTGCACTGTTTTAGAGTATTTCATTAAAACAGTAAGCCCATAACAATTTTGGTTTATCAATCCTGCAAATCACTACATGTCAGATAGTACCTTACAGACATTTTTCAAATGAGCTTTTTCTCTTCTTATAATATTTTGATTTGGTTGCTCTTTTAAACTTCTAGTTTTTATAGTAATTCTATTAAGCTTCGGCTTCATTAATAAGATGCTCTGAATGATGGAATGTCCAAATTATCATCAGGATTCTCATTTTTTTCATTTCAGACACCACCTTTGTTCTAGCCAATTATAAAACAGAGGCTTGCAAGAAGCCACCAAGACTATGTCGACAGGGCTATGCTTGTCCTCAGTTTCACAATACGAGAGACAGAAGGAGAAGTCCAAAAATTACAAAGTACAGGTACTTAAAATCAAATTGAACCAATGAAAATAAATGCATTTTTAAAAACCTTTTTTGCTTTAATTATACATGTAAAAAAATGTGAAAGAACATTGGGCATTTAAACATCGATAGGATGGGAAGTTGAGTCCTATTTTAAAAAAAACTTGATTGTGGTATATCTGATGATCCTTTAGGTTGTAGATTTGAATCCAGTCAGTAACAATTGGGTTTTACCTTTACAAGTGAATATTACAACTCAAAATATTGTTTGAATTAGCATTTTAAAAATAATTTTTGTTTTTTAATTTAAAATTAAAAAATATTTTGTGGTCACTTTCCCCAAATCATTCAGCATGACTTCCGGGGCGTTATGCCTTTTTTTTGTGGGGGGGGGGGGGGGGATATAAATTGCTCTAAAATGATGCTCAAATCCATAAAGCCAGATGCACCGTGCAAATGGATTGAAAATCATTATTGATATTAATTTTATCAATTTCATCAGTCAATTCATTCATTTAAAGAACATAGATATTTTGCATAATAAAATTCGAATTATCGTTCCCAGATCAACTCCTTGTCCAAATGTGAAACACGGAGACGAATGGGGGGATCCTAAGCAGTGCGAAAATGGAGATGCCTGCTCCTATTGCCACACTCGAACAGAACAACAATTTCATCCTGAGGTACAGTTACAATATACATTTTACCTTTCCATCAACCTTTCTAGACATCCATATTCTTTACGCATTGATGACTTTACACCCTGTTCTTAAATGCAATGCAGGCCTTCACTGTTTTGATTGCTCGTTTGTTTTGGCTTTTTGTTATTGTTTTCTTATTCTTTTGATACTTTGAAGATTGGGATACATGGTAATGACTTATGTTTTAAGGAATAAAATGTGAACTCCTCTTTGGGGTGGGGTGGAGAGAGGGAACATTTAATGCTCTGTTAAAGATTACTATGGAATGACCTATAGCAGCATTAAATCAGCTTGACTTTTTTTCTCTCCAGGTTGCACAGTTCAATTATAAAATCCGCTGTTGCAACCACATCGTCCTCAGATGCGATGAAATGGCTTTATTTTTTTCACTATATTTCTGAAAGAAAAAATTGACTGCTCCAACCTGCTTTTGTTTAAGTCTTTATTGTTTTTTCTTGCCTATTGATCAATCTGCTATTTTCTAACTAAAATATCACAACAGTGATGGGAATTCATATGATTTTCTTCGTTTCAGATTTACAAATCAACCAAGTGTAATGACATGGTTCAAACAAAGAGTTGCCCCAGAGGTGCATTTTGCGCGTTTGCTCATGTTGAACGTGAGTATTAACTTTTTAAAACAATTCTTCTCCACTATTTAATTTCATGTCAAAAGTTGTTTTTTTTTGCATGAGATAATTTTTTCTTCCGTTGAATACATCTTCTATATATGAGAGATGACAGAATAGTTTTAAGTTAAAAAAAATTTCGATGTACAAATTACTGCATTTTTGTATCATTCTAAGTTTTCATATGAGCTCTGAATACCTATCCAAAAAAATGCTAACTTATATGAGATGTAATTTATGATTGCTCCAGTATAATTCATTAGGTATCAAAAATGGTTGTAATTATTATTATTATTATTATTAATATTGTTATTATTTTTATGTTCCAGAGGAAATTACATCAGTGAGAGACGTGATGTCTTTAGGCAACACCAACAGTCTAGCTGCTTATATGACCAGTGTATTACCCAACTCAGAGGCTTGTAGTAAACTTGATGGAACAGATGTAAGCAATGAAAAGGAGGTATACCATTACTTCTTTTTTTTTAAACCCCATGCATGCTTCACCTTTCGGCTATAAACAGATCTTTTCTCCTCTTTTAAACAAATTTTTAAAAGTCAGTGAATACATTCATACTTACTGCCCATTTTGCCTGCTGGCATTTAGGGTAGTAAAGTGAATACATAGGCTGTAGTTAATTTAGCGAATTAGTTAGATATGAATATAGTCATTGTCCTAATTCGTATAGATGATAGAAATATTTATTTTTATTTCTGTGCTTTTCAGAACACAAGACCAGATGCTAAGCTGCCCAATCCTATTGGAAAAGAAAGAGCTAACAGCACATCAAATCAAACGAGCGCTATACCGGTGAGCCGAAGTTTACTTGCGTTGTTCGTTATATAAATTAGTCATACAGGCGCTAAAGTCACCTAGGTACTCATACCAAAGGCACTAAACTTCTAAAACTTGTCAGACACCTCCGCTAAGATGATTGATTAAACAAAAAAAAACCATCTTAAAATGAATTGAAATTATAACTCATGTGTGGCTTAATTTCAAACCTCTCCATCTTTTTATACTTTACAGTACTCTATGTATGTGTTTGTTAGAATGACTGTGTATTTGTTAGTTTTTTAATGTGTTTTGTCTTCATGGATGT
Organism: Berghia stephanieae; assembly: GCF_034508935.2. Lineage (NCBI taxonomy): Eukaryota > Metazoa > Mollusca > Gastropoda > Nudibranchia > Aeolidiidae > Berghia > Berghia stephanieae. The sequence continues at coordinate 65,771,274 of NC_088364.1, forward strand.
GAGTTTAAGAATGTTAAATGTTTTGAGTTGTGTCTGGTACGGCAGATGAGTTCTCAAAATTTATTTCGCTCCTATTTACTTAACCTATGTCAGTGAATAGGTCATTTATATAGCTATTCAGAAATCAATCAGTCATCATCATTTTGTCACAGACAGCATCAGTCATCACAGTGACAATATAGGCAAGATTTTCTCCTTCGAGTCAATCTGGACTAGAGAATAATCGTTTGAAAACTTCTGAGACAGAGATATTTTTAAAATATATGACCTCTATCTGAGTTGTATTTAAGTGTAAAAAATTTGATTGAAGATTTTTAAAACTAACCTTTTTATCACTTTGTATCTATATGAACAAGTATGATGTGCTTTTCAACCGTTTATTTTTTCCTGCATTAGACCGCATTTCTTTGTTGATTGTTATCGTTTATACTGTTATTTTAACATTTTTGCAGATGTCTGTATTATCTAACAATGGCAACTACTCATTGAGTCCCCTGCCTGACCCATTCATTAAAGGAAGATCTTGCAGCGTGGGGTCAGAGTTCAGCCAATCTCCCCTCTACATGAGGGCTCCAGGATTTGAGCGTGATGAATTTCAGGTGTGTTTCTATCATCTAACTTCTTCAAATGGTCAAGCTCTTAATTTTTAACAAGATACTGACAGGATTAATTTTATTTTTTATTATTTTATTTATTTATTTATTTTTTTAAAGATTGTGAATTGTATCCTAAATGAATCTCTAAATGCCAAATATAGCAAAACAATATCCATCATTTAAGAAATACTCATTCTGATCCTTTAATCTAAGTTTTGATAAAGAATCTTTTAAGTTCAGATCTTTGCCTATTTTATTATTAATTTTACACTGTTTTGTATTTGATTTGAATAATTTCTTTTGACAGCTGAAATTACGCCAACAACTGGTGGCCATAGAAAAGGACACATGTCTAGACCCCACAGAGAAGGCCAAGAGAAAAGAAAATCTACTTCTCATCCACCAAATTGGTTCCAATGGAGGCCAAAATGCCCTGAATGTTGCTCTTAGCCAGCTGGGCACATCGATGTCTCCCCTTGCTCCAGCATTTTACCCTCCAGGAGATTGTGTAGAATCTGTTGTTGGTATGTAGCATTTATCTTATCTATTAAGGTTTTCGTCAATATTAAAATCTTATATATAAGAGGTGTCATGGTATCAACTGTAAATTACAATGATTGGAACTGATTTAGAAATTTAATAATTATTATTTATCCCTAAGGAGAAAGCTTCCTTTTGGGTATGTTCTAAAGGAAGACTGAATTAACTTGGACATCAAGCACCATTGCTTTTTGGGTTTTTTTTTTGTTCCAATTAATTTATTTATATTTGTGTTGTACTACTCTCACAGGTAAAGCATTGGAAGATGTTCATCTTGAAGACCTTGACATTGCTAGTTTGGAGCGAGAGATGGACAAGGACATGGACAACAATTCGGTTAGCAGCAGTCTGAGTGCTGGCCTGTCCACTTCTGGCTGCTTCAGCAACTCCTCCATCCCGATTGGCATTCCGCCAAGCACCATCACTCAACGTGGCAGTATTAGCAGTCTCTCACAATCGCCTCCGTCCCCGTTTGGAAGTTTTCCCCACTGCATGCAGCCTCTGCAGTTGCATAAGGATATATCCAATGATCATGTGAGAATCATCTCTTGAGCATACTTTTTATTTTAAAACAATTTTTATTGATTTTTAAAAATAATTGGTACTTTTTATGCAAATCTGTTAGGAGTGACACAGTGTAAAATGTTTTTTTTTGGTCATACGTACTTGATCAATTTTTAAATATAAGCAATAATTCAAGACCTTCATATTTTACGAGCTTCTCTTTTAATTTCATCTCTTTTGTGTTCTTTGTCCTTATGGATTACTTGATTCCTAGTATCTTTTCTTTCCTCAGTCTTCATCTCCGTTGTTAAGCTGCTATTCCAATTTTGGCAAGAGTCTGGTAAGCTCAAACTTGAGCGATCCCAACTCCATGTCGCCGAGGAGTGGAGGCCCGCAATCTCCCATGCTGTCAGGGTCATTTGGTAGTAATAATCATCACCTCCATAATAATAGTCTCAGTGGCAATGGAGAGATGCAGAGACTGAGAGAAGAGCTCTTAATGGCCAAGTCCAAGATGGCTGAATGGGAGGGTGTCTACAATCAAGCCAAATGTGTAAGGAATCTGTTTAGTCTTAAATTCTCATTTTATGTGCAAAAAAAAAAAAACCACGTAAGCTATCACCAACAATAGATAGATGTTTATCTAAATGATATATCAATATTTTAAGTATCTCAATATCCCTCCGGCTATATTTTTAAGTCATGCAAAAGCTGCATAGTCCATAAGGGAGAAGGTTTAAAGTGTTTTAAAAAATTTTTCAGCATTTTCAATAGATGATGATATTTATTTTCATTATACTGTGTAATTAATTGATTGATTTTGATGCAAAGAGGAAGTAAATACTGCACTTGTCACCTGGATTTTCATGCAGTACGTTTTTGCCATTATTCGTATTATAATTACATTATATTTATAGGTGTGTTTTCAAATTTATATTATTTTTAGGTGTTTGGTTAAACTTTCAGGTTTTCTTGTCATTCCGCACTTGTTTAAAAACTCTTTATTGATTGGGTTTGATTTTACTCAAAACCCAACATGGTATCTTACCATTTTCACCAAGACAGAAGAAACTGATGCCTATCATACTCTATGAATCCCAAGGTAATTTGTCATATTTTTTTTTGTTCTTTTCAAAATGGAACAGCATTACCTCACGTTACAATAAATTAGAGCCCTTACAGGAAGGAACTATTTCAAATCTCTTTTCCTTTTTTAAAAAAAATCTAAGGCATGTGAAGCATGGAAAAGAGAGGCAGAGGAGTCCGTCAAAAAATCAAAAATTGCAGAGGAAGAAAAGCAGTTGGCATACAAGAAGAAAGATGAGGTAATGAAACTGCATCAGAAAAGAATTTAATGTTTTTGTTTTTTGTTTTTTAAAGACTTATGGAATGCTGAAAATCATGAGTGAGACTGAGAGAGACACAAGTTCCTTTGCTTGTGAGGCGAACGGTCTACCAGCTGAGCTATCAGTACTTTGCTTCTCCTCTTCAATCTGTTGTAAAGCTTCTGTCTGAACCAAAATTTTTTGTTAATTTTACACCTACAACTATTTTTATTGATGTGTAAAAGTTATATGATTAATTATATAAGACACCTGAGTGCAGAATAATTTTTATATTCTGGATATGGTTTGTATTTTTATCTCCCAGAACATATTTTTCAACATTTTTGTCAGTGCCTGACATTATCAATCTGAAGGTGAAAATTTTGGATTTGCGTTTTCTGAAAAGATTATGCTCACCAGACTATTTTAATCTATATTTGAAATAAATCGGTAATTTTTCATGAAGTTATGGACAGATGTATGGAAAAGATATCCAGCAACTTTTCTCAAATTTCATACTTTTCAATTTGACTAGCTGTAAAAAATATTTAGAAGTGAAATTAAGCTTTGATATTTCCCGAAGATGTACAAAAAGGGTTGATTTATTCATTTATGACAAGAACACATTTTTGATCAAAATTGACCTAACTAAACTTGGCAATATCTCATTCAAACCTTTCACCATCCGACTGATTACGTCTTTCACTGTAACATTTATTTTCCATTTATTTTGGAAGTGATAAGCTATAATCATAAACTGCTGATGCTAAGAAGGAAGGTAGAGATATGGAGAAGATTACATGACACTAATGGTTGTTTTATTTTTATCATTGGATTCAGTCACTTATAAGCTTAATTCATTACATTTGGTTTCTCTTCATATTTAGTGAATAGATTTATTTTATAATTTGACCAACATGAATACGGATTGTTGTTACTTTTCATTTATCTTTTTTTCCAGGCCATTGCCCAGCAGCAGCAATTACAGCAAATCATTACGATGAACGGTGGTCCTTATATCCACTCTCTGACCCGCACGAGTGAATTAGACCACTTACAATTAGCACAGTTAAAGATGATGAAATTACAACTACAACAAGATATAGACTTTATTGACACGGTAAGGAGGTTGAAAGAAGTTAGCTGGAATTAAGTTCTCATGAGCTTGATAGGTGTCAGGATTTGAAAATACTTTTGCCAATTGTCATTTCATTACAGTGCTTGCTGGATTCCAGCAAGTTCCCAGGAAAAGCTGAAAAGTGTGATAGAATCCAAGCATGGCGAAATCTTATGCTCTTGGGAGCTAATGGCCTGTTATAAGATAAAAATTTGGTCGCCCAGCTCATGCATGCTAGATTCCAGCGAGTAATGCATATGAAAAAATAATGACTGCATTCTTTGCTAATGATAAAAAAGGTGAATTTATACAAAGACTGTCGTTTATGGTCACATGATATGGTATTTTTGGTTAGATAGTAGGATGTTTTAGTGTTCATATCAATATCTATTTCAGTGCTATCTTGCATTTACATTAGGTTGTCGAGGTTGTTTTCTCCACAATTTCATTTAAAAAACTGATAATTCATAAAAGGACATTTTTTATTTATTTACAAAAGTAAACAATGATTGAAACCTCATTGTTTTGTTTAAAAGTTTGTGTCCTCAATCAGACTTCTTTTTTTTTTTAAACCAGATAATCTTTCAGAAGGCCAAAAGGAATGTTTGATGGTGGTGGATCTTAGGCAATTTAACGAACGTCGCTGTAGTTGCGAGCTCTTAGGATGTTAAAGGGAGTCACAAAGATTCACTCTCAAAGGCTATCTGGATTATATCTCTTGTTTTGTTGGGCTTTTTTTTGTTATAGTTTTTTGATATTTTAAAAAAATAATCTTTACTAGTTACTAGCATTTAATGCTAATGATTTGTACAGTGATATATTTATATAAACGTATTATTTATGTATAATTGTGACGTGATTTGTTATCCATGTGGATTTATGTACCCAGAATAGTATAATTATACTTCTATTTGTAAAAGTTTGAATAACCATGTACATAGATAGTTTATAAATATTTAGAGTAAAAAGAATTTTCTTTTTTTAAAAAAATATATTGAGTGTGTCTATTTTAATTTTGCTTTACATTTGAGAATATGCTCGGCAATTTGTTTTGTCTGAAGCAAGATGACCTTTTTAGATATTCAATATTTAGAATTTCTTGACTTTAATTTTTCTTAACTAAATGTAGTTTTTGTGAATTTTCAAAGAAATTTATTATTGTTGGACCATATTGAATGTTTAGATGTTTTTGTCACATTTTTAAAATCATTACTTTAAATTTAAACGATGAAGCTTGATACGGTTACGTATTTTAGCTCTATACATTGCTTTGGACACTTAATTAATAGTATTTACTTTATTATTGTTATCATCACTTTAACTTTCTAGTTAATAATAGAATTTTTTATTTGTATTCCTTTTTATTGTTACATAAATTCATTTGTTTAGTCTTTGATCATCAATTTAGTATTCATGTAAGTATTTTAAAGTTTTCGAATTCCAATTTTAAGTTAGCAACAATATTAATCATGATCTGATGTGCTATTGAATTCATAACCTTTTCGTAGTAATGTAAATATTTTGTACATACTCACATTTCTTGTTACATCTTTACAACTTTTTGAAGTATTGAAAGAAATGGCAATTGTTGAGTTGTTGAATGTTAAAGTTCACTCTGATCTTTTGAAGGACAACAAGTGTAATCAGAACTTAGGCTTCGTCCGCAATTGACTTTCTTTGCTTTGCTGCTGATTTATCAGTCAATCGCTTTTTCTTTGGATGATTCTTTGTTATACAGTTTCTATATCTCAGTTGCAATGATTTTTGTTCATCATCTGATTATTAAAATGTTGATAGAATTGCAATTCAATTTTTATCTCTCAGATAATTAGATTGAAAGGGTTTTGATCCGACAAGGGACTATTGTAGAAATAATATTAATCAACAATCTTTACATCCCTAGGAATCTTGTCTTTAAGGAAAGAATGCTTTATTATTTAAAACTGTTGGTTTTGAAGTGGTCTCTTCAAGCTTCCTTAATCCCTTCTTGTTGTTTGCCCTAGTACTATTTGTTAGTCTCTTTGTTTTATTTATTTTTTTCATTCTGGATAGGGTTCCTGACCTCCCATAGTGAGTGGGCAGAGAGGCACTTACTGCGTCTTCTATCCCCCTATATCTGTTTTCCAACATGCTTTCTGTCTTTGTCTTGGGATGAGATTGCTTGGTTTTGTCCTGGCCCTGGCCGGAAACACTAGCAAGCTGGGAGGGAAACAGTCAAATGTATAGTTAGTTTTGGGAGATGATATTTTTTCCCTTGTAAATCATCACTCTGGTATGAATTGTTTTATGTTTTGTTTACATTTTATATATGATTTGTAAACATTTGAATGTGTCTCTCTTAGTGGGGACCTGTCTTGCGTCTGGATGAGACTTTTAGTTGATCTCAAACTAAGTACTTTGATAGTGTGCTCTTGGAATATACATCTTTTACCTATTTGAACCAATTCCCCTCTGTCTTACCTTTTCTTGGGTGCTTTAATTGTAATTCTAGAACTTTTTACTATTACATTTTCCTCCTTTTTACTGGCGCTGATATATTCTTAGTGTGTTGCAAAAGCTGTAAAACCCTTAAAAAGAAAAAACACCCCAACTTTTTTTCATACAATTATCAAATTATTAATCTTTCAATATTATCATAGGTTATTTTTTTTAATGCACAGTATTAAATTTTCAATTGTATTTTTTTTTTTTTCCTCTGATGATAAACATATTGTTCATGTGACTAGCCTCACTTCAAAAGCTATCGTTGGTCAGCAGAATTCCCAGCTCACAGATAAAGGAACAGAGTTTGACTAAGCAAGAGAGTGGTCAATGATTGATTTTTTAAAGCAATTTTATAGACCCCAGTATCCAAGTTATGGTTTTATTCTTACTCAGTAGAAGATATGTCAAATCTTTTCACTTTTCTTTCATCTCAAGAGTTCTGATATGATTTAACAGTATGCGGAAACACTTTATACTTTTGAACACGTGCAAATAAAATAATTACACAATCGTCTTTGACAGAATTCAGTATTTCTTAAAGTTTGTTGGTCCATTTTTCAGTCCTTTTTATTTTTATAGGAAAACGTGAAACGGAGGATTTCATTCTTAATGAATTAGGCTTTTGTCAAGCGATATAGGTATCAAAGTGATATTTACTCTTGTTATTATTTTAATTGTAATTATTTGTCCGTCTGCGTGAATGTATCATTCATTAAAATTTGTCTCATCACCTGCATGCCTTGAAATGCATTATGCATTGATTGATCATTATCATTTATACATTGCGAATACGTGGAACTCTGTTATTAATTATGAAATCTTTGAAACGTACGACCTCATTATTATTATTATCATCATTATTATTATTTGTTGAAACAGAAAAGTGAACTGTTGCATGTAAATAAGTGAATGTTTGTACAGTATTCCTTGATGATTATGATAACAATGTTAAAAGTTTTAATAATATTTAAAATTGCACTTATTGTTGTACATAGAATATCATCCAAGTGGGTTGAAAAAAAAAAAGTATAAGATTCCGAGATCAAATTCTAAACATGTTGTTAAAAGTACAATATTGGCATTACATGTCTTTCATTTTGTCATTGGAATTACTGGTAGATGATGGTGGGGATTACAGAGCAGGTGGCAGGTGTTGAGTGTATCTTGTTCGATACCGAAATAAGAGATTGAATGACATATTTGTGCAGACCAGACTAGCACACGATTTGATTTTTAAAGATTTTTTTTTTTAAACATTGATTTGTTGCTTTTGCCTTTGACATAAAATATGAGTGAGTCAGTTCAAAGATATTCTTGGGACCATTTTTCTTTTTTTACTCATTTATTAAAGGCAATAATAATAAAATAATAACTGACATTGCTTTTAATTGGGTTTGGAATTTTAAAAGAAAATTGATGTTGGGAGTTCAATTTTATAATTTTTTTTGAACTTATTTATTGAATCAGTGGAATATTTAAAGAAGATGATATGTTGTTGACTGTTGTCTTTCGCATTGATGCCATTACTTTAAATATGATTATAATATTATGGTGAAATAAGGATAAAAAGTCATATTAGTCTTCTCTGTTTATCACTAGTCTGCACTCTTTTTGTCTTCATAGGTGAGGTGGAGGCATTTCCTGGACTGTTGGAATAAAGATAGTTTTAAATACTTGACTATCAACATATGTTACACCATTTTTTATTTATAGTCTACTGGTTTTTGCTTTTTTCAGTTCTGCCAATGAAATTAGGTTTGATCTATCTACACAAACATGATGTGTAGAAATAGCTCTAAGCTCAATATTTTATCAGGAATCAGTTTTCTCTTAGTTGGTTAGTAATTAATTTTATTTATTTTTCAAATTTACCAATTGGAACTGATATGGCAATTCATTTTATTGTGCAATGCTAGGGTGATTACATCAATGATTGTTATCTAATTCAGAATGTTGATATAGTCCTATGCTCAAACTGATTTTGTCACATAGAAGGATTAAGTGTATAGGCTCATTTGTAGAATTTTAAAGAATTAATTTGGTTTCAAATCTTCTAGTAACTTATGTTTTAGGTTTTTTTCGTTTCACCAATGATATTAGTTTTGCAATAATATGTTGGAGCTTTGTTACTGAAACTGATGCCCCTTTCTTGTATGACAGATAAATTGTTATCCATGTTTAACATAAGCGGTTTACTTTGAATATTCCTGATTTACATATCATTTGTGTTATCATTGCCTCTTGATTCAAATTAGTTTGACTTTTGGCAACTTTTTTTTTTTTACTTGTGTTTTAAAAATATATTCGTTTATTGAGTGATATTCAGTTGACTAATTTTAAAATTTTGATTTCCACTCTAAATTATTCTTAAGACATGTCTCATTTATCTGTATTGGGATAAGTAAAAATAAGGAATCTCTTGGAAATTGTAAGTTTTGTTTTCTATTTTTCATTCATTTCCTCTACTATTTTCCTTGAATTATTCTTCAAGTGTCACAAGCTCCCATAAACCCATGTGTTGTTGCAAGTACAGTAAAGACCCGAAGAAAGAAAAGCATATGACATTTGAAAGACAGTTGAAGTAGTGGATAAAAACGCCTACTCTTTCATCTTTTTCTTTAAAAAATCTTTTAATTTTTCCTTAACGATTGTTCTTTTTCAACATTTTTATAGCCTTGGGTTTGGTTTTCCTTGCTTTTACTTTCGAGGGTATCACATTGACATGTCATGTTCACTTTTCAAGGTGATAGGAGAGAATGAGTAGAGCTTGGCAGCTATGTATATCTTTGTATTATAAAATTATTCCTTGCATTGTTTGTTACCCTTCTTGTCATTTTAAATTTAACTGATTGATGACTTGAGTGTTTCATAGCATTTTGTTGACGGTTTTCTTCTGATCCGCGGAAATCTGCGAATTTTGGTATCAGAGGAGGAATTTCCTCCTTATAAAAAACTACATTTCCCCCCATTAAAATGTGCTGGCAGTGGGAGACTTTAAATGTGGTGGAACAAAAAGGGGCAATCTGCCACTTTCCTCAAGTTAGCTGGAGTGTAAATGATAGTTTATCGTCTCAATGGCTCTAAAAGTGGGAGTCTGGGCAGTGTGATTTAAGGCAATTGTTCAAATTGTTCCTCCTTTTTTCACTTATTTTTACCATCAGCAGTGGTTTTGATTTTGGATGAATTTCAATATTACTTTAGAACTGCATTTTACAACCTGTCCGGGACCAGAGCATGTCTGGCAGTGTGATGAATTATTATATAATTTATTTGCTGTAGTAGTCTGTACTTGTCATGAAGTTGACGATAACTTTTGTTGGCATTATAGTAAGGTTTTACTGTATTATCAGTAGTATTGGTTGGTTTTCTTTTTGTAGCCAGGTACTTTGTTGTCACAATAATATTAATTATACAAGGAAATGAGTATCTGTTGGCTTTTGATGTCCATTTATTTTTGAACCCATGAGGTTTGCTAGATTGTAAGCCACAGACGAGGTTTATTAAATCATTTAAGTCCTTCGTGTTATGTGATCTCAATATAAATCCACTCCAATCTTTGGTGAAATGTAATCTTTTCATTATTTCAAATTCCGTCATGATGGAACTTCTTTTAAATATTAAAAACAAAAAGCAACTGCTAATGATGTATCTGAAATATGGGCCCTTTTGCTAAGCTAGTCCACAAAATTCAAGATAATATATATATATTTGTAGAAACGATTCAGTTTCTCAGTGTTTTGTCAGCAGTCTTTCAAAAGTTGTAACGGCAGCTTGAACTTTGTGTCTTTGTGGTGTAATCTCGTAGATTTTGGGTGGAATTTTGAAATGATGAGAGTTGTGGTAAGTAATATTATTTCTTTGTTTTTCTCTGGATACAAATCACACCATTTTTATTGTTGACATTCAGGAGAAAATCATTGTTAATAATATTTTTCTTTTTTAAGTTTGGTGTAGTTAAAATTATATTTTTTTTTACATAATGCGACCAACATTGTTGATGGGTATACTTTTTTTTTGGTCAAAAAATCCTTAGCTAAAAAAGTTGTTGAACAAATTTTATTTGTCGGCACATATTTTGTTATTTCGTATTCGATTTGAAATATGTCATAGTATTAAAGTCAATTGGAGTAGCACCTTGGAGCTAAAAAATGTTAAGAAAGAATGGGCCTTCTTGTTACAACTTTGGACCCATTATGGGGAATAATTGACAACATCAAGTTCGGTAACATTAAGATTTAATAGAGAACAATGCTGATTACCTCAAATTATGTCGTGATTCAGAATAAGTAATTTTAATAAATCAAGTGTTATTGCATTGATAATCAGTTATGTATTCATAATATTCATAGCGGCCAACTGTCCTGATAAAATCGGGACTGTCCTGATTTGGCAATCTGAGAAAAAAATCATTGGGACTTTTTATATGTAATGAAATGATTCTAGATTATGCTTTTTTGATTTGCAAATTAAAACAAGGAACGGAAAAATCTCTAAATCAAGATTATATTATATACTAGTCCAAACACACTGCTGTTTTGGGTCATGACTGTATTATCCGTCAGGGTGTCCTGTTTTTGCACTTTGAGAAGTTGGCCGCTATGTATTATTTAATTTTTTTCAGCGGAACAAACATTGCAAAGGAATTATGAGTGATTCAGCAATGAGCATACTGTTTTTTAAAAAATGTATTTGATTTTGTATCTCACCTTTACTTTACCTTTTGTCTTTAAAAAGTAAACAAGGAGCGCTTATTGGCGCACTCATGTATTTCGCATAAACATTCTAGAACTATGAGATGATTACTGATTCATATTTGTAGGATTAAAGCACGTGTGTTGTTATTTGTACATATTATTATATGTATTTGATCATTCGTGCTTCTAATGATCTATTTACTTAATTTGTTTTTTTAAAAAAGTATCTGCGAGCATAGGAATTGGGAATTATGAGGTTTGATTCATGCAAAAATTGAATTTTAGATGTTTTTAGTTTTATTTTCTTAATCAAATTGACGTTTGCATTCATGTATATAATAAATGATCTGTTGGTTATTGCAACATTTGTAGTATTTTGAATATCGTTGTTGTACAGTGATAATATTTTTTGTCCTTTAGAACGTTCTTTTTCTGTTCCTTCTCAGTTTTTTTGGGGGGTTTCGTGAATATTTATTTCCAGTTTGTTTTTTTCGTCTTTTGATCTTAGTGTTCTGTATTGTGCTATCTAAATAAATTTTTCGTTTTTATAATAATTTATCTATTACTATCACTCCTCTTGTACTAATACTACCTCTACTATTATTTCTACTACTCCTACTTCTACTATTTCTTCCACCGCTGTTGCTGTTATTATAGAAATAAGTAAGCAAGTTCCATTCTTATTAAGGTCTTTTCTAAACTTGACAATTTATCCATAGAAGAATGATGAACAGTTTTTCATTTCGTAGCTTTACCATACAACATATGTAGAATGTTGACAAATGTCGTATTAGTATGTTGACAGATATGAGTTGTTCGTTTGTTTTTGTTTTTTTGTTTTGTTCCCTCTTACTCTTAGTCTCTTTTCAATTTCTAAAAAAATTACCACTTGAAACGATTTACAAATGTTGTTTGCCTTTACTTCCTTTTCTTCTATGCATTATATCCTTAAAGTAAGGTGGAAATAACGGTGGTAAAGTTTGTTTTTGTTTTTTGTCTTTTTGTAATGGAATTAATAGAAACGCATGACTTAAAATGGCAACTACTTTAAATTTTCAAAATTTAGATATCGATGAATAAGTATCTTAATTGTTGGTATTGTTGTCTTTATTTCTGTTTATAGTTTATAATTGGGGGGGAGGGGGTTGTAAAAAAATATTATCTGTGATGTTATTGTTATTCGTGATGTTGTAAACAGTCTGTATCTATAATTATTTCTAATCAGAATAATTATCAACTGGACGAAGAAGAAAAAAAAAATGTATGAATATAAAAAGGGAAAATTAATTCACAACTGTTCTGAAGTCTTTACACCGTGTTTAAAATATATCCTGTACGATATTGAAAACAAAACGAAATAGAAGTTAGTATGTTAAAAGCTTATTTTGGAACAAAAAAGCGTGTTTATATGAATAGGTTAGGACAGGCAAAGTTCTTTTTTATTTATTTTTTTTTTGGTATATTTAATTTTTTTAATTTAAAAAAGAAAAGTATCAAAAGCCTGTGATGCAATGAAATGACCCGTCATAGGTCTGTCATACTTTGGGGGAAAAATAATAACCAACAAAATACTCGTAGTCAAAATTTTGGCATTAAAACTCATCCTTCAATTATCAATTGATTGATTAAAAATGACCTATGTCTTGTCAAAAATTCTCAAACCTGGGACTTCACGGGATTCCCAGGGTTGAGTTTTTTTTTGCCAAGATGAATGCCATTTTAATCGATTGATATAATCTGAATGACAACTTTTCTGGCCAAAATTTCAAATATCTACATATTTTTCAGAATACAGCAGAGGTAGGGTACTAAGTTTTCTCTAACCCGACATATCTCAGCATTGTAAATAAGATACCAGTAACACCGATGCGATTAGAACTTCATTGACTCAAGAACTCGCGAGTTGCTCTCTGTCATTCTTCGCTTTGTGAAAATGGCATGCTGTTTTGTTGGGTTTAGGTAAAATGGAAGCCGGCCTGTAAAGGGTTAAATCAAAACCCCTTGTGATGTTAACAAGTTCTGATGGTCTGAATCAAACTTTTAAAAGGTTCATTCTGAACGTGTAAACTTATCCTCCCCTGCCCTTTTTGTCACACTCCTTTCACTTTACCTTTTATTTATTGGATTTTGTGATGTTATCTAGAACATCATTGGCTTGGAGAAATGTTTGGGTTTTCTAAATCTTTTATTTACTGTAATTTTTTTGTACTGTTTACTTCTGATATGATTTTGCTATTATCTTAGATGTGTTAAGATATTGTGTATTGTTTTGAGTGTAAAAAAAATTTATTCGATTGAAGTATAAAGATAATATAATTTAGGAATAATTTTAAGTGCATAAACAAAAAAATAAAAATAATTTAGACCAATAAATTGATTTATGAATTTTAATCAAACGTCTTAAAGGTTTACATTTGTTTTATTCTTCTTATAATCCTTTTAGATGCCATCTTATCATTTCCATTGGGCTGGGTCGGGTTCCCGGCCTCCCATAGTGGGCAGGGAGGGACTTGCTGTGTCTTCTATCCCCTTATATCTGTTTTCCAACATGATTTCTGTCTTTGTCTTGGAATGAGATTACTTGGTTTTGTCCTGGTCCTGGCCGGAGTCCTAGCTGGGAGGGAAACAGTCAAATGCATAGTTATTGTTTTGGAAGATATTTTTTTCCTTGTAAATCTGTTATGTATTATTATATTTGCTATTTTGAATTTATAATGTAAGCATTTGATGTATTCCTCTTGTTGGATTTTGTGCGTGTGTCCGGATGAGACTTATAGGTGGTCTCAAACTAAGTATGTACTTTGATAGTGTGCTCTTGGAATCTACATCTGATCCCTATTTGTTCCCAGACCCCCTCTGTCTTACTTTTTCTTAGGTGCTTTATTTGTAATTCTAGAACTTTTTACTATCCCATTTTCTTTCAGAGCTGTTTTCTGTCTTTTCCTGGTGTAGTTCCTGACCTCCCATAGTGGGCAGGGAGGTACATACTGTGTCTTCTATCCCCCTATGTCTGTTTTCCAACATTCTTTCTGTCTTTGTATTGGAATGAGATTACTTGGTTTTGTCCTGGCCCTGGCTGGGAGGGAAACAGTCAAATGTATTGTTAGTTTTGGGAGATGATATTTTTTTCCTTGTGAATCATCGCTCTGTTATGTTTTGTTTATGTATTATAATATGATTTGTAAACATTTGAGTGTATTCCTCTTAGTGGGGATCTGTGCTTGCGTCTGGATGAGACTTTTAGGTGATCTCAAACCAAGTACACTGATCGTGTGCTCTTTGAATCTACAATTGTTGCCTATTTGAACCAATTCTCCTTTGTCTGCCTTATTATTGGATACTTTTATTGTAATTCTAAAACTTTTTACTATCCCATTTTCTTTCTTTGTGCTGGCGCTGATATGACCTAATGTGATGCAAGCGCCGTAAAACCCTTGAAAACAACAAACAAATCCCCCTATATGTTTTCTGTTTTGTCGTGGATCGGGATTACTTGGTTTGTCCTGGTCCTTGCGGAAGTTCTTGACTGAAAGGGAAACAGTCAAATGTTTAGTTTTTGTTTTGGGAGGTGATATTTATTTAATTTACTTATTGTAGATATTCTTTTTTTTTTGTTGTTGTTCTGATAGTTTTTTTGTTTTGCTTTGTTTTGTTTTGTTTTGTTTTAAACATATCTGGTAAACATTTGAGTGTGATCTTATTAGTGAGATCATGTGCTAGTGTCTGGATAAGACTTAGGTGATCTCAAAGTAGACTGTTGATATGCTCTTGGAATCTAATCCGTTCCCTCTATAATTTGAACCAATTCCCTGTTGTCTTACTTTTTCTTAGGTGCCTTAATTTACCTCTAGAATTTTTTGACTCTCCCATTTTCTTACATTGAGCAGGAGGTCTTTTGCTGCGTCTCCTATCCCCTTTTATCTGTTCTCTGAATTTGCTTTCTGTCTTTGTCTGGGAATGGGATTTCACATAGCCAGTTTGGCCTTTTCTACTAGTGCTGATACGACTTTAAAGTGTCGCAAGCGTCGTAAAACCCCTTTAAAACAAACGATCCTGTTCTTATGTCTGGATGATACTTCCTTTAAAGTTATCTCAAATCAAGTACATTGATGGTATGCTCTTGGAATCTACTTCTGTTCCATATTTGAACCAGTCTCCAACTCTTTCTTCTGTGCTTTTAATCGTATATCTAGAATTTGTTGACTATCCCACAATGATTGTTCTTTTTTTTTTTTTACGGGGCTGATATGAATTTGAAGTCACATTAAGATCTTGACAGCTTCAAAGTTCTGGCCCAGGGCTGTGACCAATGGAAAATTAACAGCATGGATGGAGAGAGCAGCTATACTAAAAAAAAACAAAAACTCTGTGACTGAATCACACAATTCTCAGCAAGCGTCATTCAGACTGCTAGGCTTACTAGCCGACTACTACTTAAGCCTGTGTGGCTATGTGGTCTAGTGGATGGGAAGGTCTTGGATTCGAGCCTCGCTCGGCGCATAGTTGAATCCTTGGAAAAGACTCTTTACTCACATTCTCTCACCGTACTCGGGTGTAAAATGAGTACCTGGTCGTTAACAGCGTCATCTCTATCCGAAAAAAAAAATGTAATATCGCCTAACAGGCGTCATGTCTCGTTCTACATGTTACCTGTTGCTGTTGGCTAGGGACCCCTTGTAAAGCGCTTTGAGCACGTCGCACCCGTCCGGAAGCTTCGTTCTCAGCTCACTGTTCAATTAGATCTCTGCTGCTTCCTGCTCTTGACCACAACGGGTACAAGTTGGACAGATGCCAAGCCCCCCACTGATGAAGTGAGTGTGCAGTGACGCAGGCGGCCCGGTCCGGATCTGAAGTCGAATTTCATACCACAATACCACATCGCCACATCTTTAACGCTATGGATAGTATGTGCTTGGCTAAGAAGCTCACAACATTGCCATGACCAACACACAAAACTATGCGTAACCTTGAACGTTTATAGTCTGGTTAATACAGTTTAGTGAGGATTACTCATAAACGCGGATGGCAAAAAACAATAACTATAGAAAAATGTGATGAATTTCAGCTCCATGTGTCTTCAGGCTCTGATGGACTTCTACCCAAAATTCATAGCTCGTTAAAGGTTAGAGCGGCGATGTGGTCTTGTGTATGACACTCGCTTTCGGATCGGATGGTCCTAGGTTCGAGCCTCGCTCGGCGCATAGTTGAGTCCTTGGAAAAAGGCTCTTTACTTACATTCTCTCATCCTACTCAGGTGTAAAATAAGTACATGGCCGTTTAAAGCGTTGTCGGAGGAAATTGTAATATCGCCTAACAGGTGTCATGTCTCGGTCTACATGTTACGTGTTGCTGTTGGCTAGGGACCCCTTGCAAAGCTCTTTGAGCACGTTTAGTGGATATTGTTCTATATCAAAGCCTCCGTTTTTTTCTTTCTAATCTCCATTATGGTGGTTCCGATAGATATGTTGGTAGAGAAATCGCTTCACACATACAGGGACCGAGATTGATCCCGGATGAAGTCGATTTGTTTTTTTTTTACTCAAACCCTCTCTCCACACAGCAGTGATTGGGTAGCCGGGTCTGTTAGATTTGTAGGAAAGTACTTCGCATTAGACTAGCGTCTTATCCAAAGGATGGCACGCAATTGATAGTGTCCGTTTCACGCTGCAAAACCCGGATAAACTTTGGTTCAATGAGACTAACAGCTATGAAGGACTTCATAAAAAAAAATCCAGTGAAAGATAGCCAACGATTAACTTTTGTTTCTTTCGCCTACCCTTCTGTCTTTTCTTTTAGTTTTTGCGTCCCCGAGGTTGTGTTGACAGTTAACCGCAATGTAATAGCAGCAGGTGGTCTGAGGTTCGATCCCCAGTCAAGGCAGACTGTTCGATTTATCAAACGGTTGAAATGATGGCATTACAACCGTGCTTTTGTCGTGTCATGTCAGCAAGTTAGCCCTAAAAAAAAAAACCACACACACACACACACAAAAAAAAAAGAAAAAAACGTAGTGTTTTTTATGCACTTCCGTTGACAGTGTATCTTAACGGATCGCTTTTCTACACCTCCGTCACGCATGCGCATCCCACCCAATTTCATTAGTCATTAGCGATATTGTGTTTCTGTTGTGACATCTGTAGGATGTTTTTGTTAATAAAGTTATATAAAAATAATAACAATTTAAAAAATCGAAATATAAAACCAGAAAATAGAAGTTGCATTGAAGGTAAAATAATGTGGGGGCATTCAAGTAAGACATTGCCTTTCGCAATGATGCCATTTGAATTTGCAGCCTCGGTTTCCTTTGTTATTTCGGCGGTGAATACAAGTAAAGAGAGTATCATTGTTGAAAAATGACAAATACAGATAAAATCACAGTCTAGATCACTAAAGTAAGAAGGGTCATGCAAGTCTAAGAAAATGTTTGTTTTAGGTATCGGAGGCGGCTTCGACTTCTGTTGATGATTTTATAACAATGATGCACTACTACCTATATCCAATCAAATTGCTTTACAATTGACCAATCATTATGCAACCCGAAACTTCATCTAACCAATAGAAAATCTTCCAAGTTTTGTCCAATGAAAAGAAAGTTCTTTGTTAGTGGACCGAACCAATCAAAAGGCTGTTTAGTGTGAATGTTAATGAAAAATACCCAGAATCCTTCACCAATTTTTGCGGAAATATTATTAAATTCCTTGAACGTTGACGATTGTGGTCGAACTAGCGCCAAAACAGATAAACAAGGTAAGCAATTTTTATTATACAATATATTCGTTAGATGATATTTCATGTCCATTTAAAGATAACATTAATTTTGTGGATAGAACATTCCCTAAGACAATGTCACAGGGAGACACGAGTCTGTCCTCATTGCGGCAGTGAGTGAACACCGCTGTCCTCAGTCCTCGGTCTCAGTTCCTCCAAAATTTTTATCAATAAAACGTAATTAGACGTCTTAATTTGACGTATCCATTTGTTTTAAAGGAGGTGGAGATCCTATGCCGTTAATTTGGTTGAAGTTGATGGATAATGTTTTAACCGTAGTTATTCTCCCCTCGTTCTTGATATTGAATCGTCCAGTATGATTATGACAACAAACGAGGGCCCTTTCGGCCGGGGTCAACAAGGCCGTGTCTATTTATAGCCATCAGGGCAAGTGCTTACCCGACCCTCTTCTAAGAATTGTCTTAGCACATCAAATTTTCAGTTCTAAAAAAATGTCACGTTATCATCACTTATTTGTTCTTGAGAACTTGTTTGTGATAATGTAATGACAATGATTGTGATTGATGAGCATAGCATGATGGGGGCAGTGACACTGACACGGCCTAACCAAATTATTGACTTGTCTGATTTGTTGTGTGTTACTTACTGCTGACTCGACTGTCTTTGTGTATGTAAATTACTGTGTAATAGTAATAATGTCAATGCAACTTCTAACTGAACTGCCGATTTCATTGTGGACAAATTGTTCTATCATCATCATATCTTGTCGCGCCAGTGAGTCAGCCAGTCTCGGGCAGTCTGGTTGCATTCCCTCAGGTCAGCATTGGTGCAGTGAGGTCCCAGCGAGCATTCGGACAGGATGTGGTCCATGGTCTGTCTGGGGTGACCGCATGGGCATTCAGTGCCCGGTGAGATTTTCCATTTAAAGAGGTTGGTGGCGGTGTTTCCCACCTTTGCTCTAGCTCTGTTCAACGCCACCCATTCTTTTCTCTTGAGGTCTGTGCCTGCTGGGAGCTTTTCTGTTGGGGGCTGGAGGGCATCGTTTGCTGTCTTGTCCCATTCTACCCATTTGTCCAGGCGGAAGAATGCTGAGTGGTCTGGGTGAAGGCTCTCTACTGTGAGGAAGCTTTTTCTTGATTTGAGCCTGCTTTTGGGGCAATTGTGGTCATGAAGGGGGTGTCTCTGGTCCATTTCCTGTTTGTATTTTTGTATTTGGGCATGAGTTTCCCTCCGGATGTGTGGTGGGGCTATTCCTGCTGCACGGTAGACCAGTGGTAATGGTGTTGCTCTCAGCTGGCCCGTTATGATCCGGCAGGCGTTGTTGAGCTCGGGTCTAGCTTGGAGGCATGGCATGATCGGGCCCATACAGCTGAGCAGTACTCCGCAGTTGAGTAGCTGAGGGCCAATGCTGTGGTCCTTAGAGTTTTAGGGTCAGTTCCCCAGTTCATGTTTGCCAGCTTTCCAAGGAGGGCATTACGCGTGGACACTTTTGCCTTGGTCTTTCTCACGTGTTCTCTGAAGGACAGAGTTCGATCAAGCGTCACTCCGAGGTACACTGGGTGGTAGTTGTACTCTAATGTCTGGCCATTCCACTTGATGTTAAGTTTTTTGTGGGCTTGGTGGTTGTTGAGGTGAAATGCACACACTTGTGTTTTCCCTGGGTTGGCGTTCAGCGAGTTTTTAGTGTAGTACTTTGTAAGGGTGTCTAGGGCATTTGTCAGTCTGCTCTCGATTGGTTGGAAGGACACATCCTGTGTTGCGAGGCATAGGTCATCAGCATATATGAATCGGCGGATATTTGGGAACTCAGGCTGATCATTTGTATATATGTTGAAAAGTGTTGGAGCCAGCACTGATCCTTGGGGAAGACCATTCTTCTGGGTGCGCCACCTGCTCTTCCGGCCATCCATTTCAACAAAGAAGCGCCTGTTTTCGAGAAGTGACTGGATAATATTTACAATTTTCTTATTCTTTATCATTTTAGCCACTTTGAGGAGTAGGATCTTGTGATTCACTGTGTCATAGGCTGCAGTGAGGTCGACGAAGACTGTGCCAGTGACCTGTTTTGTCTCAAACACTACGCGACCAGAGAGAATTGTTCTATAATATTATCGCAAGGCACCTGGCCAGTTCATTGGAATTGGATTTCGATAGGCTCGCACTCGCATTAATAAGGCTAAGGTCATTTGTCATTACTACTGGCGTGGCGTGTGTGTTTATCATAAATAAGTTTTTTAGATTTGGGTTTAAAGTTTCAGAACATTTCTATTTCATTTAATGACCGCATTTAAATGAAATGGTTCTGATTTCACTTAAACTTTAACTTTAACATTAACATGCAGAGATCAAGCTTTTGGAGATCGTTGTTGTAGGCACCTAAAACCACACTGCACTAAACACAGGGCCATTTTTAGCCATTTATTTTATTTGGGAGGGCTTCCCACTTCCATGGTTTCACGACACTTTTATGACATTTCATTAGCCTTAGCCGTTATGGACTATCAATAGTTGCAATGTCCAATGAATATTACTATAAATTGAAACGATTCATATTTTTATAACTAGTGTTTCTAATTTCGAAAATTATTTGCTGAGTCGATTGTCCCATGACTCCGGCCGGTTTCCCATCAGTTTCCATATTCATACAGCAAGTGATGGCAAACGTTTCATGAGGTTATAGTCTCTGAAAGATAGGGTTGGAGGAGGGGGGTGCTGTGAAACTACGGACGTCCTTCCGTTCATTCTACATCCTAAAGTCAGCTATCATATTTAGTAGAGGGTGTTTAAACTTCTTTTATCTGTTTAGAAATTAATTCATGTTTACTTTTGAAACCCCATCAGAAACTACCTAAGTTTTAGGCTAATTGTAGGGACTTTCATGAAAAATTCAAAGTTTGAATATAAGTACAAAACTTATCTTATGGCAAAGCCCTTAAGACAACAAACACAAAGGTGCAAAAATTATCCTTCTAGCTTTACTAGAAGCAAAGTTATGGCCAAAAATGTGTCGTGAATTACCCCTTCTTTATACTTGTATTTAACCCATAGAGGCCCGGTGTTTACTAAAATAAATTCCCCTGAGGCCCAGTGTAAGGGGCATAACTCTTAACAAAAAAATACCAACACAAAGTTAAAAAATTATTAAACGAGAACCAAATGACATATAATCATAATTTTAATTCCTTTTTATAGCCAGATAAATTTGCTTTCGAATGATATATAACATGACATGTTTTGATTTCAATAAATTGGGAAAAAAAATATTAAAAAAAAAAACTCGTTCCCCGCACCCCCATTTTCGTCAATCTCGGACTCTGATTCAGTGTCCGAATCACCTTGATCGGGTGCTAACGCCTCGTCTTGTCCATCCCCACCATCGTTTACATCTTCTCTTTCTAGTTCGATATCGCTTTCATTTCCAAAATCCTCTTCATCGTCTACACCACTCTCCAAACCATCATTTCTAGCGCCACGCAACAAACTCGTGAGGTACGGGAATGCCATTTTTCTGAATTCGATTACTCACTTGCTATCAACGATATAAACGTGCGGTAAAATTGAAACGGAAATAGAACGATCGTATTACGTTTACCATGTTTCCGGTTTAGAATAAAACGAAGTGATTCGTTGCAATAACAAAGTAAACATGATCCGTTTTTTCTCGGGGGCCGCGGGCGATGCGGGCCTCAACAGTCGCGGGCGACTCCAGGGGAAGCGGGCCTCTATGGGTTAAGTACCGAAATCCGTGACCGAAAATGGACGAAATTGTAACATTTTATGTCATAAAAGACAAACCATTCGTCGGAATTGCATGAAACTTTCAGATGTAACAAATACTATGGAAATATAATATCATTTTTAATTAGTACGCACCTATATTGTCAACGTTATTGACCCTGAATGTACACGCGGAAACATAAAAATTCAAAGATTTTCAAAAAAAATTCGATGATTCTTTGGTTGTACTGTAAAAAGTTGTGGATTGATTTGCACGAAACTGTTACAGGAGACATGGAAAAGGTTGAGAAATGGAATAAAGTTCTTCATATTAATTCAACAGCTTAACTTTTGAGTGTCTAACCCCAATTATGAATGAATTATCACGCGAAATGGGCATTTCCCCAAATCGATGACCGAAATGTTAACATTTTTGGACATAAAAAACAAACCGTTTGTCGGAATTGCATGAAACTTTCAGATGTAATAAATACCATGAAAAGAACTATAATATCATTTTCATTGAGTAGGCGCCTACATTTCAGTGTTATTGAACCTAACTGTGCATGCGGAAACTAAAGAAAGGCAAAGATTTCCCCTCAAAATTCAAAGATTTTTTTTTGTTGTACAGCAAAAAGATGTGGATTGAGTTGCATGAAACGGTTAGTGTTAGAGAAGACATTGAAAAGGTTGAGAAATGGAATAAAGTTCATCACATTGATTCGACAGCTTAAATTTTGAGCGTCTAACTCCAATTATGAACAAACAAACGAGCGGAAATGGGCATTTCCCCGAGTCGACTGAAATGTTAACATCTTTGGTCATAAAAAACAGTTTGTTGGAATTGCATGAAACATTCAGATGTAACAAATACTATGAAAAGAAAAATAATATCATTTTCATTGACTAGGCCTAGGCACCCACATTTTCAGTGTTATTGACCCTAAATGTACACACAGAAACAAAAAGAATTCGAAGACTTTTTGCGGTTGCACAGCTCTACATATTGAGTTGACATAATCTGGAGATTTATAAGCTAGAATTATTAACAAATTAATGAGCCAAAATGAGCACTTTCTCACATTATCTCACCTCTATACAATCCGAAGAAGGCTTAATGAGTTGAAGATTGGAGCATCATCTTTGTAGTTCCATATCTTCCCGATATTCATCCTCCATGCTTGCATTGATGACAACAAGATCACCCATGATAGTATCTGTGACTATCTCGCTTAGGGTCACTGTAGACCTGGTGCCATCTCCCTTTTCAGCTGCGTAGTCTATCAATAGAGGACGTATTTTCCGGACGACTTTAAAACCACAGACGGTGCCACGAAATGTAGTATCCTCGCCATCAACATCCCAGACATGGAGAAAGGAGGAAGAAGGAATTGTGCCCGACAATAAGCTGGATACAAAACTATGTGAACCTGCATCCACTTTTCAAGGATTCCAGCATGATCTTCCTTAATAAGTAGAGCTTTAACGTCCTTCTCCACTTTGCGTCTGGCAGTCGCGTCTCTCTGTTGCGCCTTCAATGTTTGTCGTTCTTGAGCAGCAGAAAGGTTTTCTTTGTGCCTATCCTTCCTCTCTTTGATTATTACTGGGGCCCTCTTGATGGCGTATTGCAGCATCTGTTGTTTAACAAGTTGACCTTTCTCCATGACATATTTGAGGGTGCCATTCATTGCAGCCTTTACCTTACTGTCAACAAAGCCAACAGTTGCATTGGGGGCCTTTCGGGACAAGGCGTCAAACATTCCTAAAATGCGCTCTGCGGCAATGTTGTTGAGAGGGGCCGAAGATGTTTGTGACAGCATGGAAGGTGTTGGTTGGCTAAAACGTCCGTCGATGTATGGAGCGAGTTGTCTCCTTAGAGTGGCAAGCATGGCTGAACAGACACATTTAACTATGTCAGGAAAGGATTCTGCAGCAGGGTCCTTTTTCAGAGCTAGATAGACGTTGTCAGCTGCAATGGGGACTCCGAAGGCATCGTCGCTGTCTTCAAGCAATTTAGAAGGGTCAGCAGAGAGCTCATGCAGATAATTCAAACATCCCTTCATATAAGGCACCATTTCCAAATGTCTCTTCTGCTCTGGATTCTTGTAGAAGAGGCGCATCCAGGGTCCAGTCAATACTTTCCCAAAGAGACCTAGAACTTGTACCTGCACCATTA
Source organism: Berghia stephanieae (assembly GCF_034508935.2). Lineage (NCBI taxonomy): Eukaryota > Metazoa > Mollusca > Gastropoda > Nudibranchia > Aeolidiidae > Berghia > Berghia stephanieae. Next base: position 65,795,156 of record NC_088364.1, read on the forward strand.
TATCACTGTTACTCAGGTCTCCGAGAAGGGACAGGCGAATCTGGGTTGCAGTGCAATACTTCTTCAGGTAGGTGGTGAATGATTCCTTTAGGCTGTAAATGATGCCTGCAGAGTGGAACAAAACATGGAGCCGGTTTCCTACATACCGAGGAAGAATGCCTTGTCTGAGTCCAGATCTGTCCAAAAATAATTTAAATCCTGCAGGATCACCAGAACTTGCTTTGTATCGAAGTTTTGAAAAACAATAAATGAAGTTGGCTGCACGACAGTCCTTGCCATATACATTACTTGGTATATTTTTAGCTCTGTCACGAATACCAAGTGCTTTTCTTGTGGTTGAGGCTAACCCGTCGAGTGGATGGACGTTGCAGTTTAGCTCTACCAGTTCTTTGTTTAGGAGCATACTCAGCTCAGCACTGACGCAGTGGTTCACGGCAGCTCTGTCTGTCAGGGTACAGGTTGTGCTGGCATAAAATATACTTAAGACATCCTCCATTGTCTGGTCGGTATAGGAAGCATAAGATGCAATTCCCTTGAGGGTGTTGACTATGGTTGAAATAGTCCTCTGTTGTTCCACCGGACAAGTGACCAACCTGCAGGTACATAGTTTTCCTATGTGAGGTAACAATGTGGACCTCATTCACATGAGTGCCCTCAATGGAGGTGGCATCCCATGCAAGTGTAGTGTTGTCCGATAAAAACATGGCTTCTGCAGTCTGGAGGTCGGACAGCACACCAAGCTCATGAGCCATGCGGCAAACAGTCGAGGTCCCGGAGCACAGGAAAGCTGTTGGTCGTGAAGAACAGGAGATGAATAGAATCAGGTCGCCAGCTTTCTCCACAGGAACATTGCTGACCAAGCATTTATAAATTGCCAGTCGCATGTTGTCACAATACCGTCCTGTGTGAGTATTGACGACATCGTCGTCTCCATTTGTTGGTTGTTCTAATTCACTTTCCAAAATCAGAATTCTATTTTGCTCACTCTGTAACAAATCCTCCAGGTTTTTTAATTTTAACTTTGCTTTGTTTAGTGCTATTTCAGCATTAACTCGTCTTCTCTTCTCCTTTTCCAACATCTTGAGAAAATAAGTCCTTTCCCCCACCAACTCTAAAGCCTTCACCCTCCTTTCCAACAACTTCTTGTCTCTCCTCAAACTTCTTAACTCAGTCTGCCTTTTTTCTATCATTAAGTCTTTTCTTTGAATTTTGTAATTCACACGTTTTACATTATAAGTTTTGGACATAATATTTCTCTGTCTCCGAAGAGAGGTGCAGGTATCCTTGAGCTTTTTAAATAATCCTTGTTTCTCCACTCGCACCCCAGGACATTTTGCACAATCATTTCTCAATTCCAGTGGATTTACAGCCTGAGTCTCATTATCCCTATCCACGATAGCAGCCCCCTCCACAACATTTCTTTTCCTACCAGACACAGGTACACTGAATTCGGATGCCAGGAGACTCTGTAACTTAGGATAATCCTGCTTTCGTTCTTTCTTTGCTTTATATTCCTTCACCAAACGTCTTAGTTTCAAAGCAATTGCATCACATGTGCAGTCATAGCTTTGATTGATGAAAAGTGTATGTATGTAATTTGCAGTTACTGGAATGTCTTTGTCGTGACGAAGGTAGATATAAATCACATTGCCATTTTTCAGTGGCAGCAGCTCACTGTTTATATAAGCAGTCAAAGCAGGATCTTGATCAGCCATAATGTCTTGAGTTAAAAAGAATGATGAACAATGTGAGAATAGTGACTGAAGGTGGTCAGTTTCAAATAATCAATTTAATAACAAATTGCTAAGTTACTATTTCAAAAAAGAGAGCAGTAATTTCCCGCAAGGGCGAGCTATTTTCAATGCTAAATTATTATTATGTATTTTTTAAAAATTCAATTGGGCAGAAGCCTTCAGACAAGGTCTCGCACATGCTGCAAAACATGTTTTTCAAAACTGACTGCCAACATTAACCAACAAGACATGAAGGGGGGGAAGAAAAAGGGTGACTTAAATGACTTAAAAATTTATAAAAATAAAGACATAGATTAAATTACAGTTACAGTTAAGAAAAAAGTGAGAAACAATCCCTGCAAGGGCAAATCCAATCCTTGAATATGATTTGCTAAGGCTAAGACGCTAAGAAGTTACTAAAAATATCTCATACGTGGTGTGCAAAGCATTAAACATGAAAGAAGAAAAAAAAAAAAAGAAGCAGGAGGAAGAGAAGTTGAAGAAGAAGAAGGAGGAGGAGGAGGAGAAGTAGTGGTGGGGGGGGGGGGGGGGGGGGGGGGGGGGGGGGGAAAGAGAAAGAGAATCAAAAGGAAAGGAGGAGGAAACAGAAAAAGAAAGAAGAGGATGAATAAAATTAAGATCAATAATTAAAAGAAACAACAGGTGATGGGTGGTAAGCTGGCAGAGGCAAGCACCACACCAATTCACTTTTTAAAAATAATATCAATTATATAGGTATTTATATTCACCAAATCCGAAACGAATTCAAAGATAGAATGAAGTTCGATAACTGGTCATGAAGCTGAAATCACATTTCCACGTTGAACAATACAACTGAACTGTCAACAACAGATGATGTAAATGAAAACGAAACCAATCCACAACTTCGGCAATCGAGACAAAGGAAGAAAGTGAAGTGGGAGTTTAAATTTGGTTACTCGTAGATCAACTTCCGGCGCGCCTCCAAATTCAAGCGTTTTAGAGGGTGCGTTTGCCGGTTCTTTGTGACGTCATGCCGGTGTTCTATTTAGATTGTCGCCTGCTCATGGAAAAGTGGAATAGTCGACGATTCTGTCGTTTTTTAAAATTTTTATTGTCGGATGAGTAGTTTTTGAGTTACGTTTCGACAAAAACTGACAAATTTTCATTGTGAAATCACCACAAGATAGAATCTATTAATTTTAAAGAAAATTATGTAGAAATAATCCTCAACATCGGAACTTTTAAAATTAGGAAACAATTTTATAATACACCGCAAAACGAATATCAAACATGACCTAGAAAAAAGAGTTGATGTAATTTGATGGGGAAATTGGGGCACACGATCTAGCGAGGGGAGGGACTGGGGGAATCGCGGCCGCGATGGAAGTACCTACTAATTGTACTAATCTACTATAGGCCGGACAGAGTTATTGGAAATTGGTGGCCTAATAGCTTTTCAGGGTAATATCGAATCATTGTGGGTTATATAGAAGCATTGGGTCACTTTGACTAGATAGGCCTGTGTTTTAAATGAATCTTATTTTCTCAACAGTATTCAAGATGGCTAGAACCAAGCAGACAGCAAGAAAGTCCACAGGAGGTAAGGCCCCCAGGAAGCAACTGGCTACAAAGGCAGCCAGAAAGAGTGCCCCATCCACCGGAGGGGTCAAGAAGCCTCACAGATACAGGCCCGGAACTGTTGCTCTGAGAGAAATCCGTCGTTATCAGAAGTCCACTGAGTTGTTGATCAGAAAGTTGCCTTTCCAGAGATTGGTCCGTGAAATTGCACAGGATTTCAAGACAGATTTACGTTTCCAGAGTGCTGCTATTGGAGCTCTTCAGGTATATATGTGCATTATGAAATTGTTTGGTTTATTATAGGTCGAAGAGTCGTGCATGGCATCGAATTTTGATAACACAAAAGTAATTTTTATCCCTCTTGAAATCTGCGTGAGGGGTTTCACTGCCTCCTTAGCCAGTCTATCGGCTTCTTTGTTCCCCTGGATGCCCACGCGGCTGGGTACCAGAGAAAACAAAACTTTTTAGTAACTCTTGCTGAAATAAATCTGTCTTATTAGCTTTGACCCCTGGCTGGTATTTACAATGCCACATGCTTTCGGCGTGTTACACAGGATAGCTGGAGAAATTTGACGGATACGTGAACACTGCTGTCAGACGAGACGCAATCTGTGATGTAGTCTACTGTATAAGTATTGATGCTATGCCCTTTTATATTATACTCATAACATCCACCAGCTGGATATAATGTGTCAACACATAAGTACGAGTAACCGTAAACGATAATGGTCTGATTGATACAATTTAGTGGTAACTACTCTTTTAAAAGGTTAAAAACAAGAGCTTGAGTGATGGCGTGGAAAAAGATATTGGACATACTTTGGAAATTCTCACAGTATTCGGATTAACATTCATTGATTCATACTGTTTATCAGTATGTCTGCTGCTTATATTCATTCTGTATATATATGCCAGCCAAATAACAAGGTTGCCAATTTTCCGTGTATTTACGTAATTCAGTTTATTTTCAAATCACCTGCTAGACGGAAAAAATGAACTATATAAATGTCTTTACTGGAGTTAAGAATTCAAAAAGGGGTCAGTGGATGTGTTTGCGTAAAAGTTCTGTAAATTTTTGTCTTCTGGATTGGAAACCTTGAAATAAATTTGCATATTTTAATATGCGATTTTATTCAAAATAAGCGCATGTGGGATAATTTAGAAGTTCATGAAACATTACATCACGCAAAAGTGGCTTTTTCCTTCAGTTGTAGACAGCAGAACTCGTCAAGTTTTAATGGTATTCATGTTCTCCCTTGTTTGCTAATTCATTCCCATTTTCTAGTCTTGGTGAGTAGGGAGTTTAATAGAAATTCTAAATGTACCTCACATACTTGAAACCAATATCATATGAAAGAGATGGCAACACAGAATACAAAACAGTTTGAATTTTGTTTCTATCTTGATTAGAAATGTAGTTACGGCAGTTTAAAGTCTGAAATTTCAGACCGATTTTTACCCCAAAATTACCATTGCAAAGTTGTGATGTTAATAAAAAATGGTTAAAACAGTCAATATGGAGTTCTTATCATATTTTGTATACCAAAATGTTCGTCTTATCGAGGGCAATGCATTTACATTGATAAAGAGGAAGATAAACATTTCAAATTAACACATTATTACATAATATGACGTAAATGTTACATAATCAAAAAATCGGCTAGATGTAAGAAAGAATTTGCTCTAATCACTTTTGGATTTATCCCCAATATCTCACTGAAACAATTGCAAATAATTACCCTCTTTAATTAATACATAGAGAATAAAAAGGGTTTGAGAGTATTTAAAATACAAGATATAAACATGTTGTGTAATGACATAATGAGTTTATTTTTACCTATGGCAATTTAATTGCATATAAATAAAATGGTAGATTGAAAAAGTTCAAATAAATTGAAACAGATTCCCTATTATAATTAGAAGGAAAGTTCTGGCTTTTAATACTTTAAAATATTCTGCTGAACCACTTTGGGTTTATTGCTATTACATCATTTGAACTGACAATTAATATAATTTATTTTCTCCCCCCCCCCCCCCCCCCCCCCCCCCTCTCTCTCTCAATGTTTAGGGTTGTCAAAATTTATAACTAGTATGACTTCTTACCATAATAATTAATAAGGCTTTGGAATATGGATACAAAATGATAATATAAACATATCTGAACATATGAGAAAAAAACTTGATGGCAAAATAAATTAAAATCAAAGCAATTGGTATTTTCAAAATATCGATATTATTATCGGGTTTCACAAAGAGAAGAAATATACGAATTTTTAAAACAAAAACTATAAAATGCCCATAAATAAAGTTGGAGGGTATGTATTCAAAATAAAAGTAGTACTGAAAATATTGACTAAATTTAACATAATACATAACTAAATTTAAAATATAGATATGAATATCGATATCGCCCGGCAGCCATGATAAGATAATGTAAACATGGCATTTCGGCACAGAGTTAAAAGGTGTCTGCGCATCGATATAGAGCCCTGAAATTTGGCATGAATAAAGTTTAGATGTTATTCTCAAAACAAGCGTTTAAATTTTAAAAACACACGCGGTAAATAAAAAAATAAATGCATTTGACAATTGCCAAATTTTAACTTCATATAACTTCTGGAATTATTAATGGATTTTTCCTTAATTGGCACCATTTAAAAGGAAATTGAAAGACGAAAATAATGATACCAAAATATATGCGATATTCCTCTTTATAACGAAGTTATGCATCTTCAATTGAACCCCCCAAAACGCGAACGGCAATTTCCAGTCACAACTTTCCTATGGGCGAGTTGGGTCAAAATTTGACTGCCACTGCTGCTGCTCACTATACTGCCTATGGTGAGGGTCTTTTGTCCTCTCATGTTGGGCAGAAGGTCACTTGCTTTCTTCTGTCCCCTATACCTGTTTTGAGCTTGCTGCCTGGAATGGGATTACTTGGTTTTGTCCTGGCCCTTGCAGGAGTTGTAGACTAAAGAGGAGAACAGTCAAATGTATGGTGTTTATGTTTTTTTTTTCCCTTGTATTTTCAATGTAAATCATCTGTTATGTACTGATTGTTATATTTTTGTTATTGACATATCTTGTAGACATATTTTATTATTTATGATTTTCTTTTTTATCTGCAGGAAGCCAGTGAAGCTTATCTGGTAGGACTTTTTGAGGATACCAACTTGTGCGCCATCCATGCCAAGCGTGTCACCATTATGCCCAAGGACATTCAGTTGGCAAGGAGAATTCGTGGTGAACGTGCATAAAAGTATTTTATTGTAATTTTTACTTATTTTTGTGACGAAATGACTTTTAAAACAGGATGGCTGATAACTGTTGATATGGACCAGTGAAAATTAATGGTGAACAGTTTTGTGGTTTAGAAATCTTTTCCAAATGGATACTTTTTGATCTGTATGCATGTTTTCGGCTTGGTTGATGGTGGGCTAAACCTGTGTCAGCTAGAATGTTCTCAAACGCAGCATCATGATTATTATATCTACATCAAGACTTATTCCCTGTCATTACCATTATTTTATTGAAAATTTGTGTTGTTACCGTGTTTTTGTTTTTTTAAAATTCCTGTATTCATCATTTCATCTTCATTATTTTTTTTTCTCCTTTTCATGATCATATAACTGCTTTTAGCTGTAGTCTTGTCTGCATGTTGATCATATTTTTTTGTTGTTCCATTTTTAAAATCACTTTGGGGTTCTGACGAAAAATTAACTCATTTCATTGCTGGGGTCAAAGCAATTCATTCACCCATTCAGATATTTCATTTTGGTACTTTAAATTTTTGGGTTTCATTGAAAGAAATTTTAAAATTGAATGTTTTTACACAGAATAAATTTTAAATATTATGTTGACAAGAGTTATTGTTGTTTCATATTAACATTTGAGTAAATTATTTATTGGTCTGGTATGTATGGTAATTTGGGTTTTACAATTAAGTTCCTTTGCTTTTTATTTTTACTTTTACACACTTCAACAGAGCTGCCAAACTATACGCTAAAAAGGCGCATGCCTTTTTCTCATCATGTGGGTCTGTGCTGCAGAGCCATAATGAATTACAGTACAAAGGGGCTGACTTTTTAAAAGCATATATGATTGATGCATCTAACAGTGTGTTTGACATGAAATACTATATGTGTCTGGTTAGAAGTAGAAGAAAGTTAAGGACAATTTACAGGCCTGAGTGATGCCTTTATTTTGCACTATTACACCTTTTCTTCAATTGGAGTTGGCAGCTCTGACTTTCTGGGTGGGGTTCCTGACCTCCCATAATGGGCGGGGAGGTACTTGCTTTCTCTTCTATTTCTATCTCTCTGTATCAGTTTCCAATTGCTCTCTGTCCTTGTCTTAGAATGAGATGACTTAGTTTAGTCCTGACCTTGGCTGGGAATGAGACAGTTCAATGTATAGTTTTGAGAGATATTTTTTTCCATGTAAATCATCCCTCTTATGTACTGTTATTTAAAAAAAATTAACAAGATTTGTAAACATTTGAGTGTATTCCTCTTAGTGGAATCTTGCGCTAGTGTTTGGGTGAGGCTTTTAGGTGATCTCAAACTGAGTACACTGTGTGCTCTTGGAGTCTATATCTATTCCCTATTTGAGTTTGAGCCATCTCCCCCATAATGTCTTACTTTTTCCTCCGGTCGTTTTTAATTGTACATCTATGTTTTTACTACTACTACCCCATTTTCTGGTGCTATGTCCTAAATGTGTTGCAAGCGCTGTCTTAAAAACAATTTAATATTCATTTTGCAGTGGCTTTCCTGCCTAATATATGGGAGGGTCACTCGTAGTTTTCTATTCCCAGTCCCAGTGTCTTGTTTTATTTCCCTGTTGCTCTGTTCTCGTCATGCAATGGGATTGCAGTGCAACAGGCATTCGTCAAACTCCATGGACAGCCGGGAAAGATTGTTGTCTCAGTGTTTTGAGGTATGTGTGATCACAGCTTTAAGACAAGGAACACACTCTGTGATGAAACCTACTGGTCTCAATGTCTTGGCATCCAGGTCTCTTTTAGATCAAGTTATCCATCTCTTTTTGTTGGCAGAAATAGTATTATTCACTGGAGAAACCGCAATGGCACGTGAGAGGTGGTGTGGGTTGGAGGGGGAGCACTTGTCTGCACAATTGTAATTCGGAGTGGCTATTCGTCAGTACTGACCCCCAGGCGCTAGCACCTGCGGGTCAGTACTGATGAACAGGCACCGGCGTCTGGGGGTCAGTACTAATACTATTACTAGTACTGATGCCAATTGGTCAGTTCTGACCTGGCCACGGGCGTTGACGGTACCAAAATTATGGATAAATGCCATTAAAAAAAATAACTTGCTCTACGACAAATACTTTTTCACCATATTTAGACCCCACCCCCTGTGGACAGACGTGGACAAATAACATACCCCCCCCCCCCCCCCCCCCCCCCCCCACTGTGGACGTCCATGGTAGTTGCAAATTGTGGCCTTTTAAGTTCAGGTTGCGTTCTATGTATATAAATAATATATATAGCCTTAATCTAGTGTTCATAATATTATTCAGAATTAAGGGAAAAACTTTAAATTGTTATCCACAAAAAAAAATCCTTCAATTCAATCCTTTTTTTATATCAAAGTCAAAGAAAAATCTCTTCTCACAAGAGCATTGCCTATAATAAAATAATAACTATTATTAATTATATGGAGGCAACTTGAACTTACTTAAAGGGCCACAATGTACAACTTAAAGCGTTTAATAGAAATAGTACCTAGTACAATTACAAGATAATATTTCAAATACCATTTGAACACAAAACTTTATTGAACTTTTTAACTGAATTCTGAGAACATTTGAAACAAAAATGCAATACATATAATTATTTTTCTTAATATTATTGTTATTATTGTAATGCATTTTGGACTGAATTAGACTCAAAATTGCGGGTGGTTGGATGGGAGCATCACCCTTGAATCATATACCTATGATGTTCGCATGGGTGTACGATCCGATAGTGATGTCGTTTTTTCTTCTCTTTACTAGCCTATCCTGCTTCTTTGGTTTGTGATTGTATTTTTGACAGGGGATATTTTTTTTTCTGTAAATCTTCTGCCTGTTTGTTCTTGGTTATTTATAATTTAGCTTATGATATCTTTAGGTTATGATTTTGATTTACATTTGTACTATTTTTGTTAGATTGCTTGTTTTTTTGTTTCAGCGGTCTCTCATATAACCTCAATTGTGTTGGAAGAGACCTAAAGCAACAAACAAACAAAGACTCAAAATTCAATGGTTAAAATAAACACATGATTTTAAAAAATCTGAATGCACATTTGATTTATGCACATTTAAAGTACAAAATATGTCATCAGTCCAATTTATTGTTAAATAACTTTGTCCACATGGACAACCTACTGACCACCTCCCCCTCCCCTATGGACCAGGTGTGGACATTTAGCACACCCCCCTCCCCCCCCTCACAGTCCACATGGTTTGTGAACGGCCCCTTGTCTGTCTCCCGTTGCTCTCAACTTTAACTCAAGAGATATAAAATGAAATTGCATGACATTGTGAGGTATCCAGTGCAATTCCTTCACTGTTGTCTCTTGTCATACCATTGTGGTAAATACTCACAAACTGTGGGGCTGATCACTTTGGGTGACAGGCAAGTATGAATGATGGCTGTGCCTGAGGAGATTGTCCAAAATTTTCTGTCATAATTCAAGACTGCGATCAGCGAGTTAGTAGTGCTCAAGGGGTTGAGCTATAATTATATACAAATACAATCAACTTTCTTTTTGTGAACATTGACTTGTTTTATGATGAAATCTATTGATCAGTTAACGAAGGCCACGGCACAATAAAGCTTTCTTCTCTCTTGGCTCAGTTTATGCCGTGGAAGGGAAGCTGTTTGTGAATGTCTTTAAAAAAATTGCCAAGAGAATGATTTGTTGAATGCGTTTGAATACGTGTTAAAACCCTGTCTGGGGTCCTCAGCCAAGAGGGAGGTGGGTGGCACAGGACATCATCTCTTTTTCTTTTACTATTATTGCTATTATTTATATTGAATGCGGTGTGCTTTGTGAACATAATGTTAGTGTATCCTTCGTAAGAGGAAAACTTGGATGGGACTTTGATATCCCAAGTTGTTATGAGCTCATTTCTTGTAATGGACATAATGTCCTCTCAAACCAGCACAACTGGGTGGGGTCTTTGACCTCCGCAGCAAGTCACTTGATGTGTCCTCTATCAATCTCAATCTCCCTATACCTACCTGTCATCTGCATTTTTTGCGGCCGCAAATAACGGCGATCTGCAAATTTCCCAAAATTGGCAAATTTTTTGGGGAAAAAACGAAGCGAAAACAAAATAACGAAAATAAAAAGGGCGCAACTTGAGAAATGTTGCAGCTTTGCCTGGGCCCAAACCAAGGGAAGCTACTCTCTACGGATAATGATCCTTTAAAATTAAAATCTTTGTAACAACGCTATTCACAGTCATTTCATTTCTCAAGTCATAAATTGTCTTTTACTTTTATATATATATTTTTTCTGTATCGCGTGTTAATTTTTACTGAAACGCTTAGTTCTCCTCGGCAAATTGGTCTTTTTGGCAAATTTTTTTTTTTGGGGGGCAAATTTTAGGTCCCAATTTGGCAAAAAATGCAGCTGACAGCTATACATATATGTTTTTTGAGTCATTCTTGTCTTGGAATGGTATTACTTGGTTTTGTCCTGGCCTTGCTTGGGAGGGAAACAGTTGAACAGTCAAATGTTTTGGGAGGTGATTTATTTCCTTTTGAATAATCTTATTCTTATGTATTGAGAGTAAAAGTAAAATAATTTTGTTTTGAACACATCTTGGAAACATTTGATTTTATTCCTCTTGGTGGGATCCTGTGCAAGTGTCTCGATGAGACTTTTAAGTGATATCAAACTTAACTAAGTGTACATTGATTGTATGCTCTTGGAATCTACAACCCTACATGGTTCCCTATTTGAACCAATTCCCCTTTCTTACTTTTTTTATGGTGCTATTTAATAGTCTGGGTAAATATTAGAATTACTTACGGTCGTCGGGGAAGAAAGCAGCGGAAACCAGGGGAAGTAAACAAACCCAACTTCGTTTTGCGATTTAAAAACAAGGATTATGCCCCTTGTGATAGTGATAGGCCATTTTTTTTAAAACTCTCACTCTGTCTCAGTTCAGGTGGAGTAAAGTTGTCCTTCCTAAATCCTAAGCCTAAAGTACCTAAAGGCTCTTTACTCACACTTCCTCGGCGTTTGCAGGCGTTGAAAAAGTACCTGGCCTGACTGGTAACAATAAAAGCTTTGACTCTGTCGCATTGTGTTGCTGTCGGCTTGATATTGATATCCTCTGTAAGGCCCCGTGAGCACATTTAGTGGGTATACTCGTATCTCAAGTTCCAGGTTTTGTTGTTTTGTTTTTTTTTCCATACGTTTTGATTAAACCAACTGTCTCAGTCATAATCACTGCACATATGTGTGTACGCAGTAGTGGTGGTGGAAGTAGTAGTAGTAATGGTAGTAGTAGTAGTACCAGTAGTGGTGGTGTTTGTAGTAATATGTTTTGTTTTTTGTTTTTAAGGGTTTTACGGCGCTTGCAACACATTTAGGTTATATCAGCGCCAGTAAAAAGGAAGAAAATGGGATGGTAAAAAGTTCTAGAATTACAATTAGAGCACCCAAGAAAAAGTAAGACAAAGGGGAACTGAGAACAAATAGGGATCAGATGTAGATTCCAAGAGCATACCACCAATGTACTTAGTTTGAAATCACCTACAAGTCTCATCCAGACACAAGCACAAAATCCAACAAAGAGGAACAAACTCAAATGCTTACATTATACATTCAAAATAAAAATAATAATACATAACAGAGAGATGATTTACAAGGAAAAAATATCATCTCCCAAAACAATAACTATGCATTTGACTGTTTCCCTCCCAGCTAGGACTCCGGCCAGAGCCAGGACAAAACCAAGAAATCTCATTCCGAGACAAAGACAGAAAGCATGTTGGAAAACAGATATAAATATAAGGGGATAGAAGACACAGTATGTACCTCCCTGCCCGCTATGGGAGGTAGTAATATGTAGTGGTAGTAGTAATATGTAGTTGAAGAATAGTAAGTAAACATCGGCAATAACCTCGTCACTTTTACATAGCCTACTCATGTTGTAAAAACCCGTTAAACCGATATTCGGGTGACTCATTATAATTTCAGATTAGGGGATAACTAACATCATTAAGTTATTATTTTTAAAAAATTAAATAAAGAATTCTTTAATTTTTTAAATTATCAAATAGACTGCTTTATGATATTATTTGAGTGTAAATACTGCACTCAATACAATACAACCATAATTAGAACATTTAATACAATGGACGGAATGAAGTACATGTATCAACAAAGCGATGTTAGGGGCATTCGCATTACTTTATAAAGTGTTTGTTTTTAGAGGTTGTTTGATTGTTTTATAAGGGTTTTACGGCGCTTGCAACACATTAAGGTCATATCAGCGCCAGTAAAAATGAAGAAAATGGGATAGTAAAAAGTTCTAGAATTACAATTAAAGCACCCAATAAAAGGTAAAACAATGGGGGAATTGGTTCAAATAGGAAACAGATGTAGATTCCAAGAGCACACTATCAAAGTACTGTTTGTATTTATTTTGAGATCACTTAAAAATATCAATAGCAGCATCCAGACACAAGCACAGGTCCCCACTGAGAGGAATAGGAATACACTCAAATGTTTACAAATCATTATATATAACTTGTAAACTAAACATAATACCCTACAGTGCATAACAGTAACAGAGAGATGATTGACAAAGAAAAAAAAATATCTCCCAGTGTTATATTTATATCTATACATTTGACTCCCTCTCCTCAGACAGGGCATTGATTGCCAGGACAAAACCAAGTAATCTCATCCCAATCCCAAGGCAAAGACAGAAAGCATGTTGGAAAACAGATATATATAGAAATAGAAGACGCAGTTAGTGCTTCCCTGCTCACTTTGGGAGGTCAGGAACCCCACCCAGGTTTTTAGTTTTTTTAGAGGTTTTACAACGCTTGCGACACAATCTGGTCTCCTGTCGGCGCCAGTAAAAAGATCAAGGTAAGAAGTACGAGATAAATTTCTAGAATCGGAAAAAAAAGCATTGAAGATAGATCCATAATTCTTTTGCAAACCATAAAGCCATAAAGTTTATAAAAGCATCCTTTAGTGGAAATTCCCGCAAATTCTCATTCATTTATGTTCACAATTTTGAGCACAATAAACGAGTATGTGATGTCATATCCCATTAATTGTGTGTCAACAACAATGGAGCTCAACTTACGTGATTTTCGAGCCATGATATATTATTACAACTTTTAAAGCGTAAATGTATCAGTATTGTTATGAAACTTTGCACAATCGACCGGCATGTGCTAAACGGAAAAGTCAGTATCTGCCACAAAGGCTATGATTGAAAATGATGCACGTATTACATATAATGAGAAAGAGCATTCCTTGGGGAAATTATCACCTATCGAGTTTCTGGAAGATACTGCTAGATTGCTAAGGTTCGATGGGCCGATGAACAAAAACGATGCGCTCAATTTTGCAACACTACGCTTCAACTGTTCGATGAAGGTCGATCTAAAATGCGGAAAACATGACTGGCGATGAAACATGGATTTATTATGTATGACTATGACCCTGAAACAAAGCGCCACTCTAGCAGCGTTGGAAAGCAAATGGTGGCTAGATTTCTCTATTTATAAGGCCAGATTGCCACAGTACCATTTCCAGTTCAAGGCAGTCACCTCAGATTGGCATGTTATCCAATGCATACCGACAGTTTAAGAGAATTGGAGAAAACAGAGCAGGGGGGGGGGGGGGGGGGTGCTATGGCACCATGACAACGCTAGTACTCACACAGCCATTGCAACAGTACAGATCTTGACTGAAAACAACGTTAAAAAAATTCTAACCCACCCTCTATATTCTCCAGACCTGGCCCATTGTGACTTCCTTTTTGTTCCCATTTGTCAAGGAAAAACAGTGGGATTACATTTGAGGGCATTTAATGATGGAATGTCAGCAGCACCACAGGAAATGTGGCAAAACTACGTACTTTGATTCTTGGTTTAATTCTTGGTTTAAGAGGATGAAACTTTACATCCAAGCTCAAGGAGAGTACTGTGAGAAAATGTTAAAATTTGATGCTGATGCCATTGCCATTATTCCGGAAACTTATCTAGCGACCCCCTTAGATCTGCAGATAAAAGCACCAAAGACAAAGGAGACTGGTTCAACTAGGAAACAGAAGATTCCATGAGCAATCTACCTAAGTGCTAATAAAAAGTCCCATCCAGTGTCCAAGCGCAAAGGATATAGATATTTAAATGTTTACAAAAATATAATAATCGAACCTAACAGAGAGATGATTTACAAGGGAAAATAAAGGTACTATACATTTGACTGTCTCCATCCAAGCTAGCGACCCCCTTAGATCTGCAGATAAAAGCACCAAAGACAAAGGAGACTGGTTCAACTAGGAAACAGAAGATTCCATGAGCAATCTACCTAAGTGCTAATAAAAAGTTCCATCCAGTGTCCAAGCGCAAAGGATATAGATATTTAAATGTTTACAAAAATATAATAATCGAACCTAACAGAGAGATGATTTACAAGGGAAAATAGGGGTACTATACATTTGACTGTCTCCATCCAAGCTAAGGCTAAGGATACC
This sequence comes from Berghia stephanieae, assembly GCF_034508935.2. Classification (NCBI taxonomy): domain Eukaryota; kingdom Metazoa; phylum Mollusca; class Gastropoda; order Nudibranchia; family Aeolidiidae; genus Berghia; species Berghia stephanieae. The sequence continues at coordinate 65,810,194 of NC_088364.1, forward strand.
CCCCCCCCCCCCCCCCCCCCCGCAATCTCCTGGTACCAGTAAAAAAAAAGTTCAATCTCGACCCAGAGCAAAGGCAGAGAGCAACATGGAAAGGGGAAACAGGTACCGGGAGATAGAAGACATAGTAGTAGTAGGCGACCTCACTGCCCACCATGGGAGGTTTGAAGACCCAACCCAGCCTTTAAAAAAAAAAAAAAAAAAGGAACAATGGTAATAATACAGTAGGCCCCACCTCATAAAAAGATAACAATTCATTTTGACTGTTGTAGCAAGCGGATTTACAATTTCATATTACTGTAAGTTTGTTGCAATTGACAAAAAGAGAAGAGAAAGTAAAAAAAATCGTGAATTCTTTTCACTCCACCTACATTTTAGTACAGCACAAACCTAAACTTCTTTTCAATGATGATGTAACACATCAACATCTTCAACGACACATGGTATTACATATATCAACACACCCAGAAATACCTATCACAATGTATCACTCATTTTTTCACAAAATAATGAATCATCTTCTCAAACCAAACATTCCACAATTTCATTCATCATAAAATACAAATACCTGTCACTTATTCTTTCAAAAATTAAAGTATCCTATCATTCAACCAAACACACTGTTTCACGCACGCACACACACACACACACACACACACACACACACACACACACACACACACACACACACACACAGAGACACTCACCTGTGAAAAAAAATCCATTAACAAATGCAATATTTCATTTGATAATCATTATTATAATAATCATAATTATTATCATTTGATATAGCGCCGGTATCCACGCCCAGAATGTCTTTAATGTGACTCTCAAATTGGCCAATTTAGAGATAAAGACGAACAATATTTTACTCATAGCAATGCATCATACAATTAATTAATTCATGGCTGTCTTTTCAGCTCTTCCTTTCACCCTTTCCTTTTTCCTCATAAATCCACTGTGTAGTACTCTCTAAAACTAACCATCCAGCAAAATCCTAAAAATATCACAAAAGTAGTGCATAAATGTGAGAACCAATTACAATAATAAAATAAAGTTTAAAACAAATACAATAAAAGCCAGTTAAATCGAAATTCAAGGGAGAGTACTGGGTGGTCTGTATTGGTTAAGGTAAGACATATTTAATCAAATTTTACTTCCTAATAATCTGAAGGAAATGTTTTATTTTATTATTCATGACTACTACAACCATTGCCATCTTATACTTCTGGGTAAGGGAAGTCAACGTCACTAAGCTAGCGACAAGCGCCATGCCATGTTGTTTGCACTCAGAATGGCCAGGAATTGTTTATGACTAGATGTTGTCACTATTTCTTCTGGCAGATTATTCCATTCCTTCTTGTTTCTTATGCCAAAATGTAGTTTGATCTGTTGTCGATTGCAGTGTATGTCAGGAGTGGGGATGGTACGAGTGCTATGTCTACATGTTGACAGCTGTGGACGATTGCTTATTGAAATTTTAATTCACCCTTGATAGTATTTGTAGAGATCACACAGCCTGGGTTGTTTTCGATGACAGGCCAGAGTTGACAAACCACATGATATAAGTGTGATAATGACGTCTGAGTGAGTGTCATATTTATTGGTTCCTATTGGTTTATCCAACAGATAGCGGGTCTTGCACCTTCTCAAGTGTGTTGATGATGCTATCGGTTGTGTACGGGTCCCAAAATCATCCTGCATACTAAAGGGCTGTACCCTACAAGTGCTTTGTTGCTTGTTTTTATTTTTATATTCCTTGTCAGGTTTCAAGTTTCAACCTTGAAACTTGAAACCTTTTCAGGAAGCCAATGATTATTATGATTATTATTATTGTCCATTGGTGACTGAGTTATCTTACTTTGCCAAAAAATTGAAATATTACGCCTGTTTTTGTGCTAAATGACAATTAAAGGCCTTGATTAATGCAAGAGAAGTCTGAATGAAATGCATGAAGCCAAAGAGAATCTTAAAAAAGACTTTGGCTCTTTGAAAACATTAGATAAGAAAATTTTTTTTTTGTTAGGCCGTAGATTAAAAATAAGCACTTTTGTATCATGAGAATTTGCTAACTACGACAAAAATCGGAAAAGCTGTGTATGATTTTATCCGTTAAATTTCATATCTTAAACAACAACAAAAACGTAAAAGATGACAATATTAAAATTAATTTCGAACTATCAATAACATTGGTTTAGTTTTTTTTTTTTAAAGAAAGGATAAATTTACAAAAATATGAGATTGAGATACACTTCATAAACAAGGCAAAGGGATACTAAGCTGCTAGAAGCTGTGGACTGTAAAAATTAATAAACAAAAATGAATATAGCAGCTTATAAAAAAAGAACAAAATACAACCTGAAAACTTTTGGGCTCGTATTATATTATCATATTCATGTTATATTCATTTTTGTTTAATACTTTTCATAAACAAGATAATATCAATATCATGTAATCAACACATTCACTGTCCTTTCTTTTCTTTAGCTTCCTTTTCCAAGCGCATCTCCCTAAGTTCTTTGAGTCGTCTTTCTGCTTCCCTTGTATCAATACCAGCATCCCTCATTCTTGGGATTGCCTGCATAAGGTGAGGCTCTTCAAGGTGTGGAACACGGTCAAAAAGTGAATAGTTAAGTCCCTCATCCAAGTCATTCTCCTCTCGAAGTAGCAGAAAGTAAATGAGGAAGATGAAGAAACTAACGGACACAATGAGTGGTTGAAATGGGTTTTTACTTTCTGGTATAGACCGCATGATGGGGATGTTGGCAGCACTGGATGTGAATTTGGTTGGCTCCGAGGTCAAATCTTTTTTTGACTTCTTGAAACATTGTCTGGATGTATGAATACATGCTGCTGGCACTTCCAAATTCCTGTAAAAATAATAAATAGCAATTGCTTGTTGCTTAGATCACCACACTGGGATTTCGTTAATGTTAAAGACACTCCTCTATTCATTTCAAAACAACTTCTGAAATCATCTTATTGTTGTCTACATTCTAAGAACAAAAATATATTATCATACACTTTAACCTGTATTGACAAACTCACAATTTACTAACACTCATCTATAACTTGCTAAGGTACTGTTTTTTTTTCTTCTCTTTATTATTATTATCCTTTATATCTGTTCCAATCAAGGTGCACATATTAGCAGGTTTGATAGCCAAATGCAATTATGGGCTTGATTTAACATTGTTGTAACGGACAATATTATGCTTTGGCTTGAGAGTATTTCCTATTTCCATTACAGAAATGAGTACAAAATAATTCAGGTTATCAGACCTGTAAATAAGTACACTTTGGTTCCAATCCTTACACAACCTAATACTCATATAAAACACAGATTATAACAATTAAATTGTCACGTTTACAGTCAAATAAAAAAAAACAAAAGACATGCTTCATTCTAGTCTTTCATACCGTACATCATCAATGATCCCATGCACATCTTCTCTGTCACCCTAAACTGATCTGCACGGACCCATATGGGTCATAAGAGATGCAAGGTCAGGTAATGCAGCTATCATCGACAATTCCTACAGCATCATACAATCACTCAGTAAATACAAGATCATGGTAAGGCAACCGAATAAATCCCTCATTGTATCACACAATGACTACATATTAAAAAATAATAAATAAAGAGACAATGAATAAATCCCCACGCCCCCCCCCCCCCCCCCTCCCCCCAAAAAAATTAGGACTGGGGTCCCGATAACTCACCTTTATAAAGCACTCGCTTCACACGCAAAGGGATAGTGATCAATCCCTGGTGCAGTCGAGATTTTTTCTGACTCTCCTGTCAACCCAGAAATGATTGGGTAGCTGGGTCTGTTAGATCTGGCAGAAAGTACTTTGCGATAGACTAGCATCCTATCCAAGCAAGCAATGCTATTCTATTGTCCATTCCACTCTATAGTATTCGGGTTAAACTCCAGCTTCATGGGCCTATTGGCTCTGAAGGACTACAGCACATGAGGAATGAAATTTATAAAAAAGTTTTTCCCAAGAACTATAAAATAATGGAATTCATGGCCAGGTCACATCATCAATTCATGAAGTGAGTAGAAAAGTGCCAGAAGACAATAGAGAATAAAAAAATTTTTCGCGGCGGTGGTGGGGTTTGAACCTGCGACCTTATTGGTACGACAACTCCGCCTGGCAGGTGAGAGCGTGGCTCTACCGTGTGAGCTATCCACGAACACAAAAATATTCGTTTCAAACCAAAAGTCATTTCTAGATCCCTCTCTCACCCACTTCTTGAGATCGCCGATTCGTTCGCCACCATCGCGAAGTAATTTTGACCAGCAGTTAAGCTTAATAGCCAATATTCTCATCACAAACATATAACATAGAAACGATTGAGACATTGAGTATGCTCCGGTGTATGGGGTGAATTTTTAATAAAAATTTTTTTTCGCGGCGGTGGTGGGGTTTGAACCTGCGACCTTATTGGTACGACAACTCCGCCTTTTATTCTCTATTGTCTTCTGGCACTTTTCTACTCACTTCATATCTTGTTGTTACCAACATAAGTGCCTGCTCCACTCACTTTTCTGAATTAAAAATTCACCCCATACACCGGAGCATACTCAATGTCTCAATCGTTTCTATGTTATATGTTTGTGATGAGAATATTGGCTATTAAGCTTAACTGCTGGTCAAAATTACTTCGCGATGGTGGCGAACGAATCGGCGATCTCAAGAAGTGGGTGAGAGAGGGATCTAGAAATGACTTTGGGTTTGAAACGAATATTTTTGTGTTCGTGGATAGCTCACACGGTAGAGCCACGCTCTCACCTGCCAGGCGGAGTTGTCGTACCAATAAGGTCGCAGGTTCAAACCCCACCACCGCCGCGAAAAAATTTTTTATTCTCTATTGTCTTCTGGCACTTTTCTACTCACTTCATATCTTGTTATCATCAATTCATAAGACATTTGGTCTTAACTCACTCAAACCTAGCACATTAACTCATGTTGTCCACTCTCCCTAGATATTATTGATACTTTTCCAAATTGAAAAATAATCAGTTCCTCAATTCAACAGAATATTGGTATCCTATATAATTTTATTCAAATCCACTACCACGAAAAGATAAAAAATGGTAACTTTAATAATATGTGGCATATAATTTGTCTAAGAAAAATATAAATGACGATGAGGTAAGTTCAACACAGCCAAATATGGGGATAGTTGTTGTTAGGGTTGAGTGATTTAAGATGAATCCTTAACCACCCATTAATTAGTTTCGTTTTGCTATTGTTACAACAGATTTGCATTCATGGGCCCATCAATCTTTTGTGTTTTATCTATTCAGATTCGGAACAACAAAACAACAACAACAGCAACAACAACAACAACAATTCTTCAAAGAAAGAGAAAAATATCAAGAAAAAACCCCCGAAGAAAACAACTAATGCCCATTTTTTTCAGCAGCTACCAGTCAGAAAATAATAATTCAACATTGAAATATCCTTTGGCGTTCCAAATAAACTAGGCCAGCAGACAGTAAGTGCATATAGGTCAGATGCTTGATATTTTTGCCTGCCAGAACAATCCTAATCTACATAATTACATAATATGTCTGTGTAACTTTAAAGTCTTTAACTTTAAGTCTGTTAGAGAGAATTTGGTGAGGACTGATCACGTCTATGGACATCAATATCTAATAATAACAACATATAGTTAAATAAACTTTTTCTATGGAATTACACTTTCTATTGGGCTCCCAATAGCCAATAGCTCAGTTGTTAAGTACTCACTTCACATGCAAAGGGACCGAGATTGTGCAGTCTATATTTCTTCTGAACCACGGTCCACCCAGTAGGATTGAGTAGCTGGTTCTGTCAGAACTGGTGGAAAGTACTTTGTAATAGACTAGTGACCTATCCAAAGGATAGCAAGCAATTGCTACTGTCTATTTTACACTATAGAACTGCGTTTGCAGTAGTAGCCTACGGTCCTATAGCTTTATTGTATAGAGGATTAGGCGCAAAATATATATATAAAGTACATTATTATTATCATTATTTATTTTTTTTGGGTACCGTACAGTTGACTCCGCGATTACATACCTGCCGAATCTTACAATTTTTCGTAATTTTACTAATTTTAGACAAATTTCATGGCCAATTACTACATTTTATGGAAAATTACGAATTTTTAATTCTCAGCATTACTTAAATAATGATGATTATAATAATTACTACTACTACTACTACTACTACAACTACTAATTTCCTTCTCATATGACTAAAAATTGACATAAAAATTACTAAATTTGAAGTTCATGTATCATTCATGTAGGACCTTCCCCTCTGAGGTTTCTACGGGCTTAGGACCGTCATATTCAAGACATTAGACTGATTAGAAGAGGCGTTTTATTTTGTTTTAAAATAAATTATTTTTATTTTGTATTTTATTATTTTATATATATATATATATATATATATATATATATATATATATATATATATATATATATATATATATATATATATATATATATATATATATATAATATATATATATATATATATATATATATATATATATATATATATATATATATAATATATAATATATATATATAATATCTTTTTTTTTTGGAGGGGGCATGTTTGGGGGGCTTTTTTCTTTTAACATATTTTATCTTTTTATTCATGTTTCATTGACAACAAAGTATGGCATCATTGTTTGTAAGAATGGTAGTCGTGAAGCGTTGATTGTAGTAAAGCCTCGTCTCGTCTGCATTGTAAATGTCATTAGAATCGTACTGCTGAAGAAGTTTTTTCAAAACTTCATCACTCCATTGGCTGGCAGAAGAGACATCAGCATAATCTTTTTTTGTCATGTTATTTTTCAAGCACGACATTCTGTCAACCTTTCCACCTCAAGAGCTAGCTTTCTAATGGGGAGAAAGACTTGCCAATTCAGTTGCCTTTTGAGTGTATCAATATGGACACAGACCGTATAGATCAATCAAAAGATGAGACGCGAGTCCTCCCTGTGATTCATTATTATTGTTCATGGCCCAGTAGAGGAAAACAATGCACAGGTAGAGAATTGCAATCGAGTGGTCAGACACTGTAAACAAACACAAGGCATTGGGTAGACTGCGATCACGTTTCACACCTTGCAGACAGCAAGTTTTGAGTCAATTAGCTCGTCCTGTCAGGTAATTCTTTGATGTCAGTTAACAAGCATTTACAGTAGAATTACTTTAAACCGAAATTTTGGGGACCTTCTAAACCATTTCGGTTTAAAGACATTTTGGTTTAAAGCAAGTTCCCATTTTGCAATGTTTTTCAAGGGTAGTAACTATTTAAGGAGTTTGCTCATTTAATCGTATCATGGGTTTCCCGTTAAATGGAGTTGTTGAATAAATGCCGTCTTCGTAACCATTAATTTTTTTAATAGATTTTTTTTTGTTTGTTTTAAAAATATTTTTGGGGGTTTTCGTTTTCAATTCAAAATTGTTGAAAGAGTTGAGTTGTATTTTACATATCTCCGTCTTGATCAACGTTTTTTTCATCGACTTCACATAGTATTTTGATTTTAAACTCAAACGTGTAAGCACAGTGCTTTCTTTTAGTTTAGACCTCTTTTAGTAAAATGCAAAGCTAAAATAAGACCGAAAGTTCTTGTGCGATAATTGATAATGAATGATGCGCAGCTACTCAGAGGTATGGTGAAATGGAAATGAAAAGGCGTGTCAATACTTAGCTGTCTACTACTACTACATGTCTCTCTTTTGTTGAAAAGCCATCAGGTTCAAAGGCCTAATTACATAGAACCCCCCCCCCCCCTTCACACACACATTTAAACAAAGTGGAAATGAAATGGCATTTCAATGGTAAGTTGTCTACCCCCCCCCCCCCCCCCTCCTTATCGTCTTGTTGAAAATCCAGTCAGTTCCAAAGCATCAACACATGAGCGAGAACATCTCGCTTGCGTGATTCTACACCCCAACTCCCCCTCTTTCCTCATTTTTCGCCTGCCAGTCACCCGCTGTCTTCCTTTTCCAGTCTGTGCGACTGTGGTGTTGGCCAAGCCCAAGTGCAGTGATTGAAGTATTTGCCTCCCCCCCCACCCCACCCATCACCCTCATCTTATACTTACGCTCTGTTTAATATCGCCGGGCATTATTACGTGTGGCCTCCTTCCCGAATTTTTGAAGAAAAATATAGAGAGAAAAAGGGAAGGTGCTCTCAAGTTGTTTCGGTTTAAAGAAAGTCCTGCTTAGAAGTATTTCGGTTCATCGTAAGAATTAGTACAAAGAAAATGAAGAAACTAGTACAACTTATTAAATTCTTTGCGGTTTAAAGTATTTTTCGGTTTAGCTTCTTTCGGTTTAAAGTAATTTTACTGTATATAGAAAGAAATCTTTTTGCGGAATGTGTAGCATATAAGTATAAGCAGAGTGTTCGATTAAGCGAAGTGAACTGTAATACTCTTACTATTATTTTGCATCGTTGACGATGACAATGTGTCTGTTGTTGTGTACTGATGGTGGTGTTGATGTGGTGGTTGTGATTGTAGTGGTGGTGGTGATGATGTTGTAGTGGTAGTGTTGATGACAATAAGGATAATGATGATGATGTAATGGTGGTGACGGTTGCTGTAGTTTTGATAACGGTGTGGTAGCTGTGGTAGTGGTAGTAATGATGATGTGATGGTTGTGGTTGTAGTAGTAGCGATGACGAAGAGGAGGATGATGATGTAAAGGTGGTGGTGGTTACTATAGTTTTGATAACGATATGGAGGTTGCTGTGGTAGTAGTAGTAATGATGATGTGGTGGTGGCTGTAGTAGTAGAGGTAGTTTATTGATGGTAACTTCTATTATTTGCAGGAGCACTGAGATATGAGTCATGAGCTACGGCGAGAGTGTATGTGTGTGTGTGTGTGAATGTGTGTGTGTGTGAGAGAGAGAGAGAGAGAGAGAGAGAGAGAGAGAGAGAGAGAGAGAGAGAGAGAGAGAGAGAGAGAGAGAGAGAGAGAGAGAGAGAGAGATATTCCTGGAACTGTTTAAAATATATTTAACTAACCGTAAATAATTCAAAAACAGGGTCGGAACAATTCTCATTAAAGTAATATGACAGATAAGCCGCTAGATTTCAAGATGTGAATGAATGATCAAGTCGGAGAGGTGGGGAAAGGGAATTTTTCATGGATTGGATCGGGGTAACAAAATCAAAACAAAACACGATCTTGTCAAGTTTCAGACTTGGAGGAAAAGTTGAAACGTTCAAAATCTCAATGTTTCAATCATCCCTTCTTTTCTTTCCTTTTCAAACTAACACACTCTCATTCAACCTCAAAAGTCATTCGACAACACGTTATTTTGAACAGAAAATACAGTGTTGTGTTCAGTGAGGGGACAAAGACTATTTTTTAGAGACTGCGAATAGTGATTATGCCGTGAAATCCCTATTTTGCAGTTACTACTGCGAATTTGCACTTCGTAATAATAATAATAATAATAATAATATAAGAAAAACAATGACACCAACAAGTACAAGTTGGCCTACTGATAGGTACTTTGGTAAACGTCCATTTGGCCCTCCAGCAGGGAGCCGATAAATGGGCTAGTGGCTGTGATCCGATTTTTTGGACTTTTGAGTGATGGGTCTCAGAAAAAGTTCCATAGATTTTTTGTTTATGGATGGATTTTAATGATTGATGTCTTATTTTCTTCAGGAGAAATTACTCTATCGTTTGGTGTAGTTTATTTTAAAATCAATCTCAATTTAGTATAACTTTTGATTATGGATAAAATAGGGTATAATTTAGCTTTGGATAATTAAAAGATTAGAACTTGGTAAATCAAAATTTCATGCTGGCTCGTTTATTTAACATCTTAACTTTTTTATATAAAATTAAATTCAGGGCAAAGTTGTATACCGCATCCATGAAATTAGTTCCAGCAAAATCCTTACTCAAATATTAGCGGCCATTTTAGACCAGTTTTGAAATCCAAATGGTGGTTACTACCGGAAATGCAACACTTTTCAGGTCACAAAGTCCGTCAGTAAATAACAAAGGCAAATAGAAGACCATTTTTCAGCCTTTAAACTTTTATAACTTTTCTTCTGCTTATCTGATTTTCACAATTTTGTTATCATTAGAATCGTATTGAAAAGCACTTTAAAATGATATAGGTTTCATTGAGCTCAATCCAATTTGAATTTTTTACCAAAGTACCTACTACTGATACTGGTCATCTCGTTACTAGTAGAGACTTCGCCAACTACTGGATTTAATGAGTCGCTAAACATATGTACCTCGAGGCCGAAGGAAAAGATCTTGCAACATCACAGCATATTCTGTTTCTTGATAATACGACTAAATAACGTTGAAAAGGTGCTGTAAACTTGTTCATTGTTGTATTTTGGGTCCTTCGAGTGCCCTTAGCAGACCGCACATTACACAACGAAAATAACGAAAGTAGAATTCAGGGTTGCCAGATTATTTTTCAACAAAATGCCAGGGGAAGACTCAAAAAATGCCAAAACACTCAAAAAGATGCCAAAGTCTGTTGACTCCCACCCCCACTAAGAAAACTACTTTATTTTGATAGACAATTTACTATCATATCCTGGTGGCTTGCGTGTTTTCTTTTCTTTTTCTTTTATTTTTTTTTTTTTTGTTTTTGTTTTTTTTTTTTTTTTTGAATTATACAAAATTTCCTGTTGGGGTAATTATTTACCTACTGACTACTAAGTGGAGTGTTAAACCACTACACCACGGTTGGATTTTAAGAATGAAAAAGAAATGTGAAGATGTTTGTTTTTACGCGTTTAGAAATAATTAAGAAAAGGTGTCATTTGAAGTATAATATACAAGAAAAGAAAATGCCAAATGAAAATGCCAAATGCCAAATGATTTTTCTAATGCCAAACGGTTTTCAAAAATGCCAGATTTTTGGAATCTGGCATTTAAAATGCCAAACTGGCAACCCTGGTAGAATTTGTTTACAAATTTCGTGTAGTCGCCAGGAATTTTTGAACATTGGAACAATGAGACCTTAATTTAGAACCAAATTAAATGCACGTAAAATAACTAATAATCTGCTTGATTAAAGATATATTAAAACATTTTTTGAAGAATTAAAAAATGTAGCCTATTACTTCAACTTGGAATTTTAATAAACTTTATTATTTATATTTGGAATATAATCGACAGGCTGTTAATTTGGTTCTTTTGGGGCTCTCAGGATTGCCAATTAAGCGGTTTTAACACCATTTTTTTTGGGCATGGAAAATTGGGTTTGGTATTTTGGGCATTTTAGTGTTTTGTGAGCATAAAAATAAATAAATAAATAAATAAAATAAATAAAAATATTACTAAACAATAACTATTAAACGGGCAGATATACGACAATGCCACGAAATTTATTAAATTTCACCACGTAACTGAAAAAGTGCATAATATATGAAACAGTGCCAGACAAAGACCCCCCCCCCCCCCCCACCACCTTAAAAAACAAAAAACAAAAAACAAAAACCAAACAAAAAAAAACAAACCCCAAAACCCCCAAAAAACAAGAACAAACACCAGAATTTTTTTTTTTAAACACACAAAAAAAAAAACAAAAAAAAAAACAAAACAGAACAAAACAAAACAAAACAAAAGAAAAGCAAAAACAAAAAACAAATATTTAAAAAAACGAGCCTGCCTCGAATGGGGATCGAACGATAAGAACTGATTACCGATGAGACGTGCTCTACAGCACAGAGATTATCGATAGTTAGGACGATTTAATGCTCAGGCCTATATATAAAGTAGAATCCGCATAAAGTCAACTTCTGCTTAAAGTCAACATCTCTTGTTGATCCCACATGTTCTGTTCTTTATCCGGGTGTGTTCAATTAATAATGGATAAAGTCAACCTAGCTTAAAGTCAAAGACAACCAATCTTTCTGGTTCGGCGATGTTGGCTTTAACAGGAGTCCACTGTATTTCCCGCCATGGGTACGCGTTTCCACTGTGAAACCTCACCTGCATCACGAAGCGCTATATTGAACACGAGATGACGATTACGAAGATATCAGAGAAGCTCCATTTTTATTTTGAAAATATCAAAGTGACAAATTAAGGAGCTTTGTGGTCTTACGGAATATGGCACTCACCTTCGGACCAGTATGTCCTGTGTTCGAGTCCCGCTCTGAGTAGCGCAAAGTTACGTTCTAGGAAAAAGGCTATTTCCTCACATTCTTTCACCATACTTATGTGTAAAATGAGTAGGCTACCTATGTTAAAAGCGTTGTCTTTCTGGGAAAAAATATATTGTACTATCGCCTTACAGGCTTTATGGCTGAGACAAAACTAAAAAATCTCATTCCAAGAAAAAGACAGAGCGGTAAAGGAAAATAGATGGGTTTTTTTTTCTTTCTATTTTTTTGGGGGTTACGGCGCTTGCGACACTTTTAAAATAATAAAATTTAATTTAAAAATCCCCTTTATTCATCCCACTGGGTAAAATCATCTCTGGGATCTATTCCAAGGCAAGACTGGAATGACCCAGGCGTCAGCCGCAGTGCAGCGCCGCAAATTGAGCTGGGGCGAGGTGACTTGCTCAAGGTCACACAGCGCAACGGCGGGTGATCGAACTCGGTACCTTTTGGGTACGAAGTACAGACCGTACCGCTGAGCCACGCTGCCCACCAAAAGAGTCATTTCAGTGCCATTAAAAAAAAAGGAAGATACAAGATCTGGCGTTTAAACACTAAAGAAAAAGTTAGTCAAAGGGGACTAATTCAAATAGGGAACAGAAGATTGTATGAGAAACCTATTATTGTGTCTATTTTGACTTTACCCAAAAGTCCCATCAAAGCAAAAACAATGGATCCCGCTATGCAGGATATAATCAAATGTTTACAAAGCACAGATACGAAACTAAAAACGAAAATAGTGCATAGCAGAGAGATGAATTACAATACAAGGAAGAAAATATTATCATCTCTCAAAAAAAAAAAAAAAAAAAAAAAAAAAAAAAGGAACCATACATTCAACTGTCTCCCTCTTTAGATTATGATCCCAGCTAGGAGCAGGAAAAATAAAACGAGCAATGCCAATCCAGAACAAAGGCAGCAGCTTCTTATGGTTCACACTATTATGTTATGACGATCGACCCAATCAGCAAAGTCCGGTCCGCATTCGTGCACCGTCGCGAACCCGCCCGGTAGCATCGTCACAACACACCTTTCGACTAGATGCTCTGCCGTTTCGGGTTCTTGCCCACAGCGTGGACATAAAGGACAGGAAGTTAGACCCCACTGATGTAACGCACCGGCCGTTAGGCAGCTCCTCGACCGAAGCCGATTCGCAGCTACCCAGTGTCTCCTCTTACTGGTATCAAAGCCTGGCAACTTCTCACCAAGCTTAGAGGAGTGTAGGTCCCCGCCCCCACGAGGGATTGAATTCGTCCAAACCGACTTCCATCTCGTATGTGCAGCTCTGTCCGTAGTCAGGGATTCTGCGTACAAGGGTTGCCGGGACTTATTTCGGCTCGAAACGGGGGCACCGTTCATTATGCGCATGAGAGGGGTATCCCCATTCCCTCTCTCTTTGATCTTACTCAGCCAGTTTCCCGTAATGGTCTCCCTCCGGACATCGGGGGCTGGATCGCTGCCATCACCGGGCCCCATTCTCTAGGGGTTGTTGCTAGCGTTCCCGACACTATGTGCATCGACTTGCGAAGTTTTACATCCACCTTCTCAACGTTTCTGCTTCTACCCCACACTGGAGCGCAATACTCCGCGGTGGAATAGCATAGTGCCAGGGCGGATGTTCTCAGGAGCGCTTGGCTAGCGCCCCAAGTCGATCCCGCCAGCTTCCTCAGAAGACTATTCCGCTTCTCTATCTTCCGGGCAACCCCTTCGAGATGAACCCGATAGGTAAGGCTGCGATCCAGCGTCACCCCTAGGTATTTTGGACGCGGCTCATATGGGAGTGGCTGGTCCCCGACTAGGACATTCAGTTTACGGGTGTGCCAACCACTGCATAAGTGAAATGCAGTGGCCACGGTTTTTGAAGTGTTCATCTTCAGGTACCACTTGTCAAAGTAGGATTTGAGTCTGGTGACGTCCTCGCTGAGTACGCTCTCGAGACGGGTCCACACTTTACTCTGAGTAACGAGTGCCCAGTCGTCTGCGTATCCCAGCCTCAGGGAGGAAGTGTTCGGCATATCGCTAATGTAAACGTTAAACAACATTGGCGCAAGTACCGATCCCTGAGGGACCCCATTCTTCAATTTCCTAACTTTGCTCGTGGCGTCTCCCAGCGCGACGTGGAATTGCCTTTCCCCTAAGATCGAAGAGAACAACTTCAAGGTCTTTTTGCACCTTATGATTTTTGCAAGTTTGAGCATTAACCCATCGCACCAGACCGTATCGTACGCCGCTGATAGGTCTATAAACACAGCACCTGTTTGCTGTTTTCTCTCGAACCCGTGCTCAATATGCTCTGTAAGGGCAATGACCTGCTCCGTGGTGCACCTCCCTTCCCTGAAGCCTGCCTGCTCAGGTGGCAGGGCAGCGTCTAGGACCGGCCCCCATCGGTTTAATAGAACACGCTCCAACAGTTTGTAAAGACAGCTCAGCAGCGATATGGGTCTGTAACTGTCTGCCTCCTTCGCCGGCTTCCCTGGCTTCAGGATGGCAACTATCTTCGCATGCTTCCACACTTGTGGAAGCTTTCCGTTTGCAAGGATGTCAGACATTGCCTCTGCTAGCCAGGCCCGTGCCCTGGGGCCCAGATGCGTCACCATATCGGGATATACACCATCTATCCCAGCTGCTTTGCCGTTCTTCACTTCGCTAATGGCTGCACCCACTTCTCGGGGACTGAACGGGGCCGTCCAGTCCGACTCCTCCGCAGGTAGCGAGTCCAAAATCGTACGGTACGCCTTGCGGACACCGCGCTCAAAAGCCTGATTAGGGACCCGCTTGCTACGGTTCTTAATATTCTTGGCAATTGTGTCTGCCTCGCATTCCGGTGCAGCCTTCGCGAAATTCCGATCTGGGTCCAATTTCTTTATCAAACGCCAAGCGTGGCGGCTGGAGTGTGTAAAGTCGAGACTTTCCACGGTCTCCTGCCACCGTTGCTTCCTTCCCTCTGCCAGAGACTGGAGTAGTCTATCGGCTGTGTCCTGGGACTGGGTCTGCTGGTACTCTCGGTACAGCTCTTCCGACTCTGCTGTCCAGCAAGGGGTGTAGAATTTCCGTTTGCCCCGTGGAATAGAGCGTTGAGCGCTCTTAACCAGTAGCCTACTAAATCTGGTTATATTCTTGGACTTGGGAGGAATGGCAGGGCAGACCTGCTCGATATAGGAACTGAATTCCTCCCAGTCAGCCTTCCTGAAATTCCATCTGCAAAGTGGGAGAGACTGCACCCTCGGTATTGTCACCCCAGCTGTGACAAGAACCGGCCTGTGCTGGCTATGCGGAAAGTCCCCGAGGACTGTCCGCTTCACCTGCAACGGTTCACCGTTCGCGCCTTTCGTTACGAGGGTGAGGTCTGGAGTATACTCCTTCTTATGGCGGGTACCCCGGAAGGTACCCTTGGCTGTAGAACAAAGGCGAGAGCAATGTGGAAAAGGAAAAGAGATAAAGAGGGATATAATCCATAGCAATAGCGACCACTCCGCCCACCTTGGGAGGTCAAAAGAATCCACCCAGGGAAAACGGATAGTAAACAAAGAGCAATGATTGACAAGGAAAAAAAAATCTTCTCTCAAAACTAATACTAAATATTTTTTTGTTTCCCTCCCAGCTAAGTAAGGACTCCAGCAAGGGCCAGGAAAGAACAAACAAACAAATAATCCCATTCCAAGACAAAGACAAGAAAGCAACTCAGAAAACAGATATACAGGAGGATAGAAGACACAGCAAGTGATCTCCTGCCCACCATGGGGGCACCATGGACCCCCACCTTGAACAAACCAATTCAAAAAGCTTGTATCAAATAGATTTATATATTGAGGAGTTTATTTCAACGATCTTTTATTTACATAATAACACAAGGATTGTTATGAAAACAAAATCAAATCACAGGCATTAGTTTTAAAACATGTTGTACAATGTTATAATATTATTTTTTAAAAATATAACAAGACGAAATGAAATGGAAGCTTAAATTTATTAATCGAAGACAGATAATGTGGACGTTTCGGGTTTCACCTTTATTTATAAAACACGATGAATGAAACACTAAAAAAGAATCGTTCTAAGCCTTTCATTCGACGGGTTTTGTTGATAAAGGGGAAACCCGAAACGTCCACATTATCTGTCTTCGTTTAATGAATTAAAGCTTCAATTTAATTTCGGTTATTTATTTCTTCGAGCAACATTTTCATTAACATGCAATCTTAAAACAATTCTTCTCAATATATTATTACTATTATTTAGTAGACTGCGGCGAATGTGGTGACTCATCCCTGGACAATGATGAATGAGACGCTACTGCATTATCACATTATTTCACAACTTGGTGAACACCCTGAAAATGAGCAAATTGTTAACTTAAACCCTCCCCTCCCCCAACACACACTATCTCTCTATCTATCTATCAAACGCTCTCTCTCTCTCTCTCTCTCTCTCTCTCTCTCTCTCTCTCTCTCTCTCTCTCTCTCTCTCTCTCTCTCCTAACTCCAAATATAAATCATTTGATCTCATTCAATATTTTGATTTATATAAAAGGAACCTTGTTCCTCAAAACGTGTACTCGATAAATAATATCCCCACCCTCCTAAAAAACAATAAAGAAAAAAGTAATAATTACAAAATAATAACGAAAAAATCACAAATAGAAAAAACGAAAAAAAAAAACAAAAAAAAAAAAAAACAACAAAAAACCCCCCCAAAAAACAGCAGACAAACAAAAAACAAAAACAAAACAAAAACAGACGGACCCAAAAAAGCATTCAAGACGACAACAACCAAAATTAAAAACAAAAACCAACAACAACAAAACAACAACCAAACAAAAACACCGTACTTGGATCAAACTGATATCCTTCATGTGATAATATTTGTCCTAACCCTTTGTTGAATCCACTGACAATACGGGAATAAACTTGAGTACATGAACAATACAAATCGATGGAAATAAATACCCCCCCAAAAAAACAACAACATAAAAACCCCCAAAACCAACCCAACAATACAAAGCGAAACACAAGAAAACAAAAACAAAAAAAAAAAAAAAAAAAAAAGAATGGAGAAAAAAATTGCTGACAAACAAACTAAAAACAAAATAACTACCTAAATTAAATGAAAATTAAAAAAAAAAAAATAAACATTGGCATCCAGATGAATGTAAACACCCGTTACTTCTACTTCTACCGTTAATTAATAATAGATAATGAAAACTGCTAACAATACAACAAGAAAAATTATTAGATCGGAATGATTAAATCGTGAATCGTTTATGGTAAAATTGCGCAGGGCTTTTGAAACAAAATCCATTTCTATCATCGATACTTTTTTTGTCATTGATATTGTATAAAATATTGCTGGAAAACAAAGTTGGTAACTTACAATTCAAAACATAGAGATTCACATAAGTGACTACTTTAATCATTTTAATAAAAAACAACAAACAAATAAAAAAAACCAACAACAACAAACAACAATAAACAAAAAAAAACACAACAAAACAAACAAACCAAACAAACAAAAATAAATATGAGAACAACCAAAAACAAAAAAGAAACAAACAGACCATAAAAAATAACCAAAAAAAAAAAAAAAAAAAGGAAAAAATCTATCCAAAGAAAAAAAAAATCAACAAAAACAAAATAACAAAACAAAAACAATTCAAAACTTCACAACATTATCAATTTTTAAATTAAAATTTC
This sequence comes from Berghia stephanieae, assembly GCF_034508935.2. Classification (NCBI taxonomy): domain Eukaryota; kingdom Metazoa; phylum Mollusca; class Gastropoda; order Nudibranchia; family Aeolidiidae; genus Berghia; species Berghia stephanieae. The sequence goes on from NC_088364.1 coordinate 65,828,053, forward strand.
AATTTCAAATCACCCTTTAAAATACAATGTTAAAATCCTGATATGAAAATAGATTTATTATATTCACATCTTTATTTTCTTTCTTTGTAAAAATGCTGCCTATATTAAATCCTACTGACATTTCCCTTTATCATTACATTTCTTCACTAAATAAATAGCCAATGCGTGTGTATACTATAATATAATACTAGTTGTGTATTCCATTGGTATTCGTAAAGGAAATGTGATTATTAGAAAACAGGTGATCAAAGCAACTCCATTCCATTATTTGATAAACAATTTCATACAAATTACAGTAAATGTTTAACTAACATTACACAACCCAAATGTAAACAAAAGGAAAAAGAAGAAGAAAAAAAAGATTTAAAAAAAAACAAAACAAAAGAAAAAAAAACCCAATGAATAAAATCCCCCCCCCCCCCAAAAAAAAAAACCACAAAAAAACAAAACAAAACAACAACAAACCCCCCCCCCCCCCCCCAAAAAAAAAAAAAACAAAAAAAAAAAACCAAAAACAAACTAAATTGCATTCGATTTAAAAAAATGATGTAGATAGACCTAGGATTTTTTTTTTAAATAGATAAAATAAGAAACAATAGGTGGGAAAAAAACAACAAACCTTTAGGCTAGAGATAAAATATTTAAAGGAAAGAAAAAATTAAATTAGTGAGCTTTGATATTGACTGATGATGAACTTATACCATCATTTGCACGTGACACACATTTAACTTACATCTGGTTCCAAACAGAAACAATCGGTTCCTTTATAACAAATTATGTAAACATAAAAATGAATCAATTATAGACAGCAGTAAGTTGGTCGTGATTGAAATAAAAATGATGATCATATTTCAGTTCAGCAGTTTAAGTAAAACGGAATTTTTAAAAATAAAAACTTTTCGAATTATACATTGACAAAATACCAAATAATATTATTATGACATTTCTCAAATAATATTGATGCTGTACGTTTAAGCAAAATACTCATAAATCTGTCCGTCGGATGAAACTCACCAACACACAGAACTAAAGCTATGTGTAACCTTAAACGTTAATTGTCTGATTGATATTATATTTCAATGAGAACTAATTCCCCAAACTGGTGGTCTGAAAACAATAACAATGAACGGAATGACGTCAAACTCATTCATTCTATACACAATAACGTGTTGTTTTTTTTTGTTTTTTTTTTAAAGGGTATTACGGTGCTTCCATACATTAAGGTCATATCAGCGCCAGTAAAAAGGAAGAAAATGGGAAAGTAAACAGTTCTAGAATTACAATTAAAGCACCAGAGAAAAGGTAAGTCAAACTGGGAATTTGTTCAAATAGGAAACAGGTGTAGATTCCAAGAGCACACTATCAAAGTACTTAGTTTGAAATCACCTAAAAGTCCCATACAGATACAAGCACAGATCCCCACTAAGAGGAATACCCTCAAATGTTTACAAATCATTTGTAAAACGTAAACGAAACACAATGCAGTGAACAACAGAGAGATGATTTACAAGGAAAAAAAATATCATCTCCCAAAACTAATTATACATTTGACTGTTTCCCTCTCAGCCAGGACCAGGACAAAACCAAGAAATCTCATTCCAAGACAAAGACAGAAAGCATGTTGGAAAACAGATACAGGGGGTTAGAAGACACACAGAAAGTGCCTCCATGTCCGCTTTGGGAGGTCAGGAACCCCACCCAATATAACGTGTTTATCCAACTGACTATGACTACGGCAAAAACATTATATGGAATATAATGCGAATTTCAGAATAATATCAATAAAAGGAGAGAAAAAATTTACAACAAACAATGTGAAAGACCAGATAAAATTTGATCGAATCTTACAAAAAAACCCTAAATGAGATGCTCAATGACAAACAAGTATGAGCTCAACAACTATTTTTTTTTTGGGTAGATACACGACGTATCTACACGTTAATCATATTAGAAATCAATAATCAGAAAAAAACAAAACAAAAACAAAAACAAAAACAAACCCGAAAACAAACAAACAACAGAAACCCCGACACCCCCCCCCCCCCCCCCTCTTAAAAAAAACAAAAACAAACAAAACAAAACAAAAAAAAACAACAACAAAAAAAAAAAAAAAAAAAAATAACAAACCCAAAAACAAAAACAATAAAAATCGAACAAACTAAAAAAACCATACATGGCCCTTGAAACTAAATCAAAAAGACAAATTTCACAGCATGAACAGATAATTGAGAGGAAAGAGACGAGAATATGGCGACATAAAAGATAACAAGAGTTGTCTCCCCTGGCCCACAAGGTGGAAGTCAATCTCCCTCTCAGTTTCCTTCAACGTGGGAATGTGATACGTACAGTCACTAAGTATTGTTGTTTTTCTTTTTAAATTTTACGGCGTCATATCAGCGCCAGTAAAAATGTAGAAAATCGGATCGAAATAACATTCTAGATTTACAATTAAAAAGACAGGAGAAAAAGTAAGACAAAGGGACTGGTTTAAATAGGGAACAGATGTGGATTCCAAGGGCACACTATCAGTGCACTCAGTTTGAGATCACCGAAAAGTGTCATCCAGACACAAGCACAAGATCCCACTAAGAGGAATACACTCAAATGTTTACAATTAAAAAAAATTACAATACATAGCAGAGAGATGATTTACAAGGAAAAAAAATGTTATCTCCCAAAACGATAATTATACATTCGACTGTATCCCTCCCAGTCAAGGATCCTGGCCAAGGTCAGGACAAAACGAAGTAATCTCATTCCAAGACAAATACAAAAAGCAATTTGAAAACAGATATAGGGGGATAGAAGACACAGTAAGAGCCTCCCTGCCCACTATAAAAGGTCAAATCAGTCACTAAGTAATTTATGATATTATTAACTCAATATTCCCCATAGAATTCGCGAAGAAGATAAAATAATAAAAACAGAACTCCTCAACAACAACAAAATGTTTGAAGAAAGTGAATAGAGGATTAATATAACACGAATCACACTCCTGTTAAACGTAAAGAAAATTAGGCGTTTATCCTTATGTTAATAAAAACAAGCAGGCGGAGTTGTCGTACCAATAAGGTCGCAGGTTCAAACCCCACCACCGCCGCGAAAAAAATTTTTATTCTCTATTGTCTTCTGGCACTTTTCTACTCACTTCATATCTTGTTGTTACCAACATAAGTGCCTGCTCCACTCACTTTTCTGAATTAAAAATTCACCCCATACACCGGAGCATACTCCATGTCTCAATCGTTTCTATGTTATATGTTTGTGATGAGAATATTGGCTATTAAGCTTAACTGCTGGTCAAAATTACTTCGCGATGGTGGTGAACGAATCGGCGATCTCAAGAAGTGGGTGAGAGAGGGATCTAGAAATGACTTTGGGTTTGAAACGAATATTTTGTGTTCGTGGATAGCTCACACGGTAGAGCGACGCTCTCACCTGCCAGGCGGAGTTGTCGTACCAATAAGGTCGCAGGTTCAAACCCCACCACCGCCGCGAAAATTTTTTTTATTCTCTATTGTCTTCTGGCACTTTTCTACTCACTTCATATCTTGTTATATAAGAATACATATTATGTCTAATTCATTCAACAAGCAAAATTAGTATTAAAATGTAAAAATCCCAATTTCATATACGTACTATGTGACTGGAATGGCATTACGACATCGATTAAAATAGACCAACAAAAAAAACAAAAAAAAACAAAACCAAACAAACAAACACCCCCCCCCCCCCCCAACAAACAGCAAAAGACACAAAACAAACCTCCCTCTCCCAGAAAAAAAAAAAGAAAAACATAACACCCCCCCCCCCCCCCAAAAAAAAAAAAGTAACGACAGCCAAAAAAAAAAAAAACAACCCAAAAACAACCCCCCCCCCCCCCCCCCCCATCGAAAAAAACAAACAAACAAAACAATCAGACATGCAATCACTTTCCCTTGCGATACCTAAGGGTAGGTAACGCAGGAAGGATCTTCGGATCAGGAGTTTGCAAAAAGGTCAAGGTCAGCTTTTGTTCCCTTACCACTGGTATCCACCACTGGTATCATGATAAAGATTCTGCCTATCACAAGGTTGTTCACTTTCATTACCCTCATCCTATGATCCCTAAACAATGTGAGTTTTCCTTTGACAGAATAATAATATTGCCTCTCGCCATCAAGATCGTCCGACTTTGCAGCTTCGGCTAACTTGCAGCAAGTCCCAGGTCTGATTTGCCAAGATGAGGGTCATTTTGATGGATCAATATTTATTGAAGGTGCAGATTTCTGGCCAAAATTTTAAAAATACGTGGTTTTTATTTCAAAATACGGCAGCTTTTGTGACCGCGTTGTACGTAGTACTAATTGTATTTTAAAATTTGCCTGCATTACAGATAAAAATCTGAAACACTTGTGTATGATAACAATGCCCAAAAAGACCCCAAAAACAAAGAGGAAAAAAAAAACAGTTAAAAAAAATAGCCCCCGCTCCCCCCCCCCCCCCCCCAAAAAAAAAATCTAAACAGAACATTTAATTTACAAAGACAGATGGTGTGAACGTTTCGGGTGTCCCCTTTCACAACCAAACACAATGAATGAGACTCTCAAAGACGAATGAGAGAGATGAGACGATTTTGTCTTTGGTGCATCTTTCATCGTGTTTTGTTTACAAAGGAGACACACCTGGAGTATTCACAATATCTGCCTTCGTAAATTAAAATGGAAGCTTCTATACCTTTTCATTATTGTTACGTTTATTATTTTCGAGCTCCAAGCAGTAACCTTTGCATTGTATTTTATTTATTATTATGATCACTAACATTTCATCAACAGAATATTTCACAAAATATATATAATCATAAAAGAAGAATGTACATTGCATTGAGGATTGTTCACAACATTATATATATCCGTATATGTTTGTATGCATATATATATATATATATATATATATATATATATATATATATATATATATATATATATATATAGGTATATGGTTGACGGGAGTTGGCTTGAACCACGTAGAGTGCTCGATAGTTTCTTGGAGCGTACAACATTCCTCCCAGTCCCAGAGACCAGGACTCCCTGAAGATTCCAAGAGTTGGAGGAAACGTTGTTGGAGAATGTAACAAAACGAGGTGAGAATAAATAAATAAACACGCAAGCACGCACACACACACACACACAAATATATATATATATATATATATATATATATATATATATATGTGTGTGTGTGTGTGTGCGTGTGTGTGTGTGTGTGTGTGTGTGTGAAAACAGCCGTGCTCCGACAAAAAAACTCAAAAAACTACGTTTTATAAATTTTGTTTAGAAAACTCGTCCTTCAATAAATATCGATCGATTAAAAGGACTCTCATATTGTCGAAAGCTCTCGAAGCTGGGATTTCATTTAAAATATCGGTCAAATAAAATGACTCTCATCTATTCCAAATCTCTCAAAGTTGAGATTTTAATCGATCGATACTGTTAGAGAATGTTTTCTGTGCAAATTAAAATTTTCAAAACATATTTTTCCAGAGTATTGCAATATAACCACCATTGGTTATGTTTGATTATCCTACTTGTCGTGACAGTGATAAATTATGTGCTGATTTATGTCGTAAAATTAAGTCGACTCCTTATTACAGTGGAATCCTGATAAATCCAACACCGCCCACAGGACCAGAAAGGTTGGTTGACTTTAAGCAAGGTTGACTTTATCCATTATCAATGGAACGTACTTAGATAAAGAATAGAAAAATGGGAATACGCAGAATTTGACTTTAAGAGTGTTGACTTTATGAGGATTCTACTGTATAATAATAGTTTTGTGTGTGGAAAAGCTTGGTGTGTATCTGTAATTTTCTTTGACCCGTAATATACATTAAACAAAAAAAAAAAAAATGATAGCCAGGTAGAATTGTGTGACAGAACGGGTTTAAAAATACATTTACGACTGAGCATTTAGAAAATGTCAACTATAAAAATGGATGTTTATTTTTCCTTCTATGCTTTTATCTGTTTCCCTCTTTTAAATATTTTTATTTCAAAGAATATGCAATATGTAATGTCCAATATATTGTTAAGGGCATACATTTTATGAAACACTTGGTCCATTTTAAAGTCCTATTGCTGATATGATATATAACACATTTAATATTAAAAAAAAAAAACAAAAACAAAATAGGGAGTCACTCAACGTTGCAATATTTAGCACACTATTCACATCTACTCATGGGCGTGTTAACCATGCAGACTTTACTGAAATGTGTTATGTTCAGACCTGCCTAGTACTACGAAAAATTCGTAGAAACACGAATTCTTTGGCTCCAGCTACAAAACTGCATTCGCCTCTCTGACGCAATAAATCTTGTTGAAAAGGAAAGATTAGCTCCTTAGAACTTATAATCATGATTTTGGAGCATTTTTGAATCATGCTGAAAGCAAATTGTTTATTTTTAAAACTATTTAAAGTGAATTTTTCTCCTTTTTTCCCCATGAATTTTGCGGATTTTTGAAATTTCAAGTAGGCAGCTCTGCAAGTTGTGTTGTTGTGGTGATATCGCCAGTGTTAATACAGCAGTTTCCGTCAGATTGTTGTTGTGGTCATGGTTCTTCTAAATTAATAAGTAAAAAAATACAAATTATGAGCAGATGCCGGGCAGAGATGACAGGGCAAAAAAGTAATATAGAATAACGTACGTTTGTTTGTTGTTTGTTGAGGTCAGCAGTGACACAGATTCTCCTTGTGTCAAAATGATTCACAAAATCACCAGTCACTCTCTATCCAAATCCAAAATGTTTTAATACAAAATTGAAAACTATCTGGAGAGAACCACAGTCAAACTTTACTTGAACTATTTTCTCCGACAAAATTGGTACACCAAAAACAATAAAAAAGAAACAAAAACAAATACTCCCAAAATAATAAAACAAACAAGAAAAAAAAAGAAAAAAAAAAAGAAAAGAAAAACAAAACAAAACACAACAAAACACAAACAAACAAAACAAAAACAAGAAAACAAAAAAACCAAACAAAAAAGACAAAAAGAAAAGCAAACCAACCTAAATCAAAACAAAAACCCAACAAATAAAGCTACTAAAAACAAACATAAAACAAAAACTAATAAACTATAATGAGAAAACACTTCCTGATTTAAACGAAAAAAAATAAATCTTGATATGTTAAAACCGGGCGTTGGTGGTTTGCGTTCGAACATAAATACTTTTTCTATCTACGACATCATGCAATCTATGGAATTGATAAGAGGATATAATATTATTATAATCATCAACACAAGTCAACGTGATACTGAGCTGCTAGAAGCTGTGGACTGTAAAAAAGTAATAAACCAAAATGAACAGCTTGTTTTTTGTTTTTTTTTTTAATTAAAAAAGAACAAAATACCAAACACAGAAAGTTTCGGGCTCAAATCCTTTTTTTCAGCCAACAACAAAAAGCAATAAAAACATAAATACATTACTTTAAAAATCAGATACACGATAGAGGATTTTTCGGGCTCAAATCCCTTCTGCAGCCAACAACAAAAACAACAACAAAGCAATAAAAACATAAATACAATGGCTGAAGAAGGGCTTTGAACCCGAAACATTCCGTGTTTTGTATTTTCTTCTTTTTTAAAGCTGTTATAAATTTTTGTCTATATCATCAACACTGTTGTAACAGTAACAGGGGGAAATAATTGGTGTTATAATTTGTCAACAAGTAATGGCAATCATTAAAATTTATGCAAATCACTTCAATAATTCTTTCATTTTTTCTTGCATTCTCTCCAAGTCGTCTCTTTCCTCCCCGTCTGTGGAAAAGGTGGAGTTAAAGCTCGACCTGCTTTCACTGCGGTTTTCTGCATTGTCAATATTATTGTTGCTGATATTGACGGTATACTGTCTTCTATTGTTCTCATTGTGGTATCGATCGTGGTGTCTTGAAGACTGGGGCAGATCTGAGACAAAATCTTCTTCTCCTAGACTTTTCTCGGACGGATTCGAAGATTCGGCTTGCATAGCGGCGGTGATGGCAGTGGGGTCGGATGGGTTTTGCCGATGGTGAGGTTTTACTTGCAAGATGTTATGGGTGGAAGAGCTCGTAGGGTCAGGGTTACCTCCCGTTGACTGTGGACCTTCCTCCGGGTTTTGCTCCGTTTCGTCACCGAGATCGAGCCCAGCAGAGATCAAGGGCGTTGGGTAGGTGGCGATAGCGGCATTTCCGGTTCCGTTGGAGGAAGTCGCTGTTGTTGTGACGACGGAGGATGAGTGTGTCGGCAGCTGTCGGAGAGGTGGGGTGAGTCTGTCGCTCAAGGGAGGCGTAGAGGACGGGGTGTCGTCTGTGGTATATTCTGAGGCGTCATGATCAAGGGATAAAATAGTTGAGCTAGTTAAGTTTGAAATGTTATTATTATCATTAGTATTGTTAACATTATCATTATTTGTTATAGAATTATTATCATATTCGAAAGTAGGATTTGAGTAGATGTGAGATTTTTTATTAGAATTAGAATGTACAATAGATGAATAGGGTTGTGAGGTATGTGTGGATGGAGATGATGTTGATGTTGATGATGAGGATGTTATTTTCTCAGTAGTCCTTGCAATTTCATTTTCATTATATACAACTGTAGATTCCTCATCGTTCACGATGCTATTTTCAGAATTATAATTAGAATATGACCCATCATTCCCTGCTGTAGTCAATGTTGTATGGGTCAAGGACGGTTGTGAGGGGTTGGGAGAAATAGCAGGGCTACTCGGTCCGTCGATGATTATCACAGGTGACGCTTTGATACTCGGTGGCGCATTCATAAAGGACGTGGTAGAGTAAGCTGGATTCCGGGAATCGTCGGTGATGGTGGAGCCAATCTGACTCGGAGCCATGCCCGACCCGGAATTGGACGAATTTTCAGTCGAAGCCAGACCACGGTGGGATTTTAAATCCACGACGGATTTCGCCGCCTCTGGATCTTCTTCCGTGTGAGTGGGTAGGGCGAAACTTTTATTCTTATTTCTTATACGCGTCTTGCCCTTTTTCGGGATATTCCTTCGCCCTCGTTTTGACCCGGCGGAAGGAGACTGGCCGTGAGAAGGTGTTGGTAAGAGAATGTTGGGGTGTGAACCCGCGGCTTGCCTCCTCTGTTTTGCAGCGGATAAAGAGTTCGGAGGAGTCTGACTCCCCGAGAGATTGCTCCTGGAGCCACCGGTGCCTCCACCCCCGTGCATGGCCGCAACCTTGGTCACGTGCTTATTATTAGGATAGGGATGATGAATATTATTTGCCGGATTCGACACCGACGGTGAGAATTGCTGCTGGACGCTGCCGTTGGAGTGATTGACGTTGTTCGTGCCTGCTGCTGCTGAAGATGAAGCGACAGCAGCGTGCCGAGGGTTGCTGCGGTTGCAGAAGGCGAAGTAGATGATGCTGACGGTGGCGCTTAGGCCGAGGGTGCAGATGGAGACACAGATGAGGATGATGCCAACAATTCTCTTGCCGTCCTCGTTGTGGAGGTCTGGCGGCAACCCGCTCGTGTCAACCTGTTGAAGCGGATGAGGGGGGAGGAGTGGGGGAACGGACAGATACAATGTTATTGATTTTATTTGTTGTTTTTACAAAACAATAAATAAAAATAAATAAATAAATATGAACATTTATACAGTGCATTTTCCCATGGAATAATCACGCTTAATGCGCTTCACAATGTTTCCTTTAACTCCCGATCCCCCAATATTTCCATTTCATACAGTATCAGTCGCCTGCTAAGCACCATTTTTGTACTAACGCTGTTACAATATTCGTCCCTACCTAAAGTCTGGTACTCATTCACATCTGATTCGAGTAATTTATAAAAGTATTGATCGTCAGATATACAGACAAGAGGTCGTTTTTATATATTCATTATTGACAGCTCGCCCTTACAAACAAAACCCGACATCACGCACATGCCTTTTTGACGTCACATGTAAACATTCCGCCCATATCACCCCTCCCCTCCCCCCTCCTCCCCCACAAATACATACCATCTTGAAGACTGTAATTAGAAGAAATGGTTATTCACTAATTATTATCTAAAATATAAATTTTAAATCGAGTACCTAAAATTGTCAAGTGTCTATTCGTAACTCTTTACTACAGGTACGCAATGTTCTATCTGTAATTCCAACGCCCGATCTTTGATGTCTCATATTTGCAATTTGATACGATTGAGATTGCTACATTTAGACGGGGGGAAAACAACGACACCCCCCCCCCCATACTCTCCGACTTTAATAATCCCTCTATTTAATTTGGCTCTCGTTATAATAAACTATACACGGCAAATTACTCCGACATCTATAGGAAGGATGATCATCACTAGTCAGACGGATACATGAAATACTGCCGTACATCTGAAAAACCCAAATTTGAAAATTTGGCCAGAAAACTCGTCCTTCAAATATCAATCGATTTAAATGACTCTCATCTTGACAAAAAATCTCAAACCTGGGACTTCGTGAAGTCCCAGGTTTGAGAGTTTTTGCCAAGATGAGGGTCATTTAAATCGATCGATATTTGAAGGACGAGTTTTATGGCCAAATTTTCAAATTTGGGTTTTTCCAGAGTATGGCAGTACTGTGGTTTTTTTTTTTTTTTAAATGTTTTTTGGTTTTTCTTTTGTATTTTCTTCCGAGTACAACACCGTCTCTAGTAGATCTAGATCTATCCATTTATAACAATGTCTAATCGATCTGCAATTACCGTGACACGGCGTTTCAACGACAATTGTGACGATTGCGTTTCATGCCGCTACCACTTTCCCAATTCAACCAGTTAACTGCCGTGCTCTGGAAAAAAATCCGTATTTAAAAATTTGGCCAGAAAACTCGTCCTTCAAATATCGGTCAATTTAAATGACACACATCTTGGCAAAAACTCTCAAAACTGGGGCCTCGCGAGGTCGTTCATCAAGTTCTAGGTTTGAGCGATTTTGCCAAGATGAGGGTCGTTTAAATCGATCGATATTTGAAGGACGAGATTTCTCGCTAAATGTTTAAAATACACGTGTATTTCCAGAGTACGTCAGTTAACTTTTAAATTCTTGTCTTTCCGTCTGACGATCCCAAAAATACTCGCCTGTAGCACGATCCGCGTGACAGAGGATTCGAGGATTAATCTATTATTTATCAGCTGGTCGCTCACGTACCTCCATAGAAACAGCTGCGCACACAAATATACACACACCTAGGGAATTTTTTGGGTTCTAAGGTAGTGACAGCAAGTCAAGATATTTGCAAGCAAAGTAGTCCTCCAGAGCTACATGGGCCTGGGAATCGAATTTTTTTTTTTAAATACCGGTTTGTAGAACGTTAAACAGACAAGAATATTTTCTTGCTATCGTTTGGATAGGACGATCGTCTATCGCAAAGTACTTTCCGCCAGATTTAAAAGGCCCATATTTGTTAAATGAAAAAATAAAGGAGTCCGCTCTAAATAGGCCTGACAGTAAAATATTTATCATTAAGATGACTCATTGTGTGTAGAAAATGTGACACATTCTCCAGGTAATAATACGTGATATCATGCTGTACAAACATGCGTGTCATATCTAATACATACTGGATATATCAGGAACGCATAAATATGACGTTAATTAGATATGATAGGTATATATATTCTTCTATACCCTTATCAACAATTAATGTATTTTATAAGAGTTAAGGCTACGGATGAAGGTTATCTTTAAAGGGACCGGATAACATACATATATAGGTACAAACAAAACAAACACACAAAAAGATAAGTAAATACGGTCAACTTCGATCACTCAATCATAATTTCAATCGCTCGATGCTATGCGTGTAGGTAAAGAGAATGAGGAGAAGAAGAAGAAGAAGAAGAAGAAGAAGAAGAAGAAGAAGAAGAAGAAGAAGAAGAAGAAGAAGAAGAAGAAGAAGAAGAAGAAGAAGAAGAAGGAGAAGGAGAAGAAGAAGAAGAAGAAGAAGAAGAAGAAGAAGAAGAAGAAGAAGAAGAAGAAGAAGAAGAAGAAGAAGAAGAAGAAGAAAGAGTAGGATAAGAAAGAGGAAGGGGAAGGGGGGGGGGGATAGGGAGAAAGCTGCGGAGGAAACACGGACGAATATGGCTGAGGAGGATAGAGGAAGAAGAAGGAGGAGATGATTGAAGAGGAAGAGGAGATTGAGGAGGAGGAGGAGGAGGAGGAGGAGGAGGAGGAGGAGGAGGAAGTGGAGATGGACTAGATTATAATTAAAGACTGACCTCCATATAGTTGACGTTGAGCACGATGCAGATCCCCGCCGACAGCATGAAGATTCCAAACATGGCGGCAAATACCCCGACGGCGCAGCAGCAGCATTGGGTACGGGGCGACTGCATGCTCGCCATCTAGAGAAGGAGGAAAAAAAACGAGCCATAAGATAAAAAAAATAAGCCCTTTGAAATGATGATTGATGATGATGCTGATGATGATGATGATGATGATGATGATGATGAAAGTGGATATTGCGCTATATTGCGCTATATTAAAAAAAATCAAAAACATTAATGATGATGGTGATTATAATGATAATAATTTTAATATAAATAAAATGATTAACGTATTAGTCACTCTAAATTAAATAGCGTATTTGCAATCCTGCTATTTATTTTTATATTTTACCTCCATACAAATGATTTCAAAGGGTCAAAAACCTTCCCTATATAAATCCCCTATAAAAAAATGTTGGCTTGTATAAATAGAGATAAAATGATAATGTTCTGAAATTGAAAATTTCAACCCATAGTGAATGACAGTGGTGCAGCCTTTCAAAATGAGGTGTTTTGCTGGAACTTTGTCAAAACTGGGCAGCATGTGGTGGTAAATAAATATTACTATTAAAAGGACGGTAATAATAATTATGTCAATACATAATCGAGTTTTTAAACACAAAACACATTTTTCACCTCTGATAAAATTCATTATGAAAATTATGAGTGCCCGCCGACGTGTACATATATGCAAGTCTGACATCCGAACCCACGTATGGGCCTAGTTTAACATTGTTGTAATGGACAACATTTTGCGTCATTTTTTGAGCTTTCCATTACAACAATGAGCCCATATCAGACCTGCAAATAAGTGCACGTAGATGCGCGCGGTTTCTATTCACAGACTCCTAGCATCAAATACTTGGAAAGTAGTAGATATATTAATTTCACCCCTAACATTGGAGAACTCTGTCTTTGTAAAAAAAAAAAACAACATAATCTATGACTTATGTTATGAACCCCTTGAATAGAAACGTTATTCAATGATAGCAATGTAAATGGTGCTCCTCGAAGCTCGAAGAAATAAATAACAATGTGAAATTGAATGTAAGCTTCAATTTAATATACGAAAACAGGATACAATGGACGTTTCGGGGTTCCCCTTTATCAACAAAACAGGATGAATGAAACATTTATTCAATGGTAGCATGACATATTTTCGCTAATCTTATGATAGGGTTTGAAAAGACGGCTGATAGGCATATGAAAGAATCTTTTTGGGTGTGCATGAACACGGAAAAGCCAATTCAAAGTGGACGGGCGTGGCTTTCTGACACGTCTTGATGATAGAGCAAATAATATATTCTAAAACGACCACTATAATAGATAACTCGAAATCATTGCACAATCAAGCCTTTAACAGCTGCTTATTGGTTGCGACGTATCTGAGAATCTCAATCTCACTGTAATGTATATGTGGATTACTTAAATTTGTTACTTCTACCACGCACTAACACTCAATGTGTTGTGGTGTTTTGTGTTAAGTGGCAAGCTTAAAATAACTATTAATTGCCACGAGAGAATCCTTGTCATAAAGGATTATTTTATTTTTCATCTACTTTTTAAAAAATTTAAAAAAATGTTATTTGGTGTTGTAGTTTTTTAGGGTTTTACGAAGCTTGCAACACATTTACGTAATTTCATTTTAGCGCCTGTTAAAAGGAAGAAAAAAGGGCTGGTACAAAAAACTAGAGTTACAATTTAAAAGCACACGAGAAAAAGTAAGACAAAGGGGAATGTTGCAAATTAATAGGGAACAGATGTAGATTCCAAGAGCACACTATCAGTGTTCTTAGTTTACGATCACCAAACAAGTCTCATCCAGACGCAAGCACAGGTCCTGACTAAAAAGGAATTCGGAATACCTACAATATTATACATTCAAAACAATAAACAGATATAACAATACATATCAAATATGATTTACAAGGTTAAAAAAAATCCCAAAACTTTAACTATACATTTGACTCTGACAAGGGAAAGGACAAAAGCAAGTAATCTCTTTCCAAGACAAAGAGAGAAAGCAAATTGGAAAACAGATATAGGGGTATAGACGACACAGTTAAGTGACCTCCCTGCCCACTTTTTGAGACCATGAACCCCATCCAATTTTTCCCATCTATGATGAGACACCTTATAAATAAATATATGGTTGCAATGGGATAAAAAAAAAAAAACAAAAAAACAAAAAAACAAAAAAAAAAAAAACATAAAAACATAAAATAAAATACATGCACAAAGTTTTTCTTTTCACGCATCAGTACTAATTTAGTTCCTGGAAAATAATCATTAATCCGTGAAAGCCATTAACTGAAATGACATTTTATTGAAAACGATCCCGAGGGAACATGACGTGAATGGTTGGTTCATTTTCAAATCAGATCTAATCTGCCATCAACTTCAATGCATGGTAAAATACTTTTTAAAAAAATCTATTTGGCCGGGAACCTTGTACTTTGTATTTCCACAAATACAAAAAAAAAAAACAAAAAACAAAAAAAAAAACAAAAAAAAAAAAAAAAAAAAAAAAAAAAAAAAAAACAAAAAAAACAAAACAAACTAACAAAAAACAAAACAAAAACAAAAAAAAAACAACAATAACAAAAAATCCCTAAAAAACAAAAACAACGTGAGCATTGATATAGAGCAATTT